>NC_080194.1:28827500-29133750 GCF_030028045.1 Hippopotamus amphibius kiboko | reverse complement strand
ACATTTTCTACTGCAGGGAGGGTTGGTACCCCTAACTCCCACATTGTTGCAGGGTCAACTGTATGTGCTTTTGAATGACTGATGGAATTAATGGAATAATGCTCCATAAAACTTCCATCCTCGTCTGCTGTGCTCTCCCTGATCTAGCTTTTCTTTTTTTATTCTAATTAAACGTTGGTAGAAGTACCAGCTGGCTGACCAAGTAAGAGTGAGTGCTCTGTGGGTTATGGAAATCTGGCTCTGAAGCTGGCCAAGGCTGAATGAATCAGGTTAGAACAGGTATTTAGGACTCAGGGGGCTATGATATAAAAGCGGATCTCTCATCCTCAAATTTGAGACTTGGATGTCAGGGAGTTTACTGAAAGAAATATTTGCTGGGCAGTCAAGAGTTATACATGTGTGCTTTCCAAACTGAATGAATGAGACTGTGAACACAGGGCCTCTGGGGGCTTCCTTTAGCAGAGAAGCCCATTCATTAAATTTCTAAAATGCCTCCTGCCTTTCTTCTGACACTTCTGTTTTCATCGTACTGCTCTAATTAAGGTTCACTCTGTCCCTTTCCTGAAAGAGATGCTGAAGGATCCTTCTTAAAAGCAAATGCAGCTGTGGAAATCCCTAGCTTGTCCCTCATTGGAGAATGGTGGGAGGGGGGGAATCCTAGCTTGGGGCTGTGGGGACTGCACATCAGTTACCATCAGATGGGGTGAAAAGGGTGTTTGCTGTCATACGAATCGATTGTTCCTTCTTTGTGGCTATTCCTTTTCTGGAGGTATGCTCCTTTATGCCTGCTTGCTAAAGACAATTCACTTATACAGCCACCTCCCCCTGCCCAACATCCCAGACCTACCAATTCTCACCAATCAGAACAGAGTAGCAGAGAGGAAAGTATTCTTTATTATTCAACCTAGAAACTAAAGATTTTTAGGAAATGTTATTGGCCCCATGATGCCTGTGGGAATCATGGTGCAAGAACTGAATATCATGTCTTACTCCAATAGATACCTTTAGAAAAAAGGTTTATATAACATGTGGTCTCCATAATATGTGGTGGAGGCATTATAAGAAGAGACAAATGAAGCAAGGCTACAAATGTGATTTTTGTTCTTAATCTGAAGATTTTTCTTCAATGAGTTCTTATTGGATAATTTTTATACTTAAGAAACCATTTTTATTTTTATTTTTGTGAGTTCTTTGAATTTTGTGAAATATAGCACTTCTCCATAAGCACATAATCTCACATAAGCACATATAAATATAGGACCAAGGGTATCTCTTGTATCTATGGGTGTTCTTTTCCATCTGGGCATCAGTAGATGAGAGTAAAACTCAACTTACAGATAAACTGACACCTAGAAGCTTCTCATGCAGCCCAATGATAGCAATTGTCCATGGAGTGGCTTTATCTTATAAAGTCTTGCTTGAAGCCTATCAGCTCCATTGGATCTGGCCAGGCAGGAAGGGATTATTAATGATTGGGTCTTTCCTCTCTTTTTTCATGTAGATCCACCCACCCCTCTTTTGTGCTCTGGGACACACGTTGATGGATGGCCTGGTTCATTACTGCAGAGAAATTTAGGGACAGAGAATGAGTAGATAAAATTGCAGATTGTGGAGACAAGCTCTTGGGTTGGTGAGTCTCTTTAGTGGTCATAGACCTGTTGCTTGACTTCTCTGTGTTTCAGTTTCCTCCTCTAAAAGGTCAGGATAATAACAACACCTATCTCATAAGACTGTGAAGGTCAAATAAGATGTAATATATGCACTTATTATAGCAACTAGTTGTAATTATTGGTGTCATTGATAATGGTAATAAAGATATTTCTGGGAGCTTGGTGAACTCATAACTTATATTTCAGTTTTAAAATGTGTATTTCTGAGAACTATGCATATAGTATTTTGTAAGTTAGTTCTTTTCATGCAATGCACATTTTACAAAACCTACTTGGTTTTGGGAAATTGATACATGGTTTTGTAGGTGAGTGTGCAGTGGGAAGAGAGGGCCTCTTGCAAATGGGAACTGTCCCATTTACCTACTATTACTGGTCCTTCTCTCTAAAGAGAATAAAATGAACAATGTCCAATCTGGGGGAAAAAAGGAAAGAAACATTTAGACACTTGCTCCTCAAGCTAGTTGCTCAATATCCCATCTCAGTTTCATTTTTCTACCCACGTTTATCTTGTTCAATAAATTTCATTGCCAAAAGTCTGCAATTTCAATTCTACAGGCTCTGCTCTACTGTGTGAATAACATGCAGTACAGCAGGAAAGAATAAGTCCTTTCCACACACCATTCTTTAAGACAGGAGGGACAAAGCTGTATCTTACTTGATATGTGCACCCTAGGCCATGATTACATTTGTCAGCTGGCCTCACTCTGTCCTAAGGGCTCAGCCCATCAACCTGGGGGATCCCTTTCAACATGCGAAAATGAAAACATTGATAGCTGATCATGTGGGAAGGTTGCATTATAATTATTTTACGAAGCAGATAGTGTAGGCTCAATTGTGTATTTATCTTGCAAACACTGTAGCCCAAGTACATACCTAGAACAGTGCCTGGCACATATAGGCACTCAATACATTTTTGAATAAAGAAACAGTGAATCTAAAATTTGCTACCAGTTTTAAAGTATAAAGAGGAAAACAAAACCATGGTCCTGAGCTCCATGTCCAGATAGCTACTACTGTCCCCAATGAGTAATATATAAATAAAGTGAAAAAAATAAAACTAAACAGAAATGATTGAAGGAAAGTGCTGCCATTTCCACCTTTGGCCCTCATCCCTTTCCCCAAAGGTAATCACCATAAACAGTTTATTCAGTGATTCTTCCCCAAAGCAATTATTTGTATAAGAGCACACGTGAATACAGGGGCCACATTATTTATATAACAGACTACATACGCAAAGGAGCAGAGGTTTCCCAGGTGAGATCTGCTGACAGCTGACAAAAAGACCAGCTGCCTCAGAAACACCTGGTCTGCTTATTAACAATAATAGATTCCAATAGATGTGATTTGGTTGGTCTGGGCAGGCCCAGGAATTTGCATTTCATCAAGCATCTCCAGTGAAGCAAATCTGAAGTTGAAGGATCATTACTTCTGAAGGATCTACTAAAGTTCAAGGTAGTGAAGGTTTTACCACCAATCCCTTCTCATTATGGTATTGGTGGAACCCTTAGCCAATTGTGAGTAAAGCAGCATAACTCTGGTTTGTTGCTGTGTGCACCCTGACCTTATCAACCTGCTTTTCTCTTATTCCATCCTCTTCAGCACCCTTTCCTGTCCTATGCCTTATACCATATTGGCTGAATTTATTGCTTCATTGTAATCGACATGGTTGTTGACTGCAGATAATTCTCAGTCCTTCTTCCCCCAGCTCCTCAATTTATGTCCAGCTTAAACTTTCTAGATGTAGCTGTGGCCATTCCTCTTCTGGATTTTTCTGCTCCACAGATCCATGCAATGTTAGAATTTCAAGTATTTGTTCTTTGTTAGTGATCTCCTTCTGAAAAATGTCTGCTTATTTTTACTGTGGGAACATCCCTGTCCTTCTCTCTCTTTCACTCTTATCTTCTGGACTGAAGCCCAAGTCTGGGCTTAGGTCTCTCTTTCTGATGCTCTGCACTGTGCTAGTGGAACTTTAGTAAGTTTTCCCGGATTGTTAGGCAGAAGAGGACAATCTCTAGGTTTAGTGATATTGGAAACATTCTCCTCAATTCTGTAGATGCCATGGGCTCTGAGTATGAGACTATTAAACATGGTCATAAAAGCTGGAGTCCAAGTTTTTTCCCCTCTGTTCAACTCACTGAGGACAGTCTCTACATGGGCTGGTTAGGCATCAGGTAATAAGCAAGAAAGAAGTTAAAGGGGAGAACTGCCAGCTCAGGCTTAGAAAACATCTGACTTTTTATATACACATTATCAACATAAAAGGGTATATATCCTATCAAAGGAGCATGTCCACCACCAGGAAATACACGACCAACGAATGCTTTCTCCAGGAAGATTTTGAGCGGAGGAGTGACACAGATGATTTATGTTGAAAAGGTCCTCTCTGATTACCCTGTCAAGAATCACCCGTAGGAGGGCCAGGGTGGAATCAGGGGGCCAGCTGGGTGGTGTCACAGTAACACATCGAAGCTAGATATAATGGTGGTTGGCACCAGGTTGCTAGCCGCAAGGTAATGAGAGGGCTGGAGGCAACTCAGAAACTGCCTGACTCCTGAGGTACTCTGCTGCCTGAAATTCACCCACCATCAAATTCACCCAGTTCATGTTTCAATTTCACATCAAAGGTGTTACTGACCCTTCTGAGTTGGTCCTTGACAAGGGTCCTCCTGAGTGGTGTCATTTGAGCCAATAGGATGAGACCAAGTTCGGTTCAGAACCAAAGGAAAGCTTTGTTCTTTGATGAAAGTATGGAGAGAAGCAAGCGCTCCCTCTAGCGTACCCACCCTCTCTGGCTGACCGTGGGCTGCTTTATAGGGTTCAAGTGCTTGGGGATGGGGTGGGGGGGGGGGGGAGGGAAAGGAGGTGGAGCTCTTGCAGGGCAGGCGCAGTCGTGCTGCACGTGCTCCAGCTTGCAGGGCCGGGCGCAGCCTGTCTGCTCTCCTCCCGCCGCCCCCGCCGCCGCCGCCATCTTGAATCGCAGTGTCGTGAGCAGCGCTTCTGTGCTGGTCCCAAGCTGAGGCACAGGCACAGCCCTGTGGCCTTGGGAATTCTTGTCTGAAGGGTCTGGTGCGAGGCTTCTGTACGCAGTATCCTGTGAGCAAGTGAAATTAGACGGAGCACAAAGGAAAAAAGGTTAGACTTTATTTTATTACCCAGATTCTGTTTTTATTTCCCGGGAATTGTTAACGGGTGACACATCCCTCCTCTATCTTTGGTCTGGCTCCTCACTCTTGAGAGGCGCCGAGGGCCGCAGGTCCATCCTCTGTAACTGCTCCTTGCTGATTTGGGGCATCATCATAAGTGCGGGTGGAGGAGCAGAGCTTTACATGTACTTGGCTGTCCAGAGAGGCCTCTGCTCGGACGGGTCGCATCCCTGAGCGACCACCATTTGGAATTTTAGAAACGCTAACTTTTTGGAGACCAAGGACACCAGACAGTTTAGGATGCACGGCCCAAATGTTAGCAAGAGAATAATGGTCACATGTTAAATTTTTCCTGCAAATGAAGGTATCTTTGTCTTTGCCCGTAGGCACAATTGTGTCCTGATGTCATTGCTGTAGCTGAATATCCCTGGTCACACTTTTGGGGTTTTTTTTGGAAGAGAAGCTTCAGGTCAGAGAGAGTTTCATACAAAGAGTCAGGGGGGTCCGTTGCCCCAGGTTGTCTCTCCAGAGGTTAGGCTCAGGGGCCTTCTCACTCCAGTGTGATGCCTCCCTGGAGTGATCCCCGCAGTTTCAGGTCAGGACGGGTGGTTAGGATCACCGAGCGGAGTCTGGTCCTCTTAGGAGTGAGCTGATCCTGCAGGCTGCTGGTTTTCCAGGTGTGTAGGTTCACCCAGTCTCCTGGCTGGAAGGGGTGGAGGGCCTGGCCGTTGGGTGTGGGCAGCACCTGGTCACCATATTCCATGAGGGCTTTCATGGTTTCTCCTTCTTGGAGAGTATCCTTGAGTTGCTCCATTTCAAGGGAGTTAAGGTGTCCCTTCTCTTGGGCTTGGGAATGGGTCTACCGTACATAAGTTCAAATGCACTTAACTTTAACTTACCTCTTGGGGCTAATTGCATGCAGAGTAGGGCAATTAGAATCAATTTCATCCAATTTTCTTCAGTCTCCTAGCATATAGCTTGGCGAAGGTTTGTTTTAAGGTCTAATTGGATCTCTCTATTTTCCCCCGATGAGTGGGGTCTCCAGGCTGAGTGCAAGGTCCATTTTATGCCCAGGGCCCTTGTTATCCCTTTTGTCATTTGAGGCACGAATGCTGGGCCATTATCACTTTGTAGGGATCCTGGGACCTCAACCTGGGGATTATCTCTTTTCGTAATACTTTAGCCACTGGCTGCTGTTTCAATTCTAGTGGGGAATGCTTCTACCTACCCTGAAAACGTGTCCACTAGCACCAAGAGATGCCTGTACTCTTGGCATGACAGTGAAATCCATCTGCCAGTCTTCCCCAGGATATGTCCCTCTGGTCTGAATGGGGCTTATCTGGGACCCTCTGGGGAGTCTTTTATTGAGGTTGTTCATTGGGCAAATGGGGCAGATCTCAACTATCTAAATGAGTATACAGTACTTTTCATGCCTGCAGTTACCATGACCTCAGCTAACCAATTATACAGAGCTTCCCTCCTGTAGTGTGTTCCTTGATGAGCCTCCCTGATGTCTTGACAAGCTACAGTTTGGAGCAAGAAGTATTCCCATGTTCATTAACTAGCCACCCATGGCCTCCTAGATCTCTATTGAAGTCCCACTTTGGGGCTTTGTCTAATTCTTCCTTTGGGTAAATTGGAGAATAATTGGATGGACTTAGCCTCTTAGATATGAGCGGTAGTTGCCAAGTTACTGATTCCAGGGCCGCTCTTTTGGCAGCTGCGTCTGCCTTGTTGTCTGCCTTTATTACCTCTGCATCCCTCTTTTGGTGACCCCAACAGTGAATCATTGCCACTGTTTTGGAAGTTGCACTGCTTCTAAAGAGCTTCAGTATGCTTAAGCCATTTTCACCTGTTGATTCTCCACTGTAAGCATACCTCTTTCCTTCCAAATAGCCCCATGTCAGAGTAGGATGGCATAAACACACCAGGAGTCAGCATAAACATTTAAGATCTTCCTGGTTCTGAGCTCTAAGGCTCAGGTGAGGGCGATCAGCTTGGCCTTTTGGGCTGAAGTCCGTGGGGCTAGGCTTCTTGTTTCTGTGACTTGGGTCTGGGAGGTTACTGTGTATCCTGTCAGCCTTTTTCCCTCTCTTAAAACTTCTCCCATCTGTGAACCATTCCTTTTTGGTGTTTAGGAGAGGCTAACTTCCTAGATCAGAAATAGATGGAGTGACTGGAATAGATTGTGTCCGTGGTTTCTATACAATCATACTCCAGGATCCCCATTTCTGTGGGTAGCAGGGTGGCAGGATTTATCCTGTGACAGGTTTTTATGGCAGCTACTGGGTTGTCTAAGAGCACATCCTGAACTTGAATGAACTTTCTAGGGGATAGCCATTCTGCTCCCTTAGAACTTACTAAAGCCTCCACCTGGGTGTGGAGTCTCTACAGTGATTGGCTGACCAAACATGAACTTTTCAGCGTCCTTTAGCAGGGTTGTAGTAGCTGCTACTGCCCATAGGAGTTTGATCCATCTGTTAGCAGTTTGATCTAATTTTTTAGAGAAATAAGCAACCAGTACCAATTTTTGAGCTAATAAGAGGTCCCAGTTTTTGAGCTAATACCCTAAGGGTCTTTTGTCAAGAATGTGAAGGTCAAAGGGCTTAGCTAAATCTGGAGGGCTAGGGCAGAGGCCTGAAGTAATAAGTTTTTCAATTATTGAAAGGCCCCTTCGCATTTTGAATTCCATTCAAAAGGATCATCATCCTTTCCTTCCAACTTTTCATATAGAAGCCTAGTTAGGGATCCAGATGTGGCAAAACCTGGCCATCCCCAGGAAACCCCTAAGCTGTCTTCTACCTTTAGGAGGGGTGAGGCTGCAAATTACATTTCTCCTTTCCTGGGGTAGGTTTCTTGGACCTTCTGTGAGAATTAAGCCTGGGTGGGTTACCCTACTCTCTGATATTGGAGACTTTTTCTTGGACACCTTATATCCTTTATCAACTACGTAGTTCAGGGTAGTTGCAGTATTCTTGTCAGAGGCCTCCTTAGTAGAGCTGACCATCAGAACATCTGGTTCCCTCCTCCAGATGTGGATCTTTTAGGTTTTTAGCTAAAGTTTCTTCAGAGATGGTGGGGGAATTTTTTAACCCCTGGGGTAGGACTGTCCAGCAATATTGTTTTTGTTGTGTGTTTGGTTCTGCCACTCAACAGCAAATATTTCTTGTGACTCTGGGCTAATGGAATACAGAAGGCGGCATCTTTTAAATTCAATACATAATACCAGGTCCTGGTGGATGGTAGAGCTGCCAGCAGGGTATAGGGATTAGGGACTACTGGATATACCTCCTTGGTGGCTTCATTGACTGCCCTGAGGTTCTGTATCATCCAGTATTCACCACTGGGTTTCTTTATGAGGAGAATGGGGGAATTACAGGTGAATTGGCATGGTCTAATGAGGCCCTGGTCAGTTAGGCTCTGTTTAACAGGGGCAATGCCTAGCAAGGCCTCCCAACGGAGAGAGTTGGGGGTGATACCTGAAAAACTTCCCGTTCTGCAGGATGTACCCTAACGGAGTATCCTTCAGTCTGGTGGATATTTGGCTTCCCTACTCTAGATGTTCTGTTTTGGATTTGTTTCCAACTGTGGGGGGTAGGGGGACAGTTGGAATAATTTGTTGGTATGCAAATACCACAAAATTTGATCCCAAATAAGATTTCCTCTTTGGGAAATTTGGAATCCTCACCAAACTATTAATGGATTCCTCAAAAGACCAAAATGAGGCGTCCAAGTGGTGTGGACTCTGATACAACTGTGGGTCCCCCTTGAGTTTGTGATGGCTTTTGCTTGAGATAGTTAATCCCTCCTCAGTCAGAATATCCCACAGGAGGTTAGATGGGATGCCCCTGAGTCAGAGCAACTTAGCTGCATTTGTTTCTGATCAACTTGGTCTCTTAGGGGAGTGGCAAGGCTGTCTGAGGTGGAGACCTTCCCTTTCCTCCTTTCGACTGAAAAGGAGGAGTTTTTGGACTTCCTGCCAGGTGAGAGCTAAAAGGAAGAGGAATCCCCATGGGGTGCTCTCTAGATCAAAGGGCTGCTGCAGTGCTGTGCTGATACCTGGAGGAGAACTTGTGGAACCTCAGTCAATAAAGAATCACCCAAGGTTTGCCTCACAAGCGGAGAGGAGAGAAGTCAGGTTGGGTGGTGGGTGTTTCCTATTCTTGCCTGAAGCTCCCAGGGCTTCCTGAAAATGGGGTTCCTGGTCTTGCAGGCAGCTCACAGGGCTCCCCAGCCTACTTCAGAGAAACTAGCGATGATCAGAAGAGGTCAAGTTACTGGTTCTGTACCTACCTTGGATCTTTTCACATGTGGGCACCCCAGGACCTTTTCATGAACTCGGAGCATCCTTGTTCCATTTTGTCAGGTGATTTTCATTACCTGGGCCTTTTTCCAGTCTTGCCTCTTGGCTTATGGGACTGGCCACTTTCTTTTTCTAAACTGAAAGTGACTATAGAGAATGCTACCATTGACTCCTGAAGATCAGTGAGGAGGGCAAAAGCCCTGTTGTGGCCACTACTGCCTCGTACAGGGGTCAAGAGGACAGCACTACTGGTGAGACAGTAGGCAAGACTGCCATGGCTCCCTCTCATCCACCAGTCTGCACCATCCCAGGCATCTGGTACTGTGGGAAGGCCAGCCAGAGGCAATGGGCATACATGCATTAGTTTCAGTCTCCGATCCTCAATGATGCTATAGTGTTACCCCCTCAAGGGGGTGCAGTCAAGATGACTCTGGGGGCTACGTGGTGCACACATGACACCCAAGTATTGGGTTGCTGGACAGAGTTGCTCTGAATTTGGCCAGTCTGCCACTGCTCTAACCCATCAGAGTGTACTCAAAGATCAGAGTCATTGATCCTCATGTGAACCTCCCCAAAGCCTCCACTGTCTTCCTGCTGGAGCCAGAGCTGGAGCCAGCCTGGAGCCTAGTGGATAGGTGCAGGCAAAAAGGCCAAGGTCTATCCCTTCATGGTGCCAAAATTTTGTTACTGACCCTCCCAAATCAGCCCCCCAAAAGGTTCGTTCTGCCTAGTGTCATTTGAGCCAATAGAATGAGACTGAGTTTGGTTCAGAAGCAAAGGAAAGCTTTATTCTTTGATCAAAGAATGGAGAGTTGCAAGCTTGCACTCTAGAGCACATGCTCCCTCTGAAAGGCTGTTGGCAGAGCTGCTCTATAGGGTTGTCGTCAGTAGGGAGAAGACAGAGATCTGATGGGTCAGGTGCAGCTGTGCTCACAGCTCCAGATCACAGTGCTGGGCACAGCATATCTGAGGTGTTGGGTGCAGCCATTCCACACGGGCAACTCTGGCCTGATGGGCCGGGTGCAAGGCCTCTGCACTCATCACCCCATGAGCCAGTGAAACTAGACTAAGCACAAAGGAAAAAAATAAGTTGGACTTTATTACCCAGATTCTGTTTTTATTTTCAGAGAATTGGTAACAGTATGTGGGTGACAAAGGTACTTTATCACAGGATCTCCTGAGACCTTCCTCTAACAAGTTGAACAGCATCCAGACAAGAGTAAAACATCTGGTACTCACAGTTCCCAAGTGGTTCAGATAATTTGAATTCACAATTTGCAGTTTTTGAGCTACGTCAGTACAGGCCTGTGGAGTGGTGCAGTGGAGAAGCATCATGGTAGGGTAGAGAGACCTGATTTCTTGCTGTGGTCTCATTCCTGACCTGCCATACACCATATATAGACCCCTTTCCTGGCCCCAACCTCCCTGCTCTACAATAAGGGGCATGGAGGAGATGCTTTCTGAGGATCCTCCACCTCTGACAGGCTGCAGTTCTTAATTTACTGAGACCCAGGCTCCTTTGTACGAATTCTGGGAAGGATTTGGACTGAGGCAACTGTTTTCTCTTTTATCATTTATTTAAATTTCTATTTTAAAAATAAGAACAATATCGCTGAGAACCTGCATCTTAAGTTTCAGAGTAAGTGACTGCACTCAAATTGGTGTCATTTTGGAAGCTTTTACTTTGTATTCTTTATCAGAGAATAGTCAACACAATTCTACTTGGAATCTCATGGCAGTAAAATCCTTGGAATGGAAAGAGTATTTTCCTTGCCTTTTTCATCTGGTTCAGAGTCTGGAGGACTCAGGGGCATCTGTGAGTCCACCTTAGGACATGGCTATTGATACTGCTGGTTTCTCCTTGGAAGTGATTGGAGATAATCTCTAAATGTCATAGTATCCTTTCCAGTTTTAGCACAGCACAAATGGATATCATGCAGCTCTGAGGGATGCTAACTGCCACCTCCATGTTTGTGTGCGCTCAAGTCTTCCCGGAATAGATGCACTTGGATTGGTGAGCTGAGGTAGCCAAGGGTAAATGTTAAGGGAGCCTTCCTTCTAGACATTTCTTGGGAGAGTTTCCTCCTGTCCATTCAAAAGAGGCAGCTGGTGGTATGGCTTGCTCCAGAAAACATCTTTGTAAATGCATTCTGCAAATTGTGGAGTCCAAGTTCCCCAGAGAGAAGAGGCCATGACTAATGAGGACTTCGTTAGCTCAAACCAAGTCCCATGTCTCTTAAATACACCCAGGATGAGTTTACAGTAGCAGTCTAGCCAATGCTGACTGAATAGTTAGAGGACCAGGAAAGTATGGTGATTCAGGCTTTTCAGCATTCCCCTAGGTTGTTCAGTGGTCAGACCTCCCCAGAATTCACAGGCTGTCCTTGCCACCCAGACTCAGAACACACCTGTAATGCAATATCAACTAACATTTAGGCTTTCATTTTTATTTTAAGTTTTTTTAATTAAAAATTTTTATTGAATGTTTGACATATAACATTGTGTAAGTTTAAGGTGTACAGTATGTTACTTTGATACATTTATATGCTGTAATAGCATTGCTGCTGTTAATATATATAATATTAATTGTTATGCAATATTATTGTATGTATTCATTATACTGTGTGTTAGCTCTCTGTGACTTACTTACTACTGGTTACAAGTTTCTACCCTTAAATATCATCCCTTTTATCCACAGCCCTCCATCCCCCATCCCTGGTAACCACCATTTTACTCTCTGTTTTTATAGGCTTAACTTTTTTAGATTCCACATGTAAGTGATATCATACAGTACTTTTAACTAACATTTAATGAGCACTTCTGTGCACAACACTTTACCTGATCACCTCACTTATCCACACCTGTGAGGCAGGCATTATTATTCCATTTACAGATAAGAACACTAGGATTTGGAGATACAGCTAAAGTCACACACTTAGTTATTGGCAGAGCATGGATGGTCTGACTCAAGAGCCTAACTGAGACGCTTAGAACGTGCATCGTCTAACCAAAGGCAGCTGCCTCACTCAGCTCCCTCATGGGTCGACATAGCAGAGACATGCCCAGAGACCACAGAGCAGAATGAAGCCACATGAGAGCCAGTGATTAGCAAGGGGCCCGAAGAATGTCAAACCAAGTGAGGAGTTTGGGAGTCAAAGCAATTTTGTTTTCAAATATATTTGTCTCATAGAGAGCAAATCTTTTTCTTATTATTAAAAGAAAAATTTCCTCTCTATTCTAATTTCCCTGATTTTCATTTCTAATTTTATTCCTTTTATTCAGGAGTAAATAAGCTGGTGATTTACCTATTTCATTATTATTTTTCCCCAAAGAAATCGCTCTCGGATTTGTTATTTCAATTCCTAGTCTATTTTCTAATTTATTGCTTTGTGTTTATTTTATTAGTTCCTTCTGTTTTCCTTAGGATTATTTCATTTGGTTTTTAATTTCTTCAGTGTTTAATTCATTCAGTTTCATTCTTGTTTAATAATATAAGTTTTTATGACTGTCTTTCTATGTGCACTGTTTTGGTGTATTACATAGATTCCAATAGATAGAGATTTCAGGATCCTTCGTTCACTGAATAACCTGGATTCACTGAGATCCTACTTTGTGCCAGATACTGTGCTAGTGGCTAGAGATATGACCTTAGAAATCTCTGCCCTCAAGGAGTTAATTCAAATGGGGAAAATAAAATAAGTAAGTAAATAAAATAATGTCAGACAATGATAGGTGCTATGAATAAAATAAAGCAGAAGGAGAGTGATGGATGAGGTGGGATAAGCTGATAATTAAAGAGACCTGGAAAAAGCGAGGAATCAATGCGTGGGGGAGGAATGTCCCCAGCAGAGGGAATGGAACATGCAGATGCTCTAATGTAGGACCATGCTTGGTGTGTTCTAGGATCCCCAAGGAGGACAGTATGACAGGAAACGTTTAGGGAGAAGTGGGTGGAGGGGACTGGAGAGGTGTGTAGGAGCCAGATCATGTGCATCAGCATCAGCTGTGGCGGGGATTTGGGATATCATTATAAGCATGATAGGAGGCTATTAGAGGATTTTGAGTGTGGGAATGATGTGATCTAACTTACGGTCATTGATTGATTGGTTGAGTCAGCTTTATTGAGGTATAAAACTCACCAGTTTTAAGTTAACAGTGTCATGAATTTTGACAAGTATATACAGTGGCATAAACATAATCAATGTATAGAACATTTTCCATACCTCAAAAAGTTTCCTTGTGCTGTCTGCAGTCAAATTCCTGTTATTCCTGTTCCCACTCCCAGGCTCTGCTTTCTTTCTTTCTTTCCTTTTTTTTTTTTTTTAACTGCGGAGTATTTTGTTTTATAAATTTATTTTTATTTTATTTATTGGCTGCACTGGGTCTTCGATGCTGTGTGCAGGTTTTCTCTAGTTGCACAAGTGTGGGCTACTCTTCGTTGTGGTGTCTTCTCGTTGCAGAGCATGCGCTCTAGGCATGCCAGCTTTAGTAGTTGCAGCACGTGGGCTCAATAGTTGTGGCTTGAGGGCTCCAGAGTGCAGGCTCAGTAATTGTGGTGCATGGGCTTAGTTACTCTTTGGCATGTGGGATCTTTCCAGGCCAGGGGTTGCACCTGTGTTCCCTGCATTGGCAGGTGGATTCTTAACCATTGTGCCACCAATTTTCTAAAATTTTCTAGAAACAGATCATGTAAACATTCTTTTGTGTCTGACTTCTTTCACTTAACATAATACTTTTGAGATTCATCTGTTATGTTATGTAATGTTATGATATGTACATTGTATCTCAGTAGTTCTTTTTATTGCTGAGAAACATTTCATTGTATGGATATATCATAACATGTTTATTCACTTATCAGTCGATGGTGATTTCAGGTTTTTGGCTATTATGAATAGAGCTTCTATGAAAATTAATGTACAAGTCTTTGTGTGGACATATATTTTCATTTGAAAATACAAGAGTAGTATTGCTAGGTCGTGTAGTAAGTGTATACTTAAACTGCTGAACTGCTTTCCAAAGTGACTGCATCTTTTTGCATTCCCATCAGCTGTATGCGAGATTTCTAGTTGTTCTGCATCATAACACTTTGTATGTCTTTCTAATTTTAGTCATACTAGTGGGTGTTGGTATTTCATGCTTTTACTTTGAATTTCCCTAATAACTAATTATGTTGAGCATCTTTTCATGTGCTTATTTGCCATTCATATATCTTCTCTGGTAAAGTATCTGTTCAAATATTTTGTCCATTATTTTACTGGTTGTTTCATTCTTACTAAAAGTTCTGAGAGTTCTTTGTATATTCTGATATACATCCTTTACCAGACATGTGATTTGCAAATATTTTCTCCTAATGTGCGAACTGCCTTTTTATTTTCTTTATGGTACCTCTCAAAAAAGCAAAATTTTTAAGTTTTAAATGTAGATAAAGTATAATTTAGTTTTTTTTCTTTTATATTTTATGCTCTTTATGTTCTAAGAAATGTTTGCCTACCTCAAGGTCACAGAGATTTTCTGCTATGCTTTCTTTTAGAAGTTTTATAGTTTTACCTTTGACATTTAGACCTATGATCCGGTTTGTGTTAATTTTTTTGTGTGTACGACATGAGGTAAGGGTTGAGGTTATTTTCTCTTTTTTCTTCCTCCACCTCCCCACTCTCATCCCTTCCCCATCCGTCCTCACCCACCTCCCTCACCTTCTTTTTCACATGGTGGAACAACCAGTGAAAAATACTATTTTTCTCCATTGAAATACTTTCACATCTTTGTTAGAAATGAACTCAAGATATATGTGACCTCTTTCTGGACTCTCTATTCTATTCCACTGATTTATGTGACTATTCTTATGCCATTGTAACAATGTCTTGATTACTATAATTTTATAATAAGTTTCAAAATCAGGGAGGGTAGGTCTTACAATTTTGTTTTGAAGTCATTTTGGCTAATTTGGGTCCTTTGCATTTTCATATACATTTTAGAATCAGCTTGCCTAGATTTGTATTAAAAAAAAAACTTCAGATTTTATTGGGACTGCTTTGAGTATATAGATAAATTTGGGGATAATTTGTTTTAACACTATTGATTCTTCTGATCAATGAATATGACATAATTTGTCATCTAGTTTGGCCTTATTTTCTCTAAGTAATGTGTTACAGTTTTCTCTACACAGATATATTAAACATATTTTGATAAATTTACCTCTAAGTTTTCATTTTTTGTTGTTATTGTATTATATTGCTTTTCATTTCAATTCCCAATTACTTATTTCTAGTGTATAGAAAAACAATTGATTTTTGTATATTGGCCCTTGTATCCTGCAACTTTGATAAACTCATTTTCAGCGACGGTTTTGGGTAGACTTCTTGGGATTATCTACATAGGTAATCATGTCATCTTCTTACAAACAGTTTCACTTCTTTTAAGTCTGTATGCATTTTTATTCTCTTTTGTACTGGCTAGGAACTCCAGGAAAATTTAGAACAGAAATAGTACAAACATCTGTCATTGCCTTTTTCCTGATCTTAGGGGAAATGTGTTTAGTTTTTTCCACTGAATCCTATACTAGCCTTGGGTATTTCCATTGAGCCCCCCTTTGTCTAGTTTGCTGAGTATAATGGACTGAACGTTTACATCCTCCATCCCCCACCCCATTCATATTTTGAAATCCTAACCCCTAATGCAATTGTATTAGGATATGTGGCCTTTGGGAAGTGATTAGATTATGAGGGCAGATCCCTCATGGATGGGATTAGTGCCCTTACAGGCAAGATCCCAGAGAGCTGCCTTTCCCTTTCCACCACATTAAAACACAGGGAGAAGAAGGTCGCCTATGAACCAGGAAACAAGCCCTCAGCAATACCAAATCTACTGGTGCCTTGAACTTGGACTTCCCACCCTCCAGAACTATGAAAAATAAATGTTTGTTGTTTAAGCCACCTAGTCTATGGTATTCTGTCATAGCAGTTCAAGTGGTCTAAGACACTGAGGGTATTTTTAAAAAATCATAAATGGGTATTGAATTTGGTCAAATCTTTCTATGCGTCTATTGAATTTATCATATGGTTGTTCTATTTTTCTGTGTTAATATGAATTATATTAATTTTCACATGTTAAACCAGTATTACATTTTTGGAAATATCACACTTGAACATGATGGATTATTCTTTTTGTATATTGCTGTATCTGATTTGCTAACTTTTAAAAATGAAGATTTTATTTTTTTAAGCAGTTTAGGGTTCATACCAAAATTGAAGGGAAGATTTCCTGTATACCCCTTACCCTAAACAGGCATAGCATTCCGCATTATCAACATCCCTCATTAGAGTGGTATATTTGTTACAGTTGATGAACCTAGATTGACACATGGTGATCACCTAAAGTCCATAGTTTACCTTAGATTTCATTCTTGGTATTGTACATTTTATGGGTTTGGACAAATGTATGCTGATATATATCCATCATTATGCTATCATACAGAGTATTTTCAATGTCCTAAAAATGCTCTGTGCTCTGCCTATTCATCCCCCCCAGCTCTTGGCTCAAGCCTATGACAACCACTGATCTTTTTACTGTCTCCATAGTTTTGCCTTTTTCAGAATGTCATATAGTTGGAATTATACAGTGTTAAGCCTTTTGAGATTGGCTTCTTTCATTTAGTAGTAAGCACTTAAGGTTCCTCCATGTATTTTCGTGGCTCGATAACTCATTTCTTTTTGGTGCTGAATAATAATCTGTTGTCTGGATGTACCAGTTTATTCATTTACCTAATAAAAGACATCTTGGTTGTTTCTAAGTTCTGGCAATTATGAAAAAAAAGCTTATATGAACATCTATGTCCAGCGTTTTGTGTGGACATAAATTTTCAACTCCCTTGGGTAAATATCAAGGAGTTTGATTGCTGGATCATATAAGGGTATGTTTAGTTTTTTAAAAAACCATCAGAGTGGCAATACCATTTTGCATTCCCACCACAAGTGTATGAGAGTTCCTGTCGCTCCACATCCTAGCCAGCATTTGATGTTGTCAGTGTTTCAAGACATTGGCCATTCTAATAGGTGTGAAGTAATATACTATTGTTTTTTTATATAAATTTATTTATTTAATTTATTTATTGGCTGCATTGGGTCTTCGTTGCTGCACACAGGCTTTCTCTAGTTGCTGCAAGTGGGGGCTACTCTTCATTGTGGTGCTCAGGCTCCTCATTGTAGTGGATTCTCTTGTTGTGGAGCATGGGCCCTAGGCGCATGGGCTTCAATAGGTGTGACACATGGGCTCAATAGTTGTGGCTCACGGGCTCTAGAGCACAGGCTCAATAGTTGTGGCGCATGGGCTTAGTTGCTCCGTGGCATGTGGAATCTTCCCAGAGCAGGGCTCGAACCCGTGTCCCCTGCATTGGCAGGTGGATTCTGAACCACTACGCCACCTAGGAAGTCCTATTATTGTTGTTTTAATTTGCATTTCCTTGATGATATATGACGGGAGCATCTTTTCATATGCTTATTTTCCATCTATATATTTTATTTGGTAAGGTGTCTGTTAAAGTCTTTGGCCCATTTTAAAAATCAGGTTGCTTGTTTTCTTATTGTTTTAAGAGTTCTTTGCATATTTTGAATAACATTCTTTACTAAATGTCTTTTGCAAATATTTTTTCCCAATCTGTAGCTTGTCTGCTCATTTTCTTGGCCTTGTCTTTTACAGATTAGAAGATTATAATTTTTAATGAAGGCCGTCTTATCAATTATTTCTTTTATGGATCATGGCTTTAGTGTTGTATCTAAAAATCATAGCTATACCCAAGGTCTTCTATGTTTTCCCCAATGTTATAGTCTAAGAATTTTATAGTTTTGTGTTTTCCATTTAGGTTTATGATCCATTTTCAGTTAATTTTTGTGAAGGGTGTAAGGTCTATGTCTAAATTCTTTTTTTTTTTTTTTTGCATGTGGACGTCTAATTGCTCTAGCACAATATGTTGAAAAGATTATTGTTCTTCTTTGTCAAAGATCACTTAATTATATTTATGTGGGTCTATTTTGGGGATGCCTGTTATATTCCATTGACCTATTTGTCTATTCTTTCATCAATACCACGTTTTGATTACTGTAGTTTAATAGTATGTTTTGAAGTTGGTAATGTCAGTCCACTAACATTATTCTTCTCCTTCAATATTTTGTTGGCTATTCTGGGTATTTTGTTTCTCCATAGGAACTTTAGAATCATTTTGCTTATATCCATAAGATAACTTGCTGGGATTTGATTGGGATTGCATTGAATCTATAGATCAAGTTTGGAAGAACTGACCTCTTGACAATATTGAGGCTTCCTATCTGTAAATATGAAATAACTACTTAGTTCTTTAATTTTATTCATCAGAGTTTTGAGTTTACCTCATATAGATGCTGTACATATTTTGTTAGATTTATATCTAAGTTTTCATTTTGGGGGTGCTAATGTGTTATTCTCTTTTATAATTTCAAATTCCACTTGCTCATTGCTGGAAATGGTGCTTGCTCATTGTTGGAAATCATATAGGAAAATGATTGACTTCTGTATATTAACTTTGTATCCTCCAACCTTGCTTTAATCACTGATTAGTTCCAGGAGTTTCTGTGTTTTTATTTTTTTTGTCAGTTCTTTCAGGTTTTCTACATAGATGATCATGTCACCTGTGAACAAACACATTTTATTGTTTTCCTTCCCAATCTGTATACCTTTTATTTCCTTTTCTTGTCTAATTGGATTATCTAGCACCTGCAATACAATGTTGAAATAGAGTGGTTGCTAACATTTTTTAAAGGATTTTTGTGTCTATGTTTATAATGAACATGAATCTGTGGTATTTTTTTCCTGTCATTTCTTTGTTAGGTTTTGTTTTCAGGTAACACTGACCTCCTAAAATAAGCTGGGATGTATTTGCCCTTCTGTTTTTTGAAAGAGTTTGTGTAGACTTGGCGTTATTTCTTTCATACATATTTGAGAGAACCATCAGTAAGTTTAATAGGTATAGAGCTATTCAGATTATCTATTTCTTCTTTTTTTAAAATTTATCTATTTATTTATTTCGCTGCTTTGGGTCTTCATTGCTGCATGCGGGCTTTCTCTAGTTGTGGTGACCAGGGGCTACTCTTCGTTACGGCGCACAGGCTTCTCATTGCAGTGGCTTCTCTCTTGTTGTGGAGCATTGGCTCTAGGTGCGCGGACTTCAGTAGTTGTGGCTCACAGGTCTAGAGCACAGGCTCAGTAATTGTGGCGCATGGGCTTAGTTGCTCCACAGCATGTGGGATCTTCCGGGACTAGGGATCAAATCTGTGTCTCCTGCAGTGGCAGGCGGATTCTTAACCACTGTGCTACCAGGGAAGTCCTGAGATTATTTCTTCTTGAATGAGCTTTTTAAAAATATCTTTCATGGAATATTTCCTTTCATCTAAGATATAGAATTTATTAGCATAAATTTGTTCATAATACTTTCTTATATTAATTATGTTTGAAGAATCTAGATATATTTTGTCTTTCATTTCTGTTGTAGTCTTATTTGTCTTCTGTTTTTATTTCTGGATTGTCTGGCTAGAGATTTAGCAGTTTAATTGATCTTTTCAAAGAGCCAGCCCTTGATTTTATTTTCTCTATTTCCCCCCTTGTGTTTTGTTTTTTGTTTGTTTGTTTGTTTCTTTTTGCTGCACCTATGTGGCATGTGGGATCTTAGTTCGACAACCAGGGTGCCAAGGTGGAACTCACACTCCCTGCAGTGGGATCGCAGATTCTTAACCACTGGACTGCTGGGGAAGTCCCCATCCCCTTTGTTTTAGTTTATGATTTCTACTGTTATATTTGTTATTTTCTTTCTCTGCTTACTTTGAGTTTGACTTGCTCTTCTTTATATAGTTTATTAAGGTAGAATCTTAGATTATTAATTTGAGACTCTTCTTATTTTCTAATTTAATTTTATATATTTTCTTCCAAGTCTTGTTTTAGCAGCATCTCACGGATTTTTGATATGTTTTAATATTTGTTTCTTTCAAAATATTCTGTATTGACTGAAAAGAAAGATTGATCTTTACCAATTTGCTCAGCTTAAAAATCAAGGGTCTTTGAAAACTTCTCACATGTACCATCTAGGAGCAAAATAATAATGATCAACAACAAGGTCCCACTGTATAGCACAGGGTACTATATTCAATATCCTGTGATAAACCATAATGGAAAATAATGTAAAAAAGAAGGTATATATATGTATAACTGAATCATTTTGCTGTACAGAAGAAATTAATACAACATTGTAAATCAACTATACTTCAATAAAAAAATCAACAATCAATACAAATCAACCATTTCTTTTATAAGCCCCAAATTTATAGCCAGAATGTTTGGTAAATGCTATGTTTTATACTCCATGGCTGAAACTGATATCTAGTACTTTGAACTAGAATAATCTTTCAGCTTTTGAACATAATGATGACAATAATAGAGGACATTTCTGAAATATAGACATATGTTACTCCTAATTATGGTCAAAGTGACAGTGGTAGAAGGGAGAAAGGTATTAACATTTAGCAAGCATCTGTTATATGCCAGATCTGGGCCAGGAATACACATTATCTCATTTAGTCATTTCAGTAATTCTATGAGGTAGATATTTAGAGATGAGGAAACAGGCTCAGAGGGTTGAAGTTACTTTTCTAAGATTGTATGTAATTCATTTGCAGGGTGGTGTGATTTTAGAGAGTAGTCTTTTTTTTTTTTTTTTTGCCATACGTTGTGGCATGAGGGATCTTAGTTCCCTGACCAGGGATCAAACCTGAGTCCCATACTTTGGAAGCATGGAGTCTTAACCACTAGACTGCCAGGGAAGTCCTGAGACCAGTCTTTTTTTTTGGGGGGGGCACACAGGCTTAGTTGCTCCGCGGCATGTGGGATCTTCCTGGAGCTGGGATCGAACCCGTGATCTCTGCATTGGCAGGCAGATTCTTAATCACTGCACCACCTAGGAAGCCCGAGACCAGTCTTTGTAATATTAAAGTGCAGTATAGAAACAGTAAAAGAAAATAGAACAAAATTAAGCATTTTTGGAGCAATTCTATGTGCTAGTCTCCTGATATAGCTCATGGTATAGCTATTCACAGGTTAGGAAAGAGGTCTTTGTTCAAAGTTTTCTTGTCTTAACTACTGCCTTGCTACTAGTGGATTATGCTGTGTTTCTAGCACTTGGCTTCTCCCTCCTTTTTTTGCCACACAAGTTTTATCATTCATGCATTTAGAGAAAGCAGAAGAATAACCTGAAATATCTAATACTTCAAAAATAAGTTTATTCATTGTAACCACAAAGGTATTGATTGGTACAGAATACTGTATTTATCTGCTGGAAGTCAAATCCCAGCTTTGCTCAATGGACTATCAGAGGTTCCTCAACTCCTTTTCTTCTGTCTCAGCTGCATGTTTATCTTAGGGTTAGTATATAACTTCCAGGGAAAGAGAAATTACAGAGTGGAATTTTGTGGATTTTGTGACATGGGATCTAATTTCTCTGGGTAAAATAATAGGGAAGTGAAACCAGTATGAGAATTCAAAACTTGCAGAGGACAATTTTATCACCCATACATCTATTTACTCATTTAACCTTTATTAAATAAATATTTATTGAATGCCTGCTATGTACTAAGAACTGTACTAGGTGTTAAGAATCAGCAAATGACAAAACACAAACACCTGCCTTTTTAAGCTTATTTCTAATAGGTTATAATAAATAGAAGATATTGGGGACTAAAGTTATGCTAGGAATTATTCCAAGTGCTTTACACACATTACCTCACTATTGATATTCCATATTGGAAAAGAAACTGAGTCTGAGAAAAGTTAAGTAACTTACCCAAGGTCACATAGCTAGAAAGAGGCAGAGCTGGGATGTTCTCACATTGTACATACTCAGTGCCATCGTAAAACACTGTAAGGGCAATAAAGGCGAGTCAGACATGGATCCTTCAAGAAGTTCACTGTCTAGGAGAAGGGATAAGCTAAATCTGCAACTCTGACACATAGAAATAAATGTCATTAGAAAGGTGCAGAAACAAGTCAAAGTAAGTGTAGAAGGGGAAAGAAGCATGTAATTGAAGTTTTCAGGGAGACTTTCATGGAAGACGTGTTTGATTTGGGTTTGATCACATAGAAATGAAGAATGAAGCAAATAAAGGAAAGTAAAGTCAAGGCACAGAAATTGGAAAGTACATTGAAAGCATATACATCAGATGACTATGCAGTGATTCTAAACTGCAACTGATAACACTTCAAGAACAGCTTATCAAATCTCACAGGGAGAGAAGTATGATAGCTCTACTTCCATGTCCCTTGTACCAAGAGTTTATTACACAGCCCCCTAGTGGCTATGTCCCTTTGGTTGAGAAACTGCAGTTATCCCAATAAAGATGGGGTACTAAAATAATGCCCACTATCATCTTTCTTATTTCACATTGTTTGAAAAGTTCTAGCTGATGCAATAAGCAAAGAAAAAAGGTATAAATATTAGCAAAGAACAGACATAAAGATTTTTGGAAAAATCCAAGAGAACCAACATGCAAACACAAAGATTCACTAAAAATTCATTTATAAAATAATATTTAAAAGTAGATTTCATATGCACCAGCAAAAAAATGTAGTGAGACAGATACCATTTGTAAAAGCATGGAAAACTTTAAAAGACTAGAAATAATATTAACAAGAGTAATTTTGCAGGGCTTATATCTGAATAAACCTATAAAACTTTTACTGAGGAACATAAAAGAAGTCTTGAATAAATGGAAATGGAATAATAGCCATGTTCCTGGATGGGAAGATTTAATAGGAAATGACGCCAGCTCTTTCCAATTTAATCTGCAAATTTAAACAGTTCAAATAAAAAAAAAAAACACTAAAGGAGAGTTTTGTTTCTGAAACTTAGACTAAGTTATTTTACAATTCACGTGGGAAAATATATGTAGGAAAATACTAGGACAATTTTGAAACATGAACAATAACGATGAACTTTCCCTTTCAGACTGCAACAGGCTGAATATTTGTGTCTTCTCGAAATTCGTATGTTGAAATCCTAACCCCAAATTTGATGGTATTAGGAGGTGAGATATGTGGGAGGTGACCAGGTCATGAGGACAGAGCCCTTATAAATGGTTTTAGTGCCTTTATAAAAGAGACCCCAGAGAGCACCCTTGCCCCTTCTGCCCTGTGAAGATACAGCATAAATATGACCATCTATGTAAATTATACTTCAAAGTTTATTTAAAATAAATGGTTGAACAATATGAAATTTTATTACAGTCAAGTAAGAAGCAGAATCATTGTTTAATAGAGTTTTGTGAAATAATGGAATTATTGAAAGTTGACAAAAGGGTGTTATTAAAGAAACTTTTGATACTTGAAATCCATTTGTAACATTATTGTTAACTTTCAACTAGAAATGTAATTTAGCACTTTCCAATTTCCTTTTCCCACTATTGAAATCCCAGACCACCCAATCATGTTTTGTGTCTTTATACAAAACTGTACCTTTTCCAGTGAAAAATATTTGATAAAAATAGAAATACAGTGAAGTAGAAAAAAAAGGTTACCTCAACTTTTAGTGGTATTTAAAAAGAATTTTGTTAGACATGTTAATGGCTACAGTAATGACATACTCTCACATAACTTGAAAACAATGAAATTGAAATAAGCTTCTCCTAAAAAAAGAAAAAAAATATGACCATCGATGAACCAGGAAGCAGCAGTGAAAATCACACTTATGCTTTCTGGGTAACATAACATTTTTATCCTAGCTCTATGAGTGACACTGCCAAATGGCCTTAGTACCATGACTAATGTTGCCTGTATCAGTGGTTTTTCAAATGCTGGTGTTGGCTTTGAAGGAATTTTTACCCCTTTGTAGAAAAGTGAGAGAAGTAGGGAAAATAGAGTGGTCTTCATGATCTGAAGCTTATTCAATATAAAAAAGTTATCCCTTTACTGAGATTTTGTTTATCTTAGATTTTAGTGTTTAAAATGATTTTCTGTGAATTGATGGATGTGGTCTTTGGATATTTATTTTTATTATTAAATATTAATATACTAAGTTGAAAAAATAGAAAGTTAACAACTTGGTGTTAGTG
Organism: Hippopotamus amphibius kiboko; assembly: GCF_030028045.1. Taxonomy (NCBI): domain Eukaryota; kingdom Metazoa; phylum Chordata; class Mammalia; order Artiodactyla; family Hippopotamidae; genus Hippopotamus; species Hippopotamus amphibius. The sequence goes on along the minus strand of NC_080194.1, from coordinate 29,109,515 downwards.
CCTCCAACTTAATTATTTATTTATTATAATGGCACACGTAAACACACAGCTTCCAAGTCTGTGTGACACTGGTCTATGCTTTGATCCATCTTGAAATGGGTTAGAGAATCAAGGAATCTCAGAATTTTATGAATCTTATCAACCAAGTACAACCTCTCTGCTAGGTTATCTTCTTAGCAGCTCTGACAAAGGACATTGAGCTCCCTCCATGGAAGGGATCATTGATTTTCACAAAGCATTCTATTCCATTTCTAGACAGTTCCACTTGGAACATTTTCCTGTGGGACAGCAAAAAACAGGATTTTTTTTCTTTTCCAAAATACAACCTTTCAGATACTTAAAGACAGCAGCCATATCCTGCCAAAATTTTGTCTTCTCTCTGTTACATCACATCCCCTTCCTGTTTTCTTCAACCAACTGCCACCTGTCAGTGGTAGATTCTGTTGATACAAATACCAACAACCTTGGCTTACTTGATGATCACATCATATCCTTTTTGCGTATCGAACTTGTAACTAATTAAAACAGCTTAAGCTTCTGTTTTTATCCCCAGTGACTGCTGCTATTTAGCTAGGTATTCTCCATGTCTATCTATGAGAAGCTAACTTTTTGAACCTATTGAAAACATTACATTTATCCTTGTCAGGTTGATAATTGCCTATATTTTATTCAGTTATCTGACTACTATCTCAACTTTTTATCTACAAATTTTGATTGGCATGTTAGATACACCTATGTAAGATTCTGAGAAAAAGATTAAATAGGTTAGGGCCAAGGATAGATACCTATTACTAAATATGACCATAAACTCCAGAATTTCTCATGACGGTCCCCATCACAATTTCTCTCTTCTATTTCTCTTCAATTATTGTTACAACAAATAGTCAATGGGCCTACAGGATTCCACTAGAGATTTTTTAATCTATTAGTCATTATTTATCACTTTTAATATAGATGTTCATCAAATTCCCACATTTTCCTGATTACAGACATATCACAATATAGTTTGTCAAACACCTGACTGAAAATAATATATAACTGTCTGCTGATAACTCAGTGAAAAAAATGGCCATTAATTTGGTAACATTTGTCCTAATGGGACCTCGTCATTATGGCTTGTTTTCTAAGCTTTCAAAACCACTGATTTAATAATTGTTGTTTTGTTAGTGGTTGAAGTAACTGGCCTCTAGAGTCTAGGTCTACCTCTGCCTTTTTGGAAAACCAAACACATCATTCATTCATTCATTCATTTAACAAATATTTATTGAGTGTCCATTATATATCAGACACTGGTCTTGGTGCTAGCAATGAGTTATCTTTATATGCATTCATCTTGTCTTTAAGCACCTTTCCTTTAATTAAATTTTTTTCATGATTTCTCAGAAAATCACTGGCATGAAGTAGTCCTATCCACATATTCTCTCAGGCCTGGAAACTTTTAATATCTTACTCCGCTTAGAAGCTTTGATCCCTCTGGTATCTTAGAGTTATATTTTTTCTCCCACCTTCTTCCTTCCCTTTTCATCCTTTATCACTTATATATTTATCTTATATATATAGACTCCCTTCTGAAAGAAAAAATAACCTGATGAACAGGGCTAATTTCAGTTGATTTTGCTGAAGCCAGCAAACGCTCTCTGGAGATTGTACACATGTTGGCAGTTGCAGGGCTGGGATTTAATATTGGAAGTCCGAGACACTAATTATTATTTATTTATTCTTTATTTGGTCTGTATAGAAGAAAAAAGATAAGAGGAAGGGAATGGGGATAGTCTTATGAATGGATAGGGCCAAAGATGAAGCCAGAACAATCTCTTCTTAGCATAGTCAGCCGTCTCCCCTGGTTCTCTACCATGCAAGCTCTTTAACTATCACTTAACAGGATAAACACTTTCCTCCCTGCAGTAGTGTGTGGCAAGGAATAATAGTGATTTATAATACTTGAGTCCAAGCAATTAACTCCGTAGCATTTTATAAAAATGCAATTATTCTCTAAGTAGGAACTCCTGGGCCACTGGTGGAAGGGATGAGTTTTGCATACTTGCACATGCATCTGTCTTAAATGAAATGAAGGACTTTTTCTGTTTGTTGCATATTCTCGGCACACTGAACAAGTAGGGTTATTTAGGTTATTTTTGGGTGCTTGTGATGAGAACCACACATTTACAGTGAAGATTTTGGGATGGATGGCTTGTCATGGGTGAATTTCACTAACATTTGCAACTTTCTGAAAAAGGAAAAACATGCTGCTTTCATAGAAGCTTTTTTATTTTTTTCAGCAACATTTTTTTAATCCCAAATCCTCAACCTCCTCATTGGAATAAAATCCACATCCATGTGTGTGTGCGTATGCACACACACATGCACACACCCTAGAGCTGTTGGGCTTGAAGAACGTCATTAATAATGTAACCAAGTCCGGGTGCTTTTTAAAAGTCTATTTCTTGCTTATAAATAAATGGTAATTTGTTTAAAAGCATCATTACACACAGTGTTCAGCCAGATCCCATGCATTCGATTATTTTAAATAAATGGACCATAAATGGAACAAGTTCTTTCTAATTTACAAATGATAGGAAACATTTTTCAAGAAAAAAAAAAGGAAAAAGTGTAAAATTTGTTCTTAACTACATCTCATTAATGTAGAACTGTTCAATGACCTGTAAAGATTAAAGAATTAGTGAATTGGTGGAATTATCAGAATGAAAAATCTGTATAATTTTGGTTTCAATTTAAAAATCTACTAAACAGTCTAGCGACTTTAATCTTGGATATTACTTTTTAATATCAGTTCCTGCAAATGCAGTGGCATCGGGATTACCAATGAGCTGAGTGGAAAGCAACAAACAGTATGTTTAAATTCACAGCACAACAGAGGAGCTAAGTGGGAAGGACGAACGCCTTGGGGGGGGGAGGATGGGTTATGTTTTTTCCAATAAAACAACTGAAGACATTTAATTAAGTGACCACTCTGCTAAGTTGAGCAAAAATTAATATACATAAATGCATTTATGTCCAGGCAGCGGTGCCTTAATTAAGAAGTCGGCTTCAAAGGGAGAACCAGAGATAGAGCTATTTAATAACCAACATCTTTAGAACATCATCTCTTTCTTAAAATTTTTCCAGCAGTCACAAGTAGGAGAAGGGGCAGCAGGAAGGGAGTGGGCAGGGTTTTACACACTGGTTATAACTTAAAAGATGTAGCCATCCCAGGTGATGAGAGTCTGCTCACAGACAAGCTGTGGCTTAAGTACCCCTTTCTCCATCCCTTCCTCACCTGCCCACATCAACCTCCTTTACTTCATTATGACTCATCCCTATCAGCAAAGGATGTCTCTCTTCTGAGCTATCCCCAGGGGTCCTTTTCTGTTGGAAATCCATTTAAACTTTTTTTTTAATCTTTCCTATGGTACTATAATCCTTTTGAAGCAATACATTATTTTAAGATCCTTTCATGATCCTTATCATACTAAACTTGGGGTAGAAGCACAATGAATGTTTTTAATCTAGGATTCCAAACACACTCAAAGACTTCATGGAGGACTTCGTGCTTGGGCCCTAGCCTCCTTCCCAGGAAAAGAAGGCCTGGGAGAGGATTCCTTAGGAAGACAAGTGGAACATGCCTTAGGAGGCTGGACAATTGGCATATGCTGTAGGGGGCTGTCAGAGACTGTCGCCTGGCTTTTTGCAGGAGTCAGGACCAAGGGAAGCTTGTCACTCTCAGGAAGTCCGGTGACCTGGTACCATGGAACTGGATATGTGTCTGAAGAGCTAGGTACTGTAATTCTGGAGAGGTACATCTTTGCTCACCCTCCTACCAGCTGGGATTAGCCAAGATTGTAGTGCCTGCTGGTGGTAGGATGTCCAGTGGCTTTCCCTAACTTTAAGGCTCAGGTGACTGTCCAGTTTGGGGGACAAGAAGCATTGCAACCCCAAGTTCCTACTCATTGCCCCCCACCCCTTAGGTGCCCTGAGAAACAGATGAGAGGTGGACAGTTGCTAGGGCTCCACTTGAACTGTGCACACTTTGTGGGAAGGATTCTTCCCTCTGCTGAAAGGAAAGAAAGAATGTAGCCCCTTTGCTTTGACAGTGACTCTTGGGAACTCTTTTTTCACCCATCTTTATTGAGGTATGATTGGCAAATAAAAATCATATAGATTTAAGGTGTACAACTTGATGTTTTGAACTCTTCCCACACACGATGGACCATAGGACCATATAGGGCAGATAAGGGAATCCCAGAGCTCGGACCTTCAACATTCACACTCAAAAGCTGAAAGAACAATTGCTCTCCGCTCGGTGCTGTGGCAGGCACTGGGGAGTACACACAGACAAGTCAGATAAGGTTTCTGCCCTCAGGAGGTGTATAATCAAAAGAGAGTTCAGTTTTGGACAGACAATTATAAAATCTAATCATGAAAGTCTGAGTCAACAGCCCAGGAGTTTGGGTTGGTTGTGACTTCCGTCCTTCTAGCCTTCTTGAAACAAACCTAACCCCTTCGGATGTGAGCTCTGGAGCCAGCACAAAGCCACCACTGCCATTACCAGGCATTCACAATTTGGCCGGGTCACTTTTCACCACTCAGTTTTTCTGGTGCTTTAGCCTTGCGCTTTGTGGCTCTAGGCCTTGCCGCTAATTATTCTCCTAGTTTCCTTGACTATACCTTTGCCAGGGCAGCAGCCCAGAAACTATGTCTTGGACACCATTCAACTGTGCTGGATATTTTCCACTGCCCCTCAATCCACTCACTCTCCCTCTACTCTGCAGGCATACCTCGGAGAAACTGTGGGTTGCAGACCACTGCAATAAAGCAAATATTGCAATAAAATGAGTCACACACATTTTTTGGTTTCCCAGTGCATGTAAAAGTTATGTTTACCCTATACTGTAGTCTATTGAGTGCAATAGTATTGTCTAAAAACCAATGCAAGTACCTTAATTAAAAATACTTCGTTGCTAAAAAATAACGATCATCTAATAATGCAGGGTTACCACAAACCTTTAATTTGTTAAAAAAAAAAAAAAGCAAATATCTTCAAAGCACAACTAAAGCGAAGCACAATAAAATGAGGTGTGCCTGTACTCTCTTCTCTGGGAGTCTCACCCATCAGAGCTGCCTCAATGGATCCTTTGCTCCTGGAGGAAGGAATGAGTTTAGGAGGAAAATGGGTCCAGGGTGAGGAGAGTTATTCTCTGCTCCTTCCCTTCTGGTTCACTATGACTGGGTTGTTTACCACAGCTCTTCTCAGAATCCCCTCTCCATACCGCTTTTTGATTAATCATTCCCTTCCCTTCTGCTTCTGGCCTAGAGGGGATAGCGGCTCCCAACTGCAGTAGCTCTAGAGTAATACAGTCTCCTTTCCTTAAACCCTGTGCATACCCTTACAAATAGTTCTTTTGTTAAACTCTCTTTAAATTACCAGATCAAATGTGCTATCTCTCTGTTAGGTCTCTGACTGAGGCCACTCTTTACAGTTCATGTCCTTTTGTAATTTTTCTCCAGCCTTACAAACCATGACTATGATTAAGAGGGACATTGCCTGGACGCTGGATCCCTACGTTGGGTCTCATGAGAACAGCCAATGGCCTGCAGTTCACTTGGTGTTGTTCATTTTAACAAGACTAACAGGCCAGGAAAGCTGCTAACATCCCACAATGCACAAGATAGCGCCTCCAAAAAAGAATTATCTGACTCACAATGTCAATAGATCAGAGGTTGAAAACCCCTGATCTATTGCATTGTTCCTGCTTGAGGAATCAGAAGAACCTATAGGGGTGTTTTGGGGGATTGATGTGTAAGGTTCAGGGACTTTCTGGGTTTAGGAAGTTTTCTGGATGAACATTTTTCTAAGAGAGACCAAAATCAGTATACCCAGAGCAGGAGTCTGGGGAAATGGCATTGAGTATTAGACCTGAGAGATGAAGGCCCTGGACACTGAATGTCAGTGCTACCCAGAGCTGCTTTGGTGTGGGGGCCAAAGCTCAGGGCCCAGGTTGAAACCTGCTAGCCTGCTCCCCCCACACTTTTTGGCCTCTATGCACCATCTCCCTCGTATGTTCATTTGAGGTTGGAACTTGAGTCTATCTGACTGCCAAATCTAAACTCCTCCTGCAGACTTAGCCTGCCCACTCATGAGGCAAAGAGAAAAGAATTCTGAAGAGTGTGTGAAGATGTTGGGTTTTTGTTAACCAAGGAATAGAAGCTCCAGAAAAAAAGAAAAAAAAGAATTGAAGAGAAGAAGGTCATTGGAAAATCTAGAAAGAAGAGAGTAAGCAAAGATGCTTGGACTGTAATCAAAGGGGCTGGACAAAATGAGCATGAAAAGCCCATGGGGATGTAATACATGGATGGAACTGACTTGCTTCAGTATCCCAGATTTGTAAAAGTTGCTTTGACATCACAGAAACTCTGCCTTTTCAGTAATGAAGATATTGCTTTCTGAGAAGTTCCTCAGTGGATTCCTAGCATCTGCCTGTCCCTGGAGAAGGAATCCTTAGTAATCATGCCCAGTTGGTCAAGAGGAGAGGATCAGGGGCTCGACCCTGGAGATCGGCACGGAAGATGGTTACAGTGGAGGACATGTCTATAGATGCATGATTTCCTCCAAGCATGCAAGCGCTTCCAGCATCCTTTGAAATCCGTCAGTGGTCTGTCTGTAATAATTGATGTGCACGGTCCCCTAATCAGGGACCAAAGTCCAATGCCAATTGTTTCTTTTACTTTTTAATGGATTCGAACTCCATACTCGAGCTTAGAAAATCAAAGCACTTCTGGAAGATATTTATTAGCGGCCAAATTATAAAAACACATAGCAAACCTTTAGTTTGCATTACAAGTGTTAATATATGCAGAGCCCCGTGAATAGCTCATCTTTCTGCCTCTCTTGTATCTTAAATTTTTCATTACAAATTTCCAGGGCTTCAAAGTAGACTCTCACAGCCGGCGCCTTTTTTCTCCCTTGCATGACAAAGAGCTGTCAAAAACGGTTCCTGGGCTGGCTAGTTTCTTCCCCTTTTTTCTCTCATCTAAATGTCAAACAACTTAGCTTAAATAAAGCCCAGCATTCTTCGTCTGGTGCTTCTCAAAAGAAAAACACCACCACAGAAGGCATCTACAAAGGCCCTAATTAATGTTTCTCATTGATTTGGTTTTAGTGTGATGTATTTTATGAAAAAAATATGAATCCAGAAGGCACTCTCATTAAAATCATTAGTGGTTCAACACTGGCTGAAAACAGCCTGGTGCGTGGTAGGGCTTAAGACCCCAGGCTCACAAAAACACGCAGACGTGGAACCTACACATGCACCTTTGCACACACATGACATGTTTTCCAGGTCTTGCAGGACACACCTGGGGGTATACACATGCACAAGGTCCCTGCACACGCATGCGTCCATTAATCACCGATGCACAAGTGTGCATACAGGTGCCTGACTATTCATGGGGTGTACACACAGGCATACCAACAGGCACCAACCCATGCACGCCCAGAGTGCAGAATGCTGTATGTGCTCACGCACAGAGCATGCACATACCTGTGCATGCTGACTGTATGCCCACAGGTGTCCATGTTTTGAAAGAAGGGAAGAGTTATGTTTCTTGGGATTATGTTCCTGGAAGACATCAAGAAACACCAGCCAGTGGTTTCCACATCACTATATTGTCTCTTATTAAGATTTTTTTAGTCATTTCTTTTTCAGTTGGCTTCATAATACTCTGGACCAAAGCTGTTAAGACATGCAACTGTCCACCTCTTCTGCTGAGACTTGAGTTTGCTTGGGATGGGCTTGAATGTTTTCTGGAGCTCTCTCTTCTGACTGGTTTCTAGACTCCTTGTGATGGGGATGGAAGAGAGAAGAGAGATATTCTTGATCTTGATAGGGCAGGAAGGAGAACTCCGTGCTTGGAAACCCCATGTTCAAAGATTTAGACTCTTTACGTGGCAGCTATTACCAGTGGTGGTTTTGGGGTTGGCAAAATCTCACATTTTGTTACCTTTCTGGAAATCAGTTCTTGGCTTAAATAAACCCTGTCTCTATCTCACATCCTGTTTTTAAAGTGACCGTTGTTTGTTTTCCAGGAGTGGCAGTTTTGAAGGGGCTTCCATGATTTATAGAGGGACCTGGAGGACCTTCTCAACTTCACCTCTAAGACATCTGTACTCTCTGCTCTCCTTGTAGTCTGCATGGATCTACCCTTTCTTTCTTAAAAGCCAGCAAGGAGGGGACTGAGATTATTCCAAGCATTCCTCCTCCCAGGCTGACCTAGCTGGCTAGAGTTCAGCATTAGAATTTGGGACCATAGCTATTGCTGTTATCAAAGAGCATTTTTAGGGACTTCCCTGGTGGTCCAGTGGTTAAGACTCCACCCTTCCATTGCAGGGGTGCAGGGGGCATGGGTTCAACCCCTGGTTGGGGAACTAAGATCCTGCATGCCCTGCGGCCCCCCCAAATTTTTTTTAAGCTGAAGTTAAGATGCTTTGTTGTTGTTTCATGCACACATATTTCTTTCAAGGACTTTGCAGGGAGGAAGTTACTGAACCAAGGCATGGTTTATATATTTTCAGAGCCCATGTGTCAAGATATTATCTCACCCTAAATGATACATGAAACTTGGACTAGATGGTAATAAATTGAACAGCAAATCCTCTGAAATGAGACTCCATGTTTTGCCTTTACTAGGGTGTTTTCCCCTAAGGCCATGGGGAGCCCAGGCTTTCTTTCAAGGATGCTCTTTTCTCCCCATCCCCTCACCCCCACCTTAGGGTGCTGGTGGGGCCATAACTGCCCCTCTGTACCTTGCATACCCACATCTCCCTGCAAAGTTGCTAAACTGAATGTAGAAAATATGCAGGGGAGGGGCTCTGTGCCAAAGGAAAATATATAAGGTCAGAGCTCATGCAAATGCTCTCTTAACCTTCAACTTTCTCTTGAGCTTCCTGCCACCTCTTCACCTCTATGACATGATCAATAGACTGGCATAGACATACGTCATCTCTCCCTTTCATTCCCTTAAGGAGTTGATGACTGTGGGATCCTCAAGTTTTAGATTTGGATGGAAGGAGGAAGACTATGTTCAGTACTAAGCCCTGTTCTATAATCCATTTTCACCAACTCTGGGACTGTGGGTGCTTGCTGCTAATTCACTATGTAATTGATACTTTGCTTCCTATTTAACTAATGACCAGTGTATACCATCCCTCAGAACCCCAGAAAGGAGTAGATATGAGGACAACTTCAATCTAAGCATATATGAACACAAACAACATTCAGTAGCGACCCATCTAGAAAAAATAAGTAATGGTTACTTGAAGCATTAGAGATGGAGTGGGGGCAGGGGGAGTCATGCGCCAAAGCCTCTCCAAGTAATTAAAACAGAGTCTTCATGTTTTGCCATTTGTCACAACAAAGTAAATATTGGAATCTTAATACTTGCATCCTCTCAGCTAAATATCCTTCTGTGGCTATTGCTCAAATATTGAAAATACTTGTGTAAGTTCTAGTGCAAAACTGCCACTTGTGTGATTTATGAAGAGGCATAACCTATCGCCTCCCTGAATTCATGCATCCACCATCACAGTTCATATCAATTTTGCTCTGGTCCCCATTAGCAATATTGTCAAAAAAAATCACAGAAAAATAACGACCCTACAAGCCTAGAAATTTAGATCCAGATACGAGCCGTAAATCTGTATTAATTTAATAGTTAAAGTGCGTTAATGCTTTGTAATATTTTTTCTTTATAGAGAACACAATAGTGAGGTCATCTGTAATAAAGATGTTAATCCTGAGCCACCTGCTAGTTTGTTTTGCCTCTTGGGGCAAGAGGACATTAATGGATGAAATATGGCCTCAAGCTCCTTAAAATGGTGTTTTATGGCAACCTCTATGCAGGGCCATAAAACACTCATTCTGAGTGATAAAGAGTCTCAAGAAGGGATATACACTCTCCATCATGCCTGATCTGACACTAGCTTTGCTTTACTTATCCCCCATCCACAGACACCCACAGAACTGGGCCGCAAAGGGAGACCAGGAAGAGCCCCAGGGCTCAGAGAGTAGAGTGAGTTGTTTGGCCTTCTGGACCAGTGCTTCTAGGGCTCAGGCCCTGGGAAGGTGCCTGTTTTTCTCCTTGGCTCTTTGATTCAGGAAAATGATCCATTGTTCTATCATTGGATCCCTGGGAAGATTTTATCACATGCACAAGAAAATAAAAACAAATCCTATCATTCACATATCCCTGAAAGTATTTCCCTTTTCACATTGTGGAGAACAACCTTTGTTTAAATTTCAGTGGTTTCTTTCCGGAATAAATCAGTGAGCCCCATGTAGAGCCTTCTCATTCCCTTTTCAATACTCAAGTTTCTTTCTTTTGGTTTGGAACGGATCACTGACCTGTTCAGATAATGTCAGTCTCCAAGTGGGAAACCTTTGCTATCTTCCTAGGACCCACAGAATTAGGGGAAATCAATACACCTTGGCATTCAAGGTTCCTGAACCACAGAAGAGTATAGTGTGGATGCAGGACACTTGCAGTTTGTCAAAGGACAGGCATTCAAGGGAATGGCTTACATATCTGCCCTAGACACAGGTGGGAAATCTCTCCTTAGTATCTTTACTAAGAAAATGGACTCCTGGTGGTCCCAGAGAGGGAGAAACTATCTAGAAAACTATCTAGAAGGTCAGTGTTAATGAACTCTCAGAGGGTTTGTTACACAGACTCACTCATTAGTAATTGGGGAGCAGCAGGACAAGGGGTACAGCCTTTAGGTAAAAGGATGAAGTATATATATTATGAAGTGCCACAAGGAAGGACAAGTGATTCACATACAAGTGAGAGGCAGGCACAGGAGGACATTCTGCTCTCTCTCAACATTCCCTCCCTGCTGAGAGCAGAGCATGGGAAACCCCTGACAGCTGATATCTTGGCAGGATGCTCCTCAATGTTGGTGTTCTAGTACAGTGAGAACAAAACTAGTATAATATTTTTCAGAGGGGACTAGTGGCTTGAGATCCACATAGAGGTACAAGGCACTAGCACTGCCTCTAACTATGCTTTCTTTCTGGTTGGGACCAATTTGCAAGGGCGATATAGTCCACAGTTACAGTATGCATAGTTGGAACACCTAAGTTGTCCCAAGGTGGATTCAGGTTGCACATCTGTGGTCATACCCCTCTGAATGGCTGAGAAATTCTATCTTTGTCCCAAGACCAACTTACTGGATGTGCACAGGTGAGAAACAATAGGTGGTTAAAGGTTCTCCTCATCTTAGTTCTCCTTACCTTTAATTTTGATGTCTGTCATCAGCATGGTTGGTAAGAGTGTAACATGGGCCAGTGTGGACACAACTTTTCTCTCAAACTTTATTTATTTTAGCTACCATTTATTGTTCATCAACTTGCTAAGCCCATCGAAAATAATATTTCATTAATCCTGAAAATAATACTTTACGTAAATTGCTATTGTTCATCTCTTTTTACCAAGGAGGAGCATGATGCCAAGGAGGTGACTGAAATCACCCAAGATCACAAAACTAGTCAGTGACAGAGTTAGGATTCCATCCTAGGTCTGCCTGATTCTAGCACCTGTGATCAGAACCACTGACTGCACCATCCCCCACAGCACCCTATTGCTTTGGTCCTGTGGTCAGTGATCAGTGTGTTTCTTGCATGAAATAGCATCGACGACAATTTACAATCAGCACTGCCAGGTTAACACATGAAGTCGACTTCCATTCTTTTTTGTATTTATCCTCTCCACTTCTGAATGCCTTGTATGTCAGCTTTGAGGATTTGAAGGGCTTCCTGAAGAGATGTTGGCTTTCTTTTTGCCTCTTTTCTTTCTTCCTCTCCAAGGATCACAGCCTCTGGTAGCATTTGATTACATGTTCACTCCTAAATCTCAGCTCAGCTCCAACCTTATTGTGATGGGATAGTTCTGTGTTATTTTGCCAAGGGCCAGAGAGACCTGGGGTGTCCAGTGTCCATTTTATTAACTCAGCCCTCCTGGAAACCACCAAGTAGAGAGTGATTTCTGAGGTCCCTGGGCTGCTGAGTTTGGAGGAAAGGCCTGTGGGAATGAATACTTACTGAGTACGGTCCTGTGTCAGATACTATGTTAAACTCTTAGCTGTTAACTTCATCTTCATCCTAAGCCTATGAAGTGAGTATTTTGCCTTTATTATATGATGAGGAAACTGAGGTTTGGAGAGGTTTAATCACCTGTCAAAGGTCACTTGTAACAATCGAGCAGTAGAGTTAATTTGATTTGACCTTAAAGCATATGTTTTTCACCATACCATGGAAAGAAGTTTGGAATAAGCAAGAAAGATAATTGGATGTATCCAATGGAAAAAATATGCATTGTTTAGAGCATACTTGCTTGAGGTTTAACTGACTTTAGCTTTTCATTGTCCTTGAGATATTGTACAATATAAATTGTAGATAAGTGATAGCAGTGCAAACTAATTCTTGTCTATAGAGATGCAAATAAATTCTGTCTAGCATAGGTTTACTTAACTCTCCCCTTTCAACCCCTCAAAAAAAAATTAACATTAATTTGTAAATTCAATTCAACATTCCTTTACTACATATCAATTTATAGTTCTTTGATTTCTCCTTTGAACAGATTATAGCATCTTTTTCAATTTTTTCTTTCATACATGTTCATTTTTTTTATTTGTGTATATATGAAAGTCATGATATTGCCTTTTTTAGAAAATTATCTTTTAATAACCATGTGGCCAAAAGGCGGGGTTCAGGATAGGATGGCTACCCAACCAGCCCAGTATCTGCCCAGTTGGATTTTGTAAATTTAGAGCAGACAAGGGGAATTAAGAGATAAGAAGACCTATCGTCTCCATTATCCAAGATGGGCTAGATAGTCTAGTTATTGATTAAAGGAATCACATACCACTGCTATTTATAAATCCAGGGCTCCAAAGAGAATGTTTGTTTTTCCTGCTTTTAATTATTGAACATGAGATGCCAGTGTTGTTTTGCCAACAGCGGCACAATAGGTCTCTAATGAAACTCACTGAGCTACTCATAATTAAACCATCAGGCAGAAGTAACCAGTGCAGTGAGATATCAATTAACATTCCTCAATAATCATTCTTTTGATTGTTTTAAGGAAAACTGTTTTTGGTGTTATTTCTTCAAATTTATCACACAGAACTTCCACCTCCAATGAAACTGAAGTCAGATGTTTCCCAGTTCAAATTATTGTTCTTCCACTAACTACAGGATGAATCAGTTCACTTTTCTGAGACTGAATCCTCTAACATAGAAAGAGGTAATAATTCCTTGGAAGAATTATTGTGAGGCTAAAATAGGACGATGTTAGTTTAAGAGCTGAATTTGTGCTTAGCATGTAGCAGAGGTTTGGCATGTTTTAGTTTTCTTTTCTTCCTTCTCCCCTCTTTCTTTCCTTCCTCCTTTCTTCCCTTCCTTTCCTCCTCTTTCACCTTCTAGTCTGTTTTCATAAGTGTATAAGTCTCATCAGAGAGCCTTACAAGTATCTCAAACTGTGTATCTGTTCTCTCATCTTTGTAATTACATGTTAGCCAGGACCCCTGTCAAAGAGATAGGTCTAGACAGCTATGTATGTGCCCAGGACCCTGACAACAGATGATATTGGTCCAATGGTAATCAATTCCTGAACTCAGTCAAGCCAATCAGATTCTCTAATACTGAGACACTGTACTAAGAGAAAAAGATTAATTATCTGGTGGTGGGGTCAGGGCAAGATTTGGTACCAGGGCAAACCAAAGGCAGTGTTATCTGTCACTGTGATAGAAGAACAGGAATTGTGATATCAGGGGAGCCACGATACAGTGAGAGGCAGACTCAAACAGTGATGAGAAACCATGTGAAGGGAGAAAGAAAGAGACAGAAATCTGCCAAGTGAATTTTTGGCCTCTACTAAGCCTAGTTGTACTTCCTTTAAGTGTTCTTTTGCTAAAGCAAATAAAACATTCCCTGATTGAATTCTGAGAATGGGGTAGAGAGAGAGAAGGGTAATGGGAAGGAGGCATTTTATCCAAGGGTATAAAAGTTGCAAGGTAACAGGGGAAGGTGTCATACTTGTAAGAGTGGTCCAGTGACCATGAAAGTGGGAGTCGGTGACAGGCTCTAGATGTGCAATACCTGAGGCCAGCATCTAGGACTGATTTACTCACTTACAAAGAGCAAAGGTGATGGCCACTGGGAGGTGGCATGACAGTGATTGTTAGCTCACTGCCTCTGGTGAATGAGGAGGTGGGTGGGAGTCAGCGTCTTTTCATAGGGGCTGGGAGTTTCAGGTGGCATCTTCCTTGGGGAGGCTTGAGAAAGGCTCTTCCTAGTTTCGAGCTTTTAGTTATCTCTAAACTTGTGTGTGTGTGTGTGTGTTTCCAGGCATCTTTTAATGGCCAACTGGGGCAGGGACAACAAACTTTGCCTAGTTCACAATTTAGGGGAGAGTGCTTTCCTGACCTGCCACTAAATTAAATTAAATACTGTCAACTCTGTTCAGTTCAACAAACACTTACATAATGCCCAAAATATGCAAGGCATGATGCTACATGAAGTGGGGAACACAGGGATGATTCTCAGTTCTCAAACAAGGATATGATCTGCTCACAAATAGCTCTAATACACATCAGAATATCACAAAAAGTGATGGAGGACCTGATATAAAAGGGAAATTACACCACATTGGTGGTTGGCAGGGTCATTATAGATGGCTCTTGAAGGGTAGATGGTGGTCTGACAGGTGCCAATGGGAGGGTGCAGAAAAGTATTCGAGGAAGAGGAAACATCATGTGGAAAAATATTAAGCCAGAACACATGGGAATGTTTGGAATGCAGGCAAAATTCTTCGGGTGGAGTATAAGGGTGTGGACCATGATAAGATTGGCCTGTTGTGGATCATTAATGCTTATGAGAGGAATTTGTTCTCAATCTGGCAGGCAAAGGGAAGCCTTCTTTGAGTAGGGAACAATGTTATTAGAGGTGAAATTTAGGAAAAATTAATTGGGATCTGAGTATAGGAGAGGTTGAGAAAGGAAGAGACTTGATTCAAGGGAGCCAAATAGATGTCAGCTTGTGGACAGGAGCAAGTGTTTCCAAAGTGGCTCAAGAAGGCCTCGTTGTGGTGGTGATGGGGAGGTGAGAGGGTGAAGTTCCAGGGTCCATCCTTGTTCCAACCAGAGACATCAGAGCTGCTGAGCTTCTTTAAATTTTACAAAATGATGGTCAGAGTATGATTGTATTTGCACAGTGGTTTGCCAACTACAACAACAATGAAAATAAAGCAAAGATAAGAACACCTTAAGAATTCTGGTGGAGGAGAAAGGATACTGACTGGCTTCCTAGGGAGTTCTGTGGGTCCGAAGTCTAAATTCTTGCTCCAAACTCACTAGTGACATAATCTTAATCTTTCTTGGCCTTAGTTTTCTCATTCTTAAAAATGAGATACTAAAACCTACCTCATGATATTGTTACAAGGACTAAATAGTATAATGTGCGGAAAAATTACCACCAAACCTGGCATAAAGCAGACACTAAACAAATGTCCATTCCCTGTCTTCCTTTCCTTAGGGAGCCAGGATGGACAGTTAAAATACTGTTTGATGGATGTCATAGGAGCCTATATACTTAAATAAATACGAATACAAATATTATATTGTTGACATGCCATGTTCCAGGCACTGCATGTATCTATCATGGCCTAATCAGAAAAAAGAAACCATTTCAAGTGTTTATGTGGTGGGTGAGTTTTAATACAGGAAATTTTGGAGGAGCTAAGTCAAACAGGATAGTAGTAACCAGAGATAAGCAAAATCAGGAAGGCAATACTGTTCCGGGCCTGAAGGGACAGAGGTGGGAAGCAGCACTTTGGGTCACCCAATGGAATCTGGAACCAAGACAGGCTTGTCTAGTGTGATCTGGGGCTCAAGAGAAAATGCAGCTGCTGCAAGAGAAGCTACCTGAGACAGGGAAACATCCTGGACCCTCCTTCCTCTTCCTTTCCAATCTCCTTCCAATGCTTCCCATTGGCTGAATCCATCTGGAGGCTAGATGATAAGGGAGCCTGGAAGGATAGCTTGTAGGGGTCAGCATCCATGTGATATAAGACCAGAGCCTCCCAAAAGGGAAAGGAATAGATCTAAGGGTACACAGGCCCAGGACACTTTAGTGGGGTGTTGATATTGGGAAAGAATATGATGGGCTGTGTAAGACTTTACATTAGCTCCTGGGTTAGAGCACGAAGCAAATAAAGCTCTGTTATCATAGTCTGCTGCCTTTAGACTGCCCTTCATATCCCTTTGCAGTGGTTGGGCAAAAGCTGTTAATTATCTGCAGAGTTCTATACTTGCCCCCTTCAGGCCTGGGCTTATGCCAGATACAACTGCTACTTTGTGCAAGAGTCAAATTAGAGGTAACAGCCATGAGTCCCCTCTCTTGGCTTTGGAGCTATTTTGTGGGAGAAGGCTTTGGTGGTTAGGGCGTTCCAGGGACTGGTTTGCTAGTAGCACTCTCTGGAGCCAGATGATGCTGTCCCTTAGCAATGACCATTTGGGAAGTCTCTTCTAGATGCATTGACCATTTTCTTCCTTAGTCTTTTGCTATTAGATCCCATGGGAATATGTTAGGGAAGCTCTACAGAGACAGAGCCTCAGAGCTGAGGGTGTCTTTAGAGAGCTTGGAGTCCAACCCCAGTGGAGGCACAGCACAATCCAGCATCCAAAGTTGGCACTGCCTCAGTTTCCCTCCTCCGTTTACTCCTGTAGGTCCCAGCCTAGGGAAGGGGAAGTGTCCTGGTGGAAACTCCAGACTGTTGGAGCAGTGCAGATTTGTGCCTTGGCTCTGCCTCACGCTCACTGTGCAGCCTCAAGCCAACAGTTGGTTTCCCTGGGCCTCTATTTCCGCATTAGGAAGGCGTTGGCTTAGGTCACAACTATGGGTTCTTCCAACTCTGTGTCAACCTAATGAAGAAATGGTAGAAAGATCTTGGTCAATAAAAATGATGTTGATAGCTATGGTTTATCTTAGCACTAATGTGCTAAGAATTTTTCATACATTGTTTTATTTAGTCTTGATTGAAGAGCCTTTCCTAAGTTGTATAATCTTGTTTGTAGCTGCCTGTTGTAGATAGTACCTCTACTACGGGCCACTCTTTAGCTTCTGGATCCATCAAAACACCCCAGGATTTCAGGCCCAATTGCTTTCTCATTCTAAATCCCATACTTGCTTTATTCAAACATTATAAAGTCAACGCACTGACAGTCAGACAAGTACCATCAGGCATCCAGCTTTTGCCTCCCAGTCCAAACAGCTGCAATACGTACACTCCTTTAGTCTGCCTGCTGTGTGCTCTGTGTAACTAATTCCTTCTTTAGTCTCTACAACAAGGAATCAGGACTGGCAGAGAGTGTCTCACTAAAGTATTTGCTTATTGTTAACTTTCCTTGTATAGCTTATCAATGAGGAATTGCTAGGAATAAGACACATGGTATTTAAAGTTTAGCAAGACTGAGCTTCACTGTGGAGTGGAATCAGAGGCCTGAATGGAATGGCCCAGTGAAAGCTCCCCAGGACAGTATTAACACAGACCCAGCACGTCAGTCTAATGTGGCATCTCCAAGTAGTTAGGTTGGATCTATCTTGCATGTCCTAATGATGAGCCCTGAAGGTGTCTACCTGAAATGATTTAAGGGACTGAGGCCTAGAGCCAGGCAGCCCATGCTGAATACTCAGTCCTCCAACCTGGTTCAAGGATATTCCACTCAGGGCAGCTGCTGTCACTTCAACAGGTCCAGGGAAGGCCTGGTCTGATTTTTGTTGCTGAGATCAAAAGGGAGTACAGATAGGTTTTTAGAGCCAACACCAGGTCACCCACAGGCCATTCTCTGCACACAGCTCTGGCTTTCTCAGGAAATGGCCTAACAGCTTTTTCTTGGCTTTCCTTGGACTGCTAATGTAATAGTACTTATTTTCAGAATCTTTGTGAGGTTGGGGGAAAGCATCAGAGTTTCATTGTAAATCCATTATGTCTTCTTTGGTTAGAAATTATCCCTGACAAGCAGTCCCACAGCAAAGGAAAGTCAGTATTATTTTGCAGAATAAAAAGGGGGATTGGCCACTTCTTTTATTATTTTTTTATTATGACTGTCCTCCTTTTGGTTATGACATTCGATGTATTATTTAGCTTAAGTGCTTGATTAAGGAAGAACTGGTGGGGGGTGGAGTAGGAACTGGAAGGGGCCGTTGCTCAGACTCTGGCCTTCCTGCTCCTCATCTTGGTCGCTGAGATGGAAATAAACTGCCAGGACCCTGTGGGGATCCCGACTTGCTCCCCTCAGCAAAGAGATCACGTTCTGACTAAGGGACCTTCTGGACGTTTCTGGGTCAGCAGAACCTTGGTGCCTTTCTTTCATATACCGGAACCCTTGTGTCTTTATTAAATATTAATTTGCTGTCAATAATTAAATGCTGATTATCTGGTCTCTAATGGGGTCAGGATTCCCACAGTCCCATATTAGTGTAATAATGCAAAAGTAAAAATTGCCTTTCAGATGGAAAAAAATGTACTTATTATTCTTTCTTTGTTCGAAGTAAAATGGTTTGTCTTAAATTAAAAATTAAAAGCAGAATTTTCTTTAATCTTCGAATTAAATTAGTCCTAATTAGTTCTATTTTCTGTACAACATTCACATGCTAAAATCTCGGCCATTCCTTCAGTGTATTAATGGTGCCCTTTGGCTGTAATCAAGATTGTCTTACATTAAAAATGATACAGTTAACTCAATTATATTAAGATTCATTGTTCTCAAATCACAGGGTTATGACTAGAAGCTGTTGGAAATGTTGGAAGGGCTGAGATTGCCAGGGTGTAGAATAAAGTCATCCATCATTTCCATTTCAAAATCCTAAATGCTAGTGAGAGGTTCACATAGCATCTGAGGTTGCCAGGTGTATCCCTGGTGTGGGTGATCGGCACGAGAATCAGGTGCAGATTTCATGCCCAAGCGCAGACTGTGAAAACGTTCATTCCTCTCCTTTGAAGGAGGAGGAAAAAATGGAAGAAACCCAAGTGAGCCCTCACTCTGGGACAATACCATGTTTAGAGCTGCCTATTTGCACCTTATCCCTAACTAGGGAGGGGACACCTGGATTCTGAGTCAGGCAGTGACAGCAGCAGCAACATCAGCAACAACTGCATCTGCATCTGCTGCCGCTGCTAGTACTGTTACTACTACTACTACTCTACTACTACTACTGCTTATTGAGTACTACTATGGGTGCCAGGTACTGTAAACCAAGTGTTGTGATATCACTTCATTCAAACAATAGCACTGCAAAGTTGTTATGATTAGCCTTATTTGACACTTGGCTGAGGTTCAGAGAGGTTGACTGATTTTCCCAACCTCACACAGGTAGTCAAGCGGCAGAATCCAGATTTAAACCAAGGTGTGTCTGACTCCAAAACCCACACTCTTAACTCTGTTCTACTACCACAGAAATTCATTTCTAAGAGGTGTTTTTTTTTTCCACAGCTGACAAGATGCTGTGTGTATGTGTGTATGTGTGTGTGTGTATTGAGAGATGGAACAGAGACAATAGGTCAGGAATTTTCCGTCAAGGTAGCACAGTTATATGCCCTTTCTTGACGGAAGAATGATCCTTCTTCTCCCTCTGGGCCATCATCTTTGTGTAGAGTTGTCTAGAGAGGAAGAGAAAGATTCCATTCCAGATCCCTAGCACTGTATAGCAGGTGAGGTGTGCAATACACTAGGTCTATCCCTGAAAGAATCTGAAGGGCAAATTCTTACTACAGCTTGATTAGCCCAGACACCACCCTATAACACAGGCCCAAACCACAACCTGAATTCAATTGCTAGGCCTCCCTATACACAATATCTTTCAAGGTTGCTGATATCTTTATGCAATGAACCTCAGCATTTGGAGTTCTGTGGTCACATGGTTTAGGATCTACAGTAGCCATAATCTTGAAGAGAGGAGAACTCTTCCAGGATTTATTGCAAAGATATTTATTGCAGGATTTATTGCTTGGGTGGCTGAACCAGCTGGTTGAGCACTGTGTGTATCTTAATCTCATTCAATCCTCATAAGAGTCCAATGAGATATGGCACATCCATTCCATAGATGAGAAAACAGAGTGTGAGAGAAGTAAAAGAACTTCCCCAAGGTCTTAGAGTCAGAATTTGATCTTACTCTACATTTTATATTCTTTCCACAACAACATATACCTTGACTGGGTAATTGCGTGCTTGGATTCTAGAGTTAGGATAGAACCACATTAGAAATACAGATACAGATCAAAACCTTGTCTGTCCTGCTGAGGGTTCTCTTTCCAACTGAGGGCCATTGGGGGAAGGGCAGTGTTTCCTCAAGGACATCATTCACCAGGTTTAATCACACCGTCAAAATAGACTGAAGTAAATGTGTTTTGTTATGATTCTACACCTTAATAGGCTATAGGCTTTTTTGATCAACCCACGCAGATTCTGATAACAGAGTTTCTAGTATATGTTCCCCCTATGTCTGTTCTTCGAAACTTCCAGGCCTGAATTCCAGGTATTGACCACAGAATGGAGGTCTAATTCTGAATGAGAGAGCTGGGATATTGGTACAGAGGAGGTAGAGCCCAGCTTAATGGAGGTTCACTAGAAAACGCCTGTGGGCTTTGACTGAGCTACTCAGTAATCTGCTCCTCACGCTCCATTAGTCCTTCTACAGCATCCAGAACAAGGGACAGTCATCTCATGTCTCTAAGGGAGAGAGTGGGGGAAGGGAAAATACTCAAGTCAACTAGAGAGAAACATAAAGATAGAGCAAAGGTAATAATAGATTGGTGACAGGAAGAGAGACTGAAAGACAGAGAGGGAGATGGCAGGGATGGGGGGGAGGTGGAGTGGGTGGAGAGAGAGGAGAGAGAGAAAGAGAGAGAGAGGTTGAAAGAAAGAGATTGGTTCAGAGAGAACTGCCTTTGGACAATCTTATTCAGCAATAGTGATAACCAGGAAAGTAAATATACATTAGTGCTATAGTATGAATATTTTTGTCCCCTGAAAATTTATATGGTGAAACCCTAGCCCTCAAAAGTGATGGTATTGGGAGGTGGGGCCTTTGGGAGGTGCTAAAGTCATGAGGGTAGAGCCTTCATGAGTGGGATTAGTGCCCTTGTACAAGATGCTCCAGAGAGAGCCTTAGCCCCTTCCAGATATGTGAGAGCACAGAGAGAAGACAGCCTCTATGAACCAGGATATAGGCCTTCACCAGCCACCACACCTGATATGCTGGCACCATGATCTTGGACTTCCGAGCCTCCAGGATTATGAGGAATGAATTTTGTTTTTTACAAGCCACATAGTCTGTGGTATTTTATTATAGCAGCCTGAATAGACTGGCACTTAGTTTCATAATTTTAATAAGATCTTTCTTTTGTGCATGCTCACTTAACTAGATTTCTGAACAGTCTTTCTTGTATCAATCATTTCCATAATGTATCAGTTCTGATTCTATTGAAGTGGATCTAGAATTTCAGATTTTATCACTTCACTTTCCAGCTCTTAGAGTTTTCTTACTTTTAATTTACAGCAATATATCGTTTTAGCAACTCTCCTTCCCAACTTTTCCAAAGCGTTTAACTTAGTTTTCGTAGAAGCAAAATTTTCTTTTCTTATATTTTTATTTAATTGTGTTATATTTTATTAAGTATAGAGTTAAAAGCAAGTAGTATTTGACACAAACAGCTTTGCAGATGAGCACACCCAAATGATGAGAGCAGTTGTGTGGAGCCTGATG
This sequence comes from Hippopotamus amphibius kiboko, assembly GCF_030028045.1. NCBI lineage: Eukaryota > Metazoa > Chordata > Mammalia > Artiodactyla > Hippopotamidae > Hippopotamus > Hippopotamus amphibius. The sequence continues at coordinate 29,087,700 of NC_080194.1, read as the reverse complement.
GGAAGCAGACTGTTGGCTATAGAAATTCAGGGTGTGGAGGGAATCAGTCAGCGCCTTGCAGAGGGACTGAAGAGTGTCTTAATCCAGGGAGTCAGTTAAGTGGAGGCTGAATAAAAGCACTTTACACATGGGGCATGGCTGGAACCGGAGCCCTGGTTGGGGGTCTGAGAAGCTCTTTTCAACTTGGCACATCACATTTTTGTCACAGTTATCATAGCAGAGTTTCCAGGCTCTCATCCGGTCACTGTTTTCTCTTCTGATTTTTCACCTAACCTTTCAATTACCCATGCTTAAAAGCTGAAGCAGATTTCTGAGTTAAAGTTTTGAAATCAGACACCATATGCCCTATTTTCAAATCCCAAATTAAATGTTTTAGAAATATTTTTAATGGTTTAAGAAAGATAAAATAAAAACTTGTACCTAGCAAATAAAGAGAATGTCATCCACGGAAGTTTCAGGAAATTTCTGCTGCATGGAATGTAGCTGGGGCCAGACTGAAGGAGGGCACCAAGTCTAATGCTCACATATTCTCCTGAGGAAGTGATGTGGTGGCCTGGCAAGAGGTTGCTGAAGAAACGTGTGCTGTCTCCTATTTTAGAATGGCAGTGGTCGACTGTGGGGATCATGTTCACAACAGCTGGGGGGCACTGACCTGCAATGACATTTGCTGTGGAAGGTATTGATAGATCACCAGCATATAAACAAGCTACATGAGGATCCACATGGAAACTAATGGGTGCCAGGGCTTCTTTGGTTCAAAGCTAAGGGTCTAGGGTGTTTGAAATGTTGATCAGTCCAAACAAAAAAACACTAATATCGTCTGGTGGTCCTGCAGCACCATCTGACAAACACCAGGATGTGCAGAGACACTTCTCACTGGGAGTGCTTTCAGGATGGGCTCTTACCCCAAGCCTCCCAGGAGGCTGCATCTATGAACAGATCATACAAAATTACATCTATCCAGACCTACATTTTACAATCTAAAAAGAAAATTCTAACGACTTCAGGTGAGACAGTGAGACAATCCAAAGGGAATATCTTTAACTGTCCTCTCTCTTGATAAACATCTGGTCTTGAAAGAGCTTTTGTCATTTAAGAATGAGAATGTAAAACACAACAATAACAGAAAGCACCTATTCAAAATGATGTACAAGGTGAAAAAGAACATAGCTCTGGATGGGCTGACTAAAACCAGAAACAGAAGTACATGTTTTAGTCTTTCTGCTTTGGGGTTTTAATAAAATTCTGTATACACCACAAGACTGAGAAACTAAAGAAGCTGACTGAGAGAAAGGCAGAACTGCAAAAGGGAACTGGATAAAAAGAAAGAACACTGAAAATGCCCTGGCAAAACTCAAATTGTATTAAAAGTTTTAAAGAACAAAATAAGCATTGCAAAAAATCTAATGAGTGGTATAGGAGACAAATGTGAGAATCTTTCCTACAATGTGAAGCAATAGGATAAAGAGGTAAAAATATTAAGCTCTAAATTGATAGATGTAAAGGGCAGAGAATAGAAGTCTAATGTACAGATATTTTGGGTTTCCATAATAGGAACCAGAAAAAGTGGGTCTGCAGCTGTAATAAAAGACACAAAGTTTAAAAACTTTTGCGAAGGGGAAGCTGGGACGAAGTGAGAGAGTAGCATAGACATATATATACTACCTACTGTAAAATAGATAGCCAGTGGGAAGTTGCTGTATAACAAAGGGAGCTCAACTCAAGGATGGATGATGCCTTAGAGGGCCGGGACGGGGAGGGTGGGGGGGAGTCAAGGGAGGGAGGGAATATGGGGATATGTGTATAAATACAGCTGATTGACTTTGGTGTACCTCAAAAACTGGTACAAGAGTGTAAAGCAATTATATTCCAATAATAGAAAAAAAAAAACCTTTGCACAGGGAAGGAAATCATCAACAGAACAAAAAGGTAGTCTCTTGAATGGGAGAGGATATTTGCAAATAATATGTCTGATAAGGGGTTAATATCCAAAATATATAAAGAATTAATTTAACTCAATCTGATTAAAAAATGGGCAGAGGACCTGGATAGATATTTTTCCAAAGAAGACATACAGACAGCCAACATGCACATGAAAAGATGCTCACCATCACTAATCATCAGGGAAATGCAAATCAAGACCACGAGATATCACTTCACACCTGTTAGAATGGCTATTATCAAAAAGTCAGGAAATAACAAGTGTTGGCAAGGATATGGAGAAAAGGGAACACTCGTGGACTGTTGGTAGGAATGTAAATTGGTGCAGCCACTATGGAAAACGGTATGGAGGTTCCTCAAAAAATTAAAAATAGAACTACCATAAGATCCAGGAATTCTACTTCTGGGTGTTTCTCTGAAGAAATTGAAAACACAAATTCAAAAAGATGTATGCACTCCTGTGTTCACTGCAGCATTATTTACAATAGCCAAGGTATGGTAGCAACCAAAATGTCCAACAACAGATGAATGGATTAAGAATATGTGGAGTGTGTATACACATACACACACACACAATTGAGTGTTAGTCGTAAAAAAAGAATGAAATCTTGCCAATTGCAACAACATGGATGGACCTTGAGGGAATTATGCTAAGTTGGATAAGTTAGAGAAAGATAAATACCATATGATTTCACTTCCATGTGAAATCTAAAAAATGAAACAAATGAACAAACATAATGACACAGAAATGAAACTGCACAACTCAGGTTGGGACTTGAACCCATGGGCTGGGACTCAAACACAGCCAAAACCCAAATTGTAACTTGAACCCACTGTCTTTTATTGAGATCTCACGTCTGATCTCAGGACTTAATGAAGCTCAGGTTTTTTATGCCTCGTTGTAGAAAGAATTCAGTGAGATACAAAGTGATAGGTCAGAAGTGGATTTATTTAGAGAGATACACATTCCGTAGACAGAATGCTGTCAGTCTTAAAAGGCAAGAATGGCCCTGGGAGAAGCACACTCCACCCACAGAGTGTAGACCATCTCAGTAGGCAAGAGGTCCCTGTGTATGGGGTGGTAAGTTTTTATGGGCTGGGTAATTTCATAGGGTAATGACTGGGAGGATTATTCCAACTATTTTGGAGAAGAGGTGGGGATTTCCAGGATTTGGGCCACTGCTTACTATTTTGGCCTTTAATGCTCAGCCTCGGAACTGTCATGGCACCTGTGACTGTGTCATTTAGCATGCTAATGCATTACAATGAGCACGTAATGAGACTCAAGGTCTACTGGAAGTTGAATCTCCCGCCATCTTGGACCTAGTTGGTTCCAACCAGTTTATGTTGTATCCTCAATGGCTATGTCATTCTTTTAAAGGTTGTGCCCTGCCCCCTTTCCTTCTGTTTCAGAAACTGACCCATAGATACAGAGAACAAACTGGTAGTTGGCAGAGGGGCAGGGATAGGAGAATGGGCAAAATAGGTGAAGGGGATTAAGAGGTACAAAATTCCAGTTACAAAAGAGACATGTCACAGAGATGTAATGTACAACATAGGGAATATAGTTAATAAAATTGTAATAATTTTGTATGGTATAGATGATAACTAAACTTATGGTCATTTTGTAATGTATAAAAATATTGAATCACTATTTGCACATCTGAAACTAATATAATATTGCAAGTCAATTGTACTTTAAAATTACAAAAAAAAATTCTCCATTTTTCAGTTGAAAAGAAATCCAGGCAAAACTGACTTTAAAAGTGATTAACAGATTTGTTCTGTTGAAAATTTCAATTTTGAGGGTAAAGAAAACATCCTACATGTATCCATGTAGAAAACAAAATCAAATTCCCTGAAGTGAATTAGCCTGACTACATTCTTTCACCACAAAACTAAACTTCAGGTGGCAATGGAGCAATAACTCTGATATTATGCAGGACAACATGTTATTGCCAGAAAGTCTACATCCAGCTAAGTTATCACTCACTTTAGGTACAACAGAAATACATTGTCAGATATTCATTTTTTAATAAAGCCCAATGGTTTTCAATTTAGCTGCCTACTGTTTAAAAAGAATGCTGTCTAAAATGTCTCCACATATTTTAACTGATTAAAATTTTGTATGTTACAATAGTTGCAAATAATATAAAATGGAAATATTAACTTTTTAAAAAGTCAGCTTTATAGAATATAACTTACACAGAGTGAAATTGCCTTTTTTAGATGTATAGTCTGATGGGTTTTGAGAAATGTAGTCATATAATCACCATGTCAATCAAGATAAGGAATATTTTTTCCACCTAGAAAATTCCATCATGCACTTTATAATCAATTTCTGTTTCCACCTAGCCCCATCAAGTACTGATCTGATTTCTGTCTCTATAGTTTTTCTTTTTCCAGAATGACATATTAGTGAAATTATATAGTAGATAGCCTTTAGCATCTGATTTCTTCCTGTCAGCATAATGCACTTGAGAGCCATTCATGCTGTTACATGTTACATCTACACCAGAAGTTTATTCCTTTTCATTGCTGAGTAGTATTCCATCATGTGGATGTACTACCATTTGTTTATCTATTCATCAGTTGAGGACATTTGGACTATTTCTAGTTCTTGATAATTACGAATAGAGTTGCTATGAACTTTCACATACAGGTCTTTGTACGAACATGTGTTTTTAGTTCTCTTGCATAAATACTAAGGAGAGAGAGAGCTGGGTCATATGAATATTTTAAAAAAGAACTTTTTACTTCACTTTTAAAAAATACATACAGTAACAGTGCAATATAAAAACCATGGGAATTTGCTACCTAATATCATCTATAATAAAATAATAAACAAGCTCTTTTTTGAACTATTAGAACTTTTGCATTACTTCTTTTTCTCCTTTACCTCACTTATTTATTCTTCCAGAATTATTTATTTATTTATTTATTTACTTATTGGCTGCATTGAGTCTTTGTTGCTGTGCTTTCTGCTGGGCTTTTTCTAGTTGCGGAGAGCAGGGACTACTCTTCATTGTGGTGGCTTCTCTTGTTGCAGAGCACGGGCTCTAGGTGCACAGTCTTCAGTAGTTGTGGCACATGGGCTCAATAGTTGTGGTGCACAGGCTTAGTAGCTCTGTGGCATGTGAGATCTTCTAGGACCAGGGATTGAACCTGTGTCCCCTGCCTTGGCAGGCGGGTTCTTAACCACTGAGAAACCAGAGAAGCCCCAGAATTATATCTTAATATAATATATTTTTATGCTCAGGAGTCTTTTATTGACTATTATAACTTCTTTTTGACTATTAGAAGTATATATAAACCTTACCTTTTATCTTCTCTGCAGCCAAAAATATGGACACATAAATTTATTTTTATTTCCTGGCAATGTATGGCCCTAAGGGTTGAAATATTTATTCTGAGTTGATTTATCATTATAATAATTATTAGTGTGTACATGATTCAAAAACATAAATATGTTAAAACTTTGAAAAAATAATAAATGCAAAAATAGTTTTATTGGAAAAATATTTTAATAAGATAGAAAGTGGTGAGTTTATGGTTTCTTGCTTAAATGAGCTTCCCTGATACCAAATATTTAAAATTATCTGCATGTTTCATGTCCAGGAAGCTCATATTATGGATCAGTTAATCATAGGAAGATACTAGATGTGTGAAAAGTATGGCCAAGATAGGTGTAAAAGGGTGATTGAAAGGAGAACTTGTCTAAAGCCTCAATGAGGGGAGGATTCCTAAGCACATCTGGAAAATGATTGTATTCAAACTGACTCTATCCATACAGCCCTTGAAAAGTCTTGATAGTCCCCAAAGTACTTAAAACCTACTCTGAAGATATGTGCTTTAGCCAACCAAAAAATTGCTCAAAACAGAGTACTTATGAATGGAAAATATATTCTGTAAAAGGATTAGTGGTCAAATCTAAACCCAACATTAGGTCTATGACTTGGCTATAAAATAAAATTCATATATCACTGGTAAATCTAGACCTATAAAATGAGGTAGTAATGAACTAAATGTAAAAACGGGTCTTAACCAAAGGCTACAATAGGAAGAGGGAAAAACACGAAGAATTCAAAATGTGAAATTTCATTATCTTTTTTAAAGAGAATTAACAAACGTGGATTTATAATTCATGATGACAATTGGAGAAACATATACTCAAGTTATTTTTTGGTATTAAAATAACCATTATTTATCAATTTTAAGTCCATAAAAGAACTCAGCCCAAACGCTAAAATATACAACTGAATAGAGCACAAGACAACCCCAGGAAACATTAAAAACAATGATAGAAGTACAACAATTATTACAACCAATGCGAATTTGTTGAATGTTTATATTTAGTGGCAATCTCAAATTGAAAAAAAAAAATTATGTGAGAAAAAGTGACTCAGAAAGAAGCAAGACATATGGTTGGATAAAATACAAGTTAAACAAATGCAAATAAAAGAAAATCAGATTGTATTATTTTTAGCAATCAAAATAATTCAAGAAATATAGAATGAAGAGTATATTTTTATTTATATGTTTTAAGATAAATTTATAATTGTCAACCAAGTTTAAAATTATACACAGGAAAAGACCTGATGAGGACAAAAAAAATTAACTAAAACTGATTAAAAGTGAATAATTATATCTAGCTGGGTGACTGTATTAAAATTCTTTTAAAAAGTGGGCTTGGGTCAGTTGGGAATTCAATCTTTGGTCATGTAACATCTGAAAAAAAGGGAATAATATACTAAGATCTGAACTTTGCAAGTTTGTCTGCTAAATTTTTGATGATGACATAATGCTTCAGATGATTTCCAATGTCTATGATCTTGGTAACTTACGAGCTTCAGATAAAAAGTTCCTGAGAGTTCTCCCTCCTACCCCTCCTTGTTACTCAAATGTGACTTCAGTACGTTTCCAGTCTGTATGCTTTCCTTCAGAGGTGGAACATTACACCCAGGAAAGGTCCTTCCTGGCACTGAGGGACAAAAAAGCCACTGAAACCTGAAAACCTGACTCTTGATCCGCAGTGCTTTCAGAGAAAGATCTTGATCAAAACAGGGAAACATAAATACTAATAAACATAAACCTCAATTAAAATAGAGTTGGGAAGACAGGAGGAAGACTTCTCACACCCTATGATGATAGCTGAGCCCAAGACGGAGAAGGAAGAATTAGAAACTGTAGCGGCTCAGCCAATGAAAAGCCACTATACTTCAAACTCTCAGTTTCTCCTACGAACTCTTTGTTCACTGTAGCTCTCCCAACTTCGTTTCCCCCTATTTAATAAAGTTCTCCTCTCCTTGCTGTGTGGGGACTTGCATGTGACTCATCATGGTTGCATTTCTTTGTTGATCCCAAATAAACCCATTTTTGCTGGAGAAATAACTGGCAGTCTGTTTTATGTAAATAAACTGTTCATTTAAAGGAAGCATTTTATGGCTTCTTTTTGGCATATCTGAATTGCCAGTATTACTACTCTTGTACTTTGGGGCCATTATATTAAGTAAAATAAGGGTTACTTGAACATAAACACTGCAATACTGCAACAGTTGATCTGACAACCAAGGTGGCTACTAAGTAACTAACGGGCAGGCAGGACATCTGGACAAAGGGTTGATTCACATCCTGTGTGGGATGGAGTGAGATGGCATGGGATTTCATCATACTACTCACAAGGACATGCAATTTAAAACTTGTAAATTGTTTATTTCTGGTGTTTCCCATTTAATATTTTTGACTACATTTGACTGTGGGTAACTGAAACTGCAGATAGCAAAATTACTGTGCAGAAATTATGAAGACAGAAAAATATTTCTAATTTTCTTTTTTAGTTCCTTTACATATGAAAAGGTGGGCCTGGTGAAGTATATCATAGAAGTTTATCCAGGGGAGGTCTAGATCCAATAGAAAAAAAAAGAGGAAAAGACTTCCCCTTCCATGCTGTGGGATTCATGGAGATAAAGAAGAAAGAGAAAAAGTGTTCAGATTTCTCATTTCCCTGCCACCCTCTGCAATGCCCAGCCTCAGAAAGGGGACATAGGAACACCTAGATTTGTTTCTGAGGCCATCAGCACAAGTGACACTTTTCTGTAGGCATCCTTTAAAGGTCCAACTTCCATGAGGCTTTCAGAAAAGCCCTCCATGCGACCCCTTCCTCTGTGGTGTGGGATGATGGTGCAGTGGAAGCAGTGGACGATGAGAGAAAGGTAAGCCTAGGCAGTGCTGCTGGCTCCTTCTGCTCTGCTTGTGTAATGCAGGTGGCTTGGGAGTTCTCATGGACACTCAGAAACTCAGAAGGGCTGAGAGCTTCCTTGGATTGCCAGAAGACTGTGGCCTGTCCAGAGATGCCACTTCAAACAGGATTGGAAAAGACTAGAACGTATTTAACTTCCCACCCCCGCCCCCTGCTCTGTAGTTGGCAAGTCTTCCTTTTTCATTTGGTATATATTTATTTGCATGTTCTACTTTTATTTCTTGATTTGTCTTGCCAGAGAAATTTATCTTTTCTCAAGATGACTTTATCATCCTGACAGGCCCTTCTTTTGTTTTTTCCCCTACTTTACCATTTTCTCCTAACTGAAATTATTTTAAGATCTAGAACTGTTAGTTCCACAGATACTCTCAGGAAGTCCACAAGCCTGAAATTCCTGATAACCCCCACCTCCTTCTTTTGCTGAGGGAAACAGAAAGTACAACTTTTGGAATTGATATTTCAGACCCACTCTCTAACCCATCCATCTAATTCAGCTCAAGATGGCTAATCTTCATTCTCTTTCCTGAAGCTAATCCGGTCTCCCCATCTGGAAGCCTTCCAGGGAAAGAACTGTTCCTCTGATTCTGTTTTCCCACCCTTTTTTCTTGCTTTTCTCACCCTCCATGGGCTGCTTGTCACCTCTGTCTGGTGAAGTCCTCTAGAATAACTCTTCTTTTTAGTTAATTTAGTAAACACATAGCCAGTTCTGAAGGGCTAGGAGGGGTGACAAGTTCGTCATTTCCCCCTGGAAACAGCCACGCCTGCTCTAGCATGTGGCCTGTTTGGTTTGCTAAAAGTTCCTATTACTCAGGGTTAACTGCCTCTGGCACCACACTTGCCACTTTCTCCAGAGTACCACTGAGACTGGGTCCAGCCTTTCAAAGTCAAATTCGATTTTCTCCTCTATGTTATGCTACTGATATTTCTAATATTGCCTGAAAGCAGGGATGAGGGTTTCTTAGCTAATTCTGAGCCTGAAGTGGACGTGGCTTAAAAGTATTTGGACTTAAATCTAAGCCTGCCTTTGTCTCAATATATGGCCTCAAAAAAATGATCTAATCTCCCTGAAGTTTGATTTTGTTATCTGAAAAGAGAGATACATACACTTTCCTCACAGCATTGCCATAGAATTAGAAGCAATATCTATGATAGCACAGTTTTTAGCACACAATTAGTGCTCAACAGATGGTTATTGAGTCTAACCTAGTTGAAATGCCAAGATTATCCTGGGATCTGTCTTAGAGGTCTGTTTCCTTGAGGTTCAGTTCTGTGCAATTCGATTATCATTCTGTGAGCACCTAATATTGAATTCTAGGTACTGTGCACAACAAGGAGTTATGGAGATAAGACCTGATCTCTGGTCCCAAATTCACAGTTCAGTGAGAGAGGGACAGGGAGTTAGAAGGGACTGACAGAGGAAGGCCTTAATTAGATATGGCAGCTTTGTAATATACCCACTTGGTTAGGCTGAACTACATTTCCCAGGATTCCTTTTCCTTTATGTTTCCAGTTAGGATGAAATTCTTGTGTGGAAGCAGCCACACCCACTGTCACTTATCTGTGTGCTCACTTCCTTGGTGTGAGGCCACAACAGGCCTGTCACTGTGCCACCTTCGCTGGATCCTCTTTCAGCTTTTCAGACTCCTGGGCCAGGTGTGTGTGTTTAGTTCCCTGGGCCCTGGCTGCTGCAGGACACCCACAGCCACAAGGTCAGAGGTCATAAGAACTTACTGATTTTGATTTGTCCTCATGGGTTGCAGCTCATGCTTCTGGGTTCTGATTTGTTCTTGCTGTCCCCCACTTTACATCCAACTCCCTTCCTGTCTGCACTGTTCAAGCTCCAGCATCAGATGTGAAGATGACAGCTTTACAGAGCCTGCTTAGCCAGCTTACTCAAGGTTCTGCTTCTCTGACTGAACCCTGACTTAAACATCAGGCCAAAGGTTGGGGCAGGGGCCAAGGGGAGGAGTGGTCAGAGGGGTAATTTTCTGCCCATTGAGTCCTTGTGAGACCAGCATCCCAGGCTCGATGGAGATTCTGGAGCAGGAAGATATCTGTCACAATCGCTCCAATGTTTTACAACCTTGATTTCTTACTTTATTTTAGTTACAGAATGCTTTCTTCAAATGAAAGCATTTGAAGAACTTCAAGTGCTCAATACAAAAGGCAAGTTATTGAGAGTTTAACTGTGTCTCCCCCAAACACATGCTCAAGTCCCTACCCCTGGTACCTGTGAATGTGACCTTATTTAGAAATAGTCTTTGCAGATGTAATCAACTTAAGTTCACATTGGATTAGTGCAGATGCTAAATTCAGTGACTGGTATTTTATAAGAGAAAGGAGAGGAAGATTTGAATACAGAGACACAGACACACAGGGAAGAACGCCAGACAAAGAAACAGGCAGAGACTGGAGTGATGTGTCTGCAAGCCACAGAATGCCAAGGGTTGGTAGCAACCACCAGAAGCAAAGAGGGAGATGTGCGATGGATTGTCTCAGAGCTTCCAAAAGGAACCAACATAATCAACACCTTGATTTCAAACTTCCAGCCTCCAGAGATGCAAGAGGATATCTTTATGTTGTTTTAAGCCATTCAAACTGTGGTATTTTGTTTCAGCAGTCCTAGGAAACTGATACACAGGTCAAAGTCAGGCTGAATTGGGGGTGGAGCCCCACTACTTGCTCTCATCTACTCTCCCAAACCCAGACAGCTTCTGAGATGCTGCTGTGGATCTTGGGCTCCTCAAGAAAAGCTTGAAAGTCCTTGTTTTAAAGTTTCTAGTTCACTAGTCCCCTAGGTCTGCCAGTGGGCCCATCACAGTAGGGGAACCTTGTAGCCCTGACTCTCCAATCCCTGCAACACCCTGCAAAGCGAGCCTTTGACTATTTCTATAAAGTGGGACGGTGTCTCCAGCAACCACGTGTCTAGGGCAGGCCTGAGATTCCCAGAGTTAATCAACCCTCTGAGGACCCCAGCCCAGCCACTCCCCAGGCCTGGTGAGCACCCCAAAGGCGTGATTATCTGATGGTTCTTGCACAACTAGCACTGGAGCCTTTTGCTTAATTAATCACAGAAATGTTCCTGCCTAACTTCAGACAACAAAATAATGAGCAGGCCTGCGAGAGGTTCAAAGACTGCAGGAAAAACAAGCGCTCCCTAAGGAAAGGGCCCGTTGGAACAGGGGGGTCAGGAAAATCTATTAGAACTGCTGCTTGCCTTTTGTTGCATGCCCCCTTTAATATAAATATAATGATAGTGTAAATGTGTGTATATAGAAGATTAACACATATACCACTTGGATTTTAGAACCAGAAAATACTGCATGTTGAGAAGGAGCGCAGAGATTATCTGGGTTAACTTGCTCTTTTTATAGATGAAGACAATGAGGCCGTTGGAGGTTAAGTGACTTGCCCAGGATCAGGTGGCTGGAGCATGACAGAGTCAGCCTGGGACCCAGAGCGCCCAGCTCTAAGTCTGTACAAGTGAGGATAGAGGGCACTTGAGATGGAGGCTGCTTAGAAGTCATAGAGAAACACAAAACTGGAGGCTGGTGGTTAGTTAAGAACGCCCCAGAGTTAGGGGGCAGATGTCACAGCAGAACACAGAGCACGTCAGGGGATGGAGGAAATGGTAAGGCATTAACAAGTCAGAGGGTGGAGGTCAGGTGAGAGCTTGAGGACAGTTAGAGGGTAGAGGCCAAATTAATGACAGTTTAAGGGTCTGTGCATGAGACTTTAGGTGTTCTAAGTTCAATGAGGCATGAAATCTATTTTCAAGGAGCTCATGACAGTTCAAGAGTTAAGGAGAATACATCTGGAGTACCAGAAAGGGCTGGGTCAATATAATAGGAGTAGGAGACAAAGAGCCCGCGTGCTGCAACAAAAGATCCTGCGTGGACCCAACACAGCCAAATAAATATTAAAATACATATATATATATATATATATATATATATATATATATATATATATATATGAGACAGGAGTTAGCTGAGGGGATTTAGAGGGCTGAGGGGGGGTTCTTCCAGTTGCAATGTCATTGGAGCAGGAGGTGTTAGGCATGTGAACACAGGGGCATGGATGTGTCATGTAGAGGGAACAACTTGAACAGGGTGTGATGGAGGGAAATACTAGAGAGATAGGGAGACTGGGAATTCAGATTAACTAGAGCAGAAGGTACCTTCGGCAGCATCAAGTCTGTAGGGCAGATTGACGAGGGCCTTCCTATGCGCTTGGACTCTGTGTAAAAGGCAGCAGGAAGCCACTGCCCAGAGCCACCACTATCATATTCAGGCTGTGCCTCACATGGGGTGGGGCATGTCTGCAGGGCTGCCAGCCATTCACATCATAGACATAACTCGTGTGAAAGCCTGGGGGAGGGAGCAGACTCTAGGCCCCTCTGCTGAATCCTGGAGCAGCAGTGTTGAGCCTCTTCCTACATAAACCCACCCCACTGGATCCAAGGCCAAGAACATATCCATTAGCACTCACAGGAGTCTGAGGCTGTGCCCTAGGCTGGTCATTCTCTGGATGTCCCTTGAGGTTGCTTCTCAAGCCTCACCCCCTTTGGAGGCCTGATTCATGCCCCTGACTCCACCATGAAGAACTGCATAGAGTATTAGAATTACACAATGACCTACTAACTTTTTTTTTTTTAACTTGAAGTGTGCCTTTGCCAATAACGTTTTTGAGCACAGTCCACCTTAGGAATAGTATTCTGGCAGCTTATGCAGGATTAATTAGAGGTGGCAAGGCTTGCAGGGGTGAGCTGAGCAAGGAGGTGATGATAGCAATTAAGGAGGCTGCTGGTGAGGCCAGTGTGTGAGGCAGTAAGGAACAGAGGGTACAGGAATCTTAAAGCCAGAACAGAGTCATTTGCAGGCTTCATACCTGCCCAGATATTCTTGCCCAGACTCCACATGTGATTTCACCTCACACATCTCACTTCTCTGCTTCACTCATGTGTCAAACCAACAGAACAACTCCCTGGACACACACCTCATCATGTGAGGTTTTGAGTGTTTGGAGAAAAACTACTTATAAGGAAGATTAGGCATAGTGTCCAAACCATATACTGTTTTAACTGTAAATCATAAAATGTTTAGAAGAAGGATGATCTCACCCCTTTAGGAATGTGTGATGCATGAAGTAAGATGCAAAAGAAGATCTATCTCTTCCTCCCTGTGGGGTGCAAGTCACTGGCAGAGTCTATATTTGGGGAAACAGGCGTTCCCAGCAGCCAGGTGGTTGGTGGGCCAGGAGTGATCTGATTGGGAGCATATAAGGAGCAGTTGCCAACGAACACATGTGTTTATGAGGCAAAAAACTGCTGCTCTTTGAGAATCAGACAAAGGCCAGACAGCATAACCCAAAGATTGCACCTGTGCCGTAGTAGGAATCATGGGGTAGAAAGGTAGGTAAGTAGGTAGGTAAGGAAAAGCTGGTTTAAGCTGTGAGGCTGGTGGTCAGTGAATGCTCGTGTGTCCAAGTTTTGCCACTAGAATGAGAGACTGCAGGGCCTGGCATTGCTCCTGGTAAGCCACTAGTTAGTGTAAATTCCAGTCTTTTTGGCTCTCAGCTCCTACCATTTGAAAATGAGGCTTTGAAATGGCTTTAGGTAATATCTAAACCTCCTTTCAGCTCTGTAAGACTGCTACTTTTAGTTTTCTAACAAGGCAACTCAAATGCTATTCAGATCATGCTTTTTCTAAAATAATGTGTGTGTATCTAAAAAGTCTCTCTGGGTAGACCTTGTGCTGTGTTTCTATCACTCTTTGTCAGTCCAACTTCTGGGCCTATGCTCTTGTGACTTAGAACCAGCAGTTAGTAATGGAATTAGAGGCCGGGGCCTTGAAATGTTGAATCGCCTCATTTAAACTGCATTGGTGGTGAAAATAGCATGCAGATGTTCTCAGTCCTGGTTGCATACTAGAATCCCCTGGGAAGAATTTAGAAAATGATACCTGGGTCCCATGCTTGAAGAGTCTGCTTTAATTGGCCAGAGTGAGCCCAAGATTTTGTGTTTTGGTTTTTGATGTTTGTTTATTGTTTTTATTTTAAATCTTCTCGAGTGATTAGAATGTGCAGCCAAAGACTGGAGGTAATGTCACACATCACTGCATCTGATATTCCCACTTCCCTTGTTTAGGGCTAGTGCTGGCCTTTGAGCTATACCTATAGGGTCCAGTAGCTGAGAGTGTGAAGTGGAATTGTCTGCCATGCCCTTGGACAAGATGAGCTGGTGGCCCCCAGGACTGGTGATCGCCATCTCTTGGGTGGAGAAGGGCCTGGGGAAAAGGTCTTACATTTTGGATCTGCTAAGTGACAAAGCATAGTAAAAATCTGATTGATCATGGTAACATATGAGTGTAGCCTCTTTTACAAATTGAATTGGAGGCTCTTTGGCCCCAACGCTAGACATGTTTTATTCTCTTACAGCACAACTTCATGGTACTTAGCATAGTGGTGATTTTTAAAAAATTATTTGTGTGATTATTTAATTAGTATTGGCAACAAGGTTCATGAGGAGGACAATGTTTTGCTCACCATTGCATGTCCAGTGCCCCGGGGTTAAATAAACAAATGCCGAATGAATGAATGAAGACATTGTGTGGCAGGCTCTGTCTCAGGTATTGGCATCTGAAGCTCTTTCAGAGGATCAACCATGGGTCAGGGACAGGCTTTGTCTGTCTCAGGTGCTGGAATGATGCAGCCAGAGGGCAGCTGGCTTACACAATGTGCTAGCTCTTCCAGGCTCAGATGAGTACCTGTTACAGTGGAAGCTCTCCCAAATAAATCAAAGATGTGACAGAAGACATGAAGAGGATGCTACTGACTGCATGCAGATCTGTATTTGCTCTCCTCTCAGGACACTTTGATATCTGCCAAATCTTTAAAGTGCCTTTTCTGAAAGCAAAATTTAACTGGAGCAAAAACCGTAGGAGATGACTTGCCTCTGCAGCCATGACCTCATACACTTCATCAGGAACCTTCTTTGTCAGGGAAGAACAATAAGGACAGCTGTGCCTTCTCCTCCCAGGCCCCAGGGTGGCCTTCAGAGGAAAGCCTCAGGCCGTGGTGTTGCAGCCTTGTGAAGGTGGGCAGAAAGAAAATGGTTCCCAGAGCAGGTATCAGTTACCTGACTTTCTCAGAAAGTTTTTAGCAGCTTCTCTCTCATTTCTGTCCAGGAATGTGGGAAGGAGGGCTGGCTTTGCCTGGTCAAAGTACTACATTCAGGCAGTGGTTTTAAGGGAGGCGCAGGGAGAATGCTTATGAAGTGATAATGGCTTTCTCATCACAGGGTGGAGAGGTCTAGCTCTGGGCCTGAGGCCCCAGCAAGGTACTGGAGGAGGTGTTTACCAACCTGTCCCTTCAGTACTTGGAAGGCATCCCATCCTTGTCGGGGAGAATCCTGGACACCTCATCTCTCCATGGACATCTGCAAAGCAACTCCCACTTTACTGAAGATTCTTTAAGCTGTTCACTCGTCCTGGCGGTTTAGAGGCTTTTAAAGAGTGAAGGAGGAGAAAAATATAAGCCTCCTGACACTGATGAGACATTTTCCATACGTCAACAGCTATAGATTCAAATAGAGTGTGGCTCTGGGCACTGTCCCATCCTCCCGCTCAGGGTCATTACTGTTGCCATTAGCTTGCAGCTCAGGGCGCTGTTGGGCAAACACTTATGAAGTGTCGTTTAAAGGGGTATTAAGATACCCCCCTTCCTGAAGGAGCAGGTGGGCCCAGACGGGACAGTTGTCAGTTGGCCAGCTTAGTGGTGTGAGTCCCAGGGAGCCCAAGAGACAGTCTAAGTGAGGAACTGCTGCAGTGTAGTGGAGGAGGAGCCAAACAAGGAACAAAATCTAAGTTCAAAGGGCCAAGTAAATGGAACCATGACTGTCTTAGCTGATGGACCTGGATTGGAGTGAGGTGCAGTCCACAAACCAACAGAGATTCCTGAGGAGTGCTATATACACTGCGGGAGGGCCTGATTTGCTCTTAGAGGCCAACAGATGTGTCCATTTGGCTAAACCCACCAGGTAGAAGTGGATACACATAATGGGATAGTAGTGGGTGAAGAAAAGGGGTGCTCTGAGTTCTAATCCTCCATGTGTCTCACTGAACTTGGGGACTTTGGTCAAATGACCACACCCCCTTTCTATGTAATGAGGAGATTAGAAAGATGGACCTACAGGGTTCCTCCAGCTTGGAAGTGTTGGGATCTCGGGATGAGTCCTCTTGGGCTTCCTCCTACATTTAATTTCTTTGAGCTTCCACAAGCACTTTTTCTTGTTAAAATGATGACTCAGGACTTCTGTCCTGAGTAAACAAAACAAACGTTAAAAAAAAAAAAAATAACCCTGGACCTCAAGGCATGGCTGTGTTGCTCTGAGGAGCAGAAGAGCAACATCTTCCATTGTGTAGAGGTATTTCAGAGTTTGGGATGAACTGATATGCAGGGAGGGCTCACTCTTAGAGCTGGAGATTGTGTGACCCATAGGGATACTGAGAAGAAGATACAAAGCCCTGGAGGACATAAGAGAAGTTTCTAGCCAAGGCAGCTGTTGCAATAGAGAGAGGGGACCCTTGCAATTATCTAGGTTGGAGAAGCCAACTTATAGCCCCTGAACCAGTTCAAGGCCCAATTTGAAAAATGAGCCAGGACTGAAAATGGGAGCAGGTAACCAAGTCAAAAGCTAGGAGGTGTGGAACAGCACAAACTAAAAAGGAGAAACGGGGTCTAGGTCTTAGTAAGTAGTTCCGTCCTGAGATGAACAGTGCCAGCGCTGGAACCTAGGCAGTGGTACAGGGACCAGGCAGAGGTGAGAGAAGAGGTTGCCTCTTGAGGAACCTACACGTCTCCTAGTTTAATCTTTTAGTGAACTAAACATGGCTGGGCTAAAAGAAGTCCCTCACACCATCTCCTATGGATTGGTGTGATTTGGGAAGGAAGAGACAGAGTCACATTTGCTATATGGAAACCACTGGAGTAAATAGAAGAGGTTGGGAGTCCTAGTGTGATTTGGGCACATCTGGATAATAATCTCTCCATTTTCTGTGATGTTTGGTCTTCAGATTGAGCATGTGACCTTGGTCTCACTCAGATTTATCTCATCCCATTGTTGGCCAGTCTATCCCATTGCATTTCTGTCTGTTAAGATCCCTTCCTTTGGCTCTCTTTGCCAATGATAAAACACTGATGCCAAGGTCAGGTACTCCTCTTCTCAACCAGGACTGCCCATCTAACAGAACTCAAAGTGGGCACCTGGAATCCATGATTAAACACTAATCCACCTACAGAAAGGAGAAGGAAACTGGTGCTTCAAATACATCCTTGTCAATTTTATACCCACTGAAGTCCTAAAGAATGAAAATTATTATTTTGTCATTGGTAGTAGACTATATGGTAAGAGATTTATATGCCTGACAATTATTCTCCTCAACATCCCTATGAGATAGGAACAATTAATACATCAATTTTACAGCCGAAGAACTGAAGCTTAGAAATGTCGAGCAACTTGCTTAAAGTTACACAGTGTTGAATAAAACCCAACCTTTCAGACTCCAGAGTTAATCTTCCCTCATTCAGAGAGCCTAAGTGTTTCCCTGTGATCACAGAATTGATAAGAACTGTGATGCAATGAAAAGCCCTTGCTCTCTTCCGAGGGACAAGGGAAAGAGTCTCCTCCTGCAATGGCATCTTTTGGTGGGAGGTAAAGGAGGAGACATCATTATCATCAGGGGGCTGACCCCTGTTTCAGGCATGGGCTACTGAGGAGTCTCAAATGGGCAGGTCCAGAATCTGTAAGTCCTCAGAGCTCAGAGAGTGACTGAGAAGACCCCCCTTGAGTTCTTTGCATGGTATCATGTCAGTTTCTGCTGGAGTTGCCCATATTTCTGCATCTCACCAAGCCTGAATGCCCTGCCTTGAGCCCTGCTAGTCCTTGTCCTCTTACCACAACCCTCATGCTTGCCTGTGTGTTTTCTTGTTTTTTTAATTTAGAAAATCATTACTGAGTAACTACCTGGTGCCTGTGTGTTTTTGATGACCTCTGATTTTCATGTCACCCTGCTCTGTTGCTGCAACTGATGCTGCCTCACTGCCCTCTATTCTCTCCCACTTTCTGCAGAGGCTCACACTTTTGTTTTGGCCTCACTGTGTGTGTCTCCTGCTGTGAGTGCCTTAAAAAAAACTTAATTGATATTGAAAAATTAAAACTTGGGGAGGAGGGTGGAGATAGATAATTTACCTAGGGTTGCATATGCAAAAATGAGCACATAATTACTGTTTTTAAGTAAAGTGTCAGGAAGCAAGATTGATTTAAACCTGACATCTGTTTACACACAGTGAGCTTCATTAGATGCATATGTAGGGTCAGAAGAGCTATGTTCTGTCGCCATGACGGCTTAGTTTGGTTACGGAAATTTGACTTCCTGTGTTTCTGCAAGGGGGCAGCAAGATACCTTCTAAATGCTGCTCTCTCTCCCTAACTCTCAGTCAACCAACATTTTCCATACACCTACTAGGTGCTTGATACTGTCCTAAGCACGTGGGATAAAACAGGCAGTCTAAGGTAGTGGAAAAGAACAGGAAAAAGAGATTAAAAACATGGACTTTGGAGTCAGAAAGATCTGATTCTGATTCCTAGCCATCAAGTCAAGTCAACTCTCTAAGCCTGAATTTCCTTTTTCTATAAGGCAGAGATCATTACAATATTGTCCTCACAGGACAACTGTAGATTAAAGTGATATGGATTCAGAGCACTTAGCCTAGGACCAGACAAGAGTAGATGCTTAATATATGATGTTCATGGATATTATTAATTTCATACAGGACTCTGACCTCAAAGCACCTGGGATGTTGTCAAGGAAAGACCCACTCAGTAAACAATCTGATGGATGTTGGGTGAACTTCATATGAAGTAGGTGTTCTGAGGAAGAAAGTATCAGCTTTCTAGGAGGATGCAGAAAGATGTCAAGGATGAGGGGAGACTTGAGAAGGGCCCTCAGTAAGTTTCTATGTAGGAGCAAAATGGAACTTATGGGAAATGGGATGTAAGACATCTGCCTGCAATGCCTTTCCCATGTGTGTTCTCCATGCAAATTCTTACTTGGCTTGAGTTCTCCTTAGAGGAAACTTTCTAGTCTCTCAATCTATCCTGAATGGGCCTGTCTTTATTCTCAGTGCATAAGCCTTAATCTGTGTCAGCACCTCATTGATTCCCATTGTTTTACATTTGAATTGTTATTGTCTGTCTCCTGTGTTATTGTCTTTCTTCTTTTTCCTTTCTTTGAATGTCTATATTTTTAAATCAGTTATACATGCCCATACTTTAAAAAGCCAAACATATCTATCAATACGTGGTGTGTTACGTAAGAGAGCATTTTCCCACACCCTCCTATCCTTTCCCCCCTCTCCAGAGGCAACTCTTTCACCTCTTTTAGTCCATCATGTTGTCATCTACTTCCCTTCCTTTAAAAACATGGCTGTATTGCCTCCTTTTGACTTGTCAGTTTTGTCATTATTCCTTGACTTCCGCCTGTGCTATGTGGAAGATGAGGTTTACTTTTCTTTCTCCCCCAGCACCACCACTATGCACACAGGTATACCTCCTGTCCTCCCCATACCTCCAATATAGCTTGCCATAACTTTGGTTAGATAAGTATCTTGTATTTAAATTATTATTATGTATGGCAGTGATTTTTTTTGTATCAACTTGGCTAGGGTGTAGTGCCCAGATGTTTGGTTAAACACAAGTCTAGATGTCCCTGTGCAGGCATTTTTTTTTTTTTAGGTGAAATTAGCATTTAAATCAGTAAACTTTGAGTAAAACATATGACAACCCATAATATGTTTGGGCCTCTTCGGATCAGTTGAAGCTCTTAAAAGACTGATGTCCCCTAAGGAGGAGGGAATTCTGCCTCCAGGTTGCCTTCAGACTCAGGCTGCAACTTCACCTCTTTGCTGGGTCCCTGCTGGACTGCCCTGTAGATTTTGGACTTGCCAAGCCCCACAGTCATGTGAGCCAATTACTTAAAACCAATCTCTGTCTCTGTAATATATATACATATAATCTGTATGTATTATAAATAGATACATATCTCCCACTGGTTTTGTTTCTTGGCAGAACACTGGCTAACATACTATGCAAACAGTATTCACAGCTGAGCCACAGAAATAAACAATTACTTTTCTTTTTCTGCCTAACTTCTTTTTTCTATAAGGAATAGTTGTCTTATTTTGTTGTTGATGTTTGCTTAGTTTTCTATTTATTCATCACTAATTCAATCCCAATCCTAACTGATTAACTAAATCTCCTCTTGAGATAGGCAGATGCATGAGGTTTTCTCTTGATTTCATCTTCCTAAAGTATTCTCTAGCAGTGGATTGGGAACTGAGCAGTGGCACAGGACCCTCTGCTTGGTTTAATGCTCTGTTATTTTAACCTTTAAATTCTTAATACATTTTAATTAGTCCTACATTTTTATTTTTTCTATTTTTTTTTTCACTGCACCCTCCAAATTATGTAGTCATTCGTATCTACCAGAGCTAGTTCTGATCTAGAGAGGTGCACAGGAGTCTTTCTGGTATTACCTAGGTATCTCCCTTCACCAATTATAAGGAATACCTGTACCCAGTATTGCTTTTCTGTTCCCCCATCAAAATAAAAGTGTCTTGAAAGTAGATCCAGGTTTTACTCATTTTTATTCCCAAATTCCTAGCAAAGTGCCTCAAACATAGGGAGTGCATACACAGACACAGACACACACACACAATCAAGGTGAAATACTTAGATACAATAGGAAGAGAGATGTAGTGAGACTTTCTAGGAAGGAGAAATAGTATGAAGAAGTCAGGGAGGTGTGGATGTATCTTCAGTGGATGGGAAGCAGTGAGGAAAGCAGCACAACTATATCAGAAAAGGGTATATTGGACCCAATGGGAAATGATGTTGAAAATTATGTGGGAGCCAAATTACAGAGAGGTTCGAACGCCATACTAGGAATTTTCTATAGACTTGCTGGCCCCCAAGGACTTTCTTCCCCATCTAATGACATATGATATGTGTAGTTAGAGAAACTCCAGCTGGGTAGAATCCCACACTTTCCTTTTCTTGGCACTGAAATAGGTGAATGGAGCAGGTTGGGTGGGGGAAAGCCTAGCAAGTGAAAAAAGGGAGCCCATAAGAGAGTGTTTCCTGTGAATTTTAAAACCCAACCTAGTATAGAAGCATAAGAAAAACCATTAGAACTCTGGAAGATAGCCAGGGTGGTCTGGATAATGCTAACTCTAGGCAGAACAACCCCAAACTGACAGCCCTGTTATCACTAAATTCACATAATTAAAGACCAGCAATCATTAGCACCTCATAGGTGCCTCTGATCCTTATGGCACCCAATACCAAGAAAATTGGGCTTTCCCTCTGGAAATTTTCACACAGTGATGACTGTTTCAGGTAAATTTGAAAATTAGTGGGCTAATGGGGACCTCTTGCGGTTTGAACCTGAGCGACAACTTGTGTGATACAGAATCCTTAAGCTTTCTCCACATGCATGAAGAAATGAAAGCACCTTTCAGAATCCCTGGCAATAGTTTTCCAAAAGGCATATCATCATTCTAAAAGAAAGACATTTACAAGATTTTGAAAAGAACTTAAATGATACCTGACATAAATGCATAGATTTTCCATTCCAAATCATATATGGAAATATATTCATTGTGGCACTAACAGGCAAAATCTGGAAATGATCCAAAAGTATATCAACAGTAGACCTGATAAATAAATTGTGGTATTATTCATACAGTGGGATAGATACAGCTATAGAAATGAATGAACCATAACATACAATAACATGAAGTAATCCCACAAGCATAATTGCACAACAGAAACCAAAATGTACATTTATATGGTTTCATTTGTATAAAGAAAAATTTCTATTCATATCCTCTGCCCACTTTTTAATTGGGGTTTTTTTGTTTTTTGCTATTGAGTTATGTGAATTCCATGTATATTGGATATTAACCCCTTATCTGATATGTAGTTTGTAAATATTTTCTCCCATTTCATAGGTTGCCTTTTCCTTTTGTTGATGGTTTCCTTTGCTGTGCAGAATCTTTTTAGTTTAGCTTTATTTTATTTTATTTTTTATTATCTTTGCTTTTAAAGTCAAATCCGAAAAAGCATTGCCAAAATCAATGTCAAGGAGATCATTCCTGACATTTTCTTCTAAGAATTTTACAGTTTCAGGTCTTATATTCAAGTCCATAATCCATTCTCAGTTGATTTCTGTGTGTGGTATAAGATAGGGTCCAGTTTCATTCTTTTTCATGTGGTTATCCAGTTTTCCCAGTACCATTTATTGAAGACACTGTCCTCTCCCCATTGTATATTTTTGGTTCCTTTGTCAAAATTAATTGACAATCTTTGGGTTTATTTCTGGGCTCTCTGTTCTGTTCCATTGATCTTTATATCTATTTTTATACCAATACCATGTTGTTTTGATTACTGTAGGTTTGTAATATAGTTTAAAATCAATATAGTTTATGATATCTCCAAGTTCTTCTTTTTCTAAATTGCTTTGGCTATTTGAGGTCTTTTGTAGCTTCATACAAATTTTAGGATTGTTTTTTCTATTTCTGTAAAAAATGCCATTGGAATTTTGATGGAGATTGCATTGAATCTGTAGATTGCCTTGGGTAGTATGAAGATTTTACCAATATTACTTCTTTTAATCTACAAATGTGGAATATCTTTTCATTTATTTGTATCTTCAATTTCTTTCATCAGTGTTTTATGTTCTTAGTATAGAGGTCTTTCACTCCCTTGATTAAATGTATTCATAAGATTTTATTCTTTTTGATTCTAATATAAGTGGGGTTGTCTTCCTAATTTCTCTTTCCCATAGTTCGCTATTAGTGTATAGAAATGATGCTGATTTTTGTATGTTGATTTTGTATTCTGCAACATTACTGAATTTGTTTATCAGTTTTTTTGTTGTAGTCTTTAGGATTTGATATGTATATAATATCATGTCATCTATAAACAGAGATAATTGCTCCATGAATACCTGAACACTTGATGCATCCATGGGAGGGGGGAAATTCAGGTGTCTCCCATGTTGCATCTTGGTTGAGTTCCCTGAGCTTTTTGTTATAGCACCTGGGAAGATACTGATGCCATTTACTGATTGGAATAGACTGGGCAAGAAATGGGTTTTAGGCAATGATGTAGGGAGAGCAAAATTGAGAGGGGAAAAAAATGACAAATTCAAAACTATTGATTTTGTTATTCCATTTTAGTAATATTAAAATTAAGATGTCTATTGGACAGCCAAGTAAAAAATTCAAGTAGGCAATTGGAGATTGTACTTTTAAGTTCTGCTCCTAATTCTCATGATCATGAATTGGATCATGTGTCTATCTAAATCAATTAAAGTGGCTGAATGGCTGGAATGCACCAGCTGATTCTCTTAGGTTACAGGCTTATTCCTTCTCAGTTCCAACCAAACTTCAAAGATGGAGATTGAGAAAAGGGTGGTTTATCCTAAGGAATTTTAAAGTATTACTAGTAGAAGAGAAGGGATGGAATTGGGCAGGAAAAATAATGGATGTTCCTTAGAAAATATTATTTCTAAAGGATGAAGATTACAGTCTATAATAAATATAACTGCTATGGATTTTTACATACTTAATAACATAAATCAATGTCTATAAAGCAAATAAGCAATCAGAAAGTACAATAGTAAGTATAAAGAAAAATAAAAGTAAAACATTTTAATAAAACTCTGGTTAATATTTTTATTTTTTTATTTTTTAATTAATCTTTTTATTTTTTAGATTTTTTTTTAATGTGGATCATTTTTACTTTAAAGTCTTTATTGAATTTGTTACAATATTGCTGCTGTTTAATGTTTTGGTTTTTTGGCTGCAAGGCATGTGGGATCCTAGCTCCCCGACCTGGAATTGAACCCATACCCCCTGCATTGGGAGGCAAAGTCTTAACCACTGGACCACCAGGGAAGTCCCTGCTTAACATTTTTAAATACGTAATTCAATTTTATTAAAATTGAAATTTAAATATTCCATATGATTTCTGTTGGGTCCAGAGTCAATGCCCAGATATGGATAGCAAAATGCCCAATCAGGCATGTTCGATTACAGTCAGGAGAATAGGGGCAGACAAAACAAAACAAATCTTGGGACCCCAAAAATTGATTTGTGGAAAATTTCTAGTTGGTTCAGCCAAACTGTATTGGAATGAATTAGAGGTTGGAATGAAAATCTTTGAATATGAAATTTTTACTTGATTTCTGGGTGTTAATATATTAGGACTTTTCCTAGAGGACAACTTAGATGATATATGCATTTGTAGGTAGTGCCACAATTTCATTTAAGCAAGTCTGAAGACTGATGGATGTGCAATAAGTTGTTGAATACATCTCAACTTCTATTTTCTGATCTGAAAATGAACTTAGTAATGTCACCAACTTCACAGGGTCATTGTGAAGATTTAAATATATAAAACATATCAAGCATTTAATTTAGTGAGTAGCACATACTAAGTGTTCAACCAATGCCACCCATCTAACTATTGCAGGCTGGCTTTAGTTTTAACTTTAGCTCTACTTTTAAGAAGAAGCTTCTGGAGCTCAACTGCCTAAGTTCAAATTCTGGCTTTGCTGTGTGAGCTTAGACAATTTACTTCTCTGTTATTTTGTTTCCTCATCTGCAAAATGGAGATAAAATAGTACCTATCTTATATGTTTGTCTTAAGGCTTAATACCTCAATTTTTTATAACAGTTCCTGGTATATTTAGCATTAAATAACAGTCAGCAATTATTTTTGTTGTTGTTATTTTACTGTCTGAGTTTTCCAGAGTCTGTCAGGTGTGGCCTTAGAAGCAAAGAGTGAAATCACAGAGTGAAGCCAGGAATCAATTACTGGACTTTCCAATGAACACAAGTGCCACTAAACAGGAATAAAGTAGGAACAAAAAATTTGGAACCAGAGAAGTATGTGAGTTAATAGAACTCAAAACTTGACAGGAGAAGACCAATTGTCTGAGCTCCTGGGTGTATGGATAGTACATATATATGAATGTGTGTTAGAAGACATCATTTACTCTGCATCAGTAATAGATGATACACTGCTATTCATTTTCTAACCATTATCTAATTAAATCCTTCTGATAACCCTGAAAGTCCAGTATTATTATTTCAACTTATAATGAAGAAAACAAGCTTAAAAGAGGTGAAGTTGATTTCTGAGGTCAAGTAGTTGGTACATGGGGGACTGAGATTGAGATATAGACCCAACTCTCAAGCCCATAAGCATCCTTCTCCGCTAGACTGCCCCACACAGTGATGAGAGTTGAGCATTGTGGGTATTATCCTTCCCATTATTAGGAGAGTTGCCAGACCATGTCTCAAAATGAGGCAACATGGAATATAGTTTTGGCCAGAAACATGCAAATGACTTGGATTTTTAAGATAAAGCATTTATATCAATTACTCACTGTATTAATTGACAGAAAAACCTCATCCCTTCAGAAAGCTCTCAGTGTCTACCTCCAAGATATGAAATTGCCCCCAACCAGGCCACAGCAGCACCTGGAGGACATTCTAACCTGACTCAATCCCCTCAACTCTCCCCACTTCCCAACATACATCTGTCACACCCTAGGAATTTATTTCCAAGGCCTTGGTGTTTTAGAGTCAATTTCCTACATCTCTTGAAAGGCTACACTGCAAAAATAACTCCTGTTGTTTACCATAGACTAAAACTTCTCTCTCCTTCGACCCCCACTTTCTTTCTTTATTTGGAACTGGAGAAGCTGTGTGATTGTTGCTACAGTTGTGAACAACTGGGGAATTGTCTAATTTACTTCTTTGTGGACAGTTTCCATCTCAGATGGTGTATATATAGGACTTTAATTATATACATGTTTATGGAAGAAGAGTAGGTAAAACAAACCAAATTTGGGGCTTTTAATCTGGTTCTTTTGGTAGGAAACACTTGATTGTCCAATGTTTGAAAATCCTCTGGTCCCCAGTGTCCAAGTGACAGTGACAGCAGTAGACTCTTCACTAAGTTCTTGTCGAGTTTTTGTTTGTTTGCTTTACAAAACTCTCATCACTCTGCCAGTTGATTCATTCTCATATTTATTCTCATTCTTCCCCTCCCTCTCTTCTCCTGCCTCTCTTCTTTAGGACATGATCAAATTCCCATAAAAAGCCACAGTGTAATTCATAAGCCTAAATTGTTGTAAAGATTCACTGCATGGTGTATAGTTGCCAATTTAGGTTTTCTAAGAGAAAGAACAAAAATTATTAAAGAATTATCCAGCTTTGTTGAGACCTGGGCAATTAGCTTCTTGAATGTTGCAGAGACATTTAAAGCATCCACTGCTTATTTGCAGAATTAAAAAGCTTTGGCTATTATTTCTTGTTTAATAAACTTTGACCACAGTCACACTAGGAGCTCCATACAAAAGATGTACAGGCCTGAAAAAAAAAATTAAAAAAAAACTGATTAAATTTTAACCAGCTGCTGGGCAGATAGTTTGCCTGAGGCACATTTGTCAGTTTCAAAGGGTCTTTTTATTAATTTTGCATTTTGTATTTTGTTAGTGGAAAGAGCTCCCTCTTTGGGGACTGCCAAAAGCTATAGGCTGCGAATCTTCAAGCAACCCAAGGACGCTTCTGAGAATGCCAAGTAGATTTGGATTCCTGAGTATTCCCTATTACATGAGCTTTATCGGTCCTAAAAATATATTAACTTTAGGGGTGAGCTATTTGAATTAATGTTTCAGGATCCCCACTGACTTTGCTTTGGTTAACATGAATCCTGCTATTTGTCTGTAAGAACATGCCTGACCTTGCAGTGCAAACTTGAGCAATTTGCTTGACCTCTCTGAAACTCAGGTTTCTGGTCTATAAAATAATAGAGTGAGAAGTTTATCTATGTGGTCCCTGGAGTACTGGATTAGCTGGTTTATGACTGGTTGGGGAGTTCTGACAGAATAAAACTCTTGTGTTTTTCTTTTTTGTGATAATTATATTATTAGTAGTAACTGCAAGGGTGAATCAAAAATTACCTGCACTCTGGGTGTAGAATTAGTTTTAATTAACTTTTAGAAAAGACAAACACATCATTTTCCAACATAATCTCCTTGCTTTTCAATAGACTTTGTCCATCTGTCAACAAGCTTTTGTATTCCTTCATTAAAAAGTGTTTTAGGCTGAGCTTTGAGCTACAAATGCACTGCTGTCTTCACTTCTTCATCAGAAGTGAGTCTTCATCCTCCTAGGGCTGCTTTCAGGGGACCAAATAGGTGAAAGTCAGATGGAACAAGATCAGCACTATAGGGAGGATGCTTTAATTCCTCAAAATGAAGTTTTTGCAGAGTGTCGACAGTGTGGACAGAAGTGTGCAGACATGCATTGTCTTGCAAGATCACAACGCCCTTGGATAGCAGTCCTTTCCATTTAATCCAAAGTTTAGGCTTCAGCTCTTCAATAAGCATCTCACTGTAATGAGCACTGTTGACTGTTGAACGTTTTTCCTGATAATGTTCCAGTACTGGCCCTTGAGAATCCCAGAAAACTGTAAGCATCAATTTTCCAGCTGATGGTTGACTTTTGAACTTTTACTTGGTTGGCAGTTGAGGATGTTTCCATTCCATACTGTGCTGTTTACTCTCAGGCTTGTAGTGATGAATCCATGTCTCATCACCAGTAACGATTCTCTTTAAGAAACTTTCACCTTCTTTTAGAGTATCTGTCCAAATTTTGTTTGCAGATATTCAAACACTTCTGTTTATGCTCTTCTGTGAGTTATTTTGGTACTCATCTTGCACAAACTTTTTGAAACCTAAGTCTGTCATGGATTACTTCATTTTGAAGTATTAAAGCATCCTCACTATAGTCTGGCAAGTCTGATCTTGCTCCATCAGACTTTCACCTATTTGGTCCCCTGAAAGTAGCCCTAAGAGGATGAAGATTCACTTCTGATGAAGAAGTGAAGACAGCGGTATGTTCGTGGCTCGCAGCTCAGCCTAAAATATTTTTTAATGAGTGAAAACCAAAGCTTGTTGACAGATGGACGAAGTGTACTGAAAAGCAAGAAGATTATGTTGGAAAATGATGTATTTGTCTTTTCTAAAAGTTAATTAAAATTAATTCTGCAGCCAGAATGTGGATAATTTTTGACTCACCCTTGTAGAATTTATTGAAATGTTTGTATGCCAAGTTTTATGTTCGGCACTTTATATATATTTTAATATTTATTTTTTCAGAGAAAACTTCTGAGACCAGCGCTATCTTTATTCCCACATTACAGATGAGGTATCTCAGAGCACAAGAGATTAAGAAATTTACCCGAAGTTAAATAAGTGGCTAAACCAGGATTTGAAAACAAGCCTGCTTGATGCCACACTTTGTTACTAAACAGTTTTTTTTTGTTTTTGTTTTTTTTTTTGCTCTGATGTAAAGGAACAGCTTCTGTTTCTGGACTAGAAATGTGCTCTGACTTCATGCAAATATTTCCAAATTTCACATTTAGCTGGGATTGGATGTGGTGAAAATATTGTGCCAAACTCAAAGCTGTCCTGAAAAATTCAGACAGGCCTCTCCTGACTTAGGCAGCCTAGGCTGGAGGGGACTGCCTGCAGCATAAAGACACTTTGTGAAAAGGAGGCAGAACTCAGGGGTTAAATGGAAAATACAAAACTCTTCTGTGATGCTGGGAATTTCATAAGTTCCACTCAGGCATCTTCAAACAGCATTAAATACAAAGTAGAAAAGTCTACCCTCAGGCTAGAATTTGTAGATGACTTACCTGCAGGAGAATATGGCTAAATTTCTGCCTGAAGACAAAGAATCAGGGCTTACATTTACAAAGTAGAAGGAAAAAGCAATATGTGTGTGTATATATATATATTGAATATATATTTCTTTTTTGTATTTTAGCTTTTTATATATATTTTATACATAAATATGTAGTTTCACCAGTGAGACTTTTTATGCCAAATCAATACCTGTTGGACTGGCTTTTGCATTATTTAATGTCCTTACCTATTGGGAGGAATAAGGTACTATCAGCCTCAATGTGATCATACTTCCATGGCCTTTAAACTCCTGCAGAGGATTCTTTTGCTTCACCTCTGAAAGCAAATCCTCTGGGGTATGCTGCCTGGCCACAAATGTGGCTTTTTACTTGCTGCTCATCTGGCTTGGGTTCTTCAATCATGATGACTTAACCTATTGATTAAAAAGTTGGTGGGGCTGGGGAAGAAAATTGCACAAAGCTCTTCTGTGATACTGGGGTGGAGGAGTGTCCCAAAGGGGCTTGTTTGGTTGTTTTTGAACTAAACTTTCCTGGGTTTCTGCAGTAATTCTTGTCCCTGCTGTTCAGTGCACTATAACTAACAAAGCGGAGTGTCTGCTTGGACTGGCCCAGGAACCCCAAAGAACTTCCAGAGCAACAGTAGTTAATGAAAGAGAAACACATGCATTTGTGATAACATTGAAAAGTTATTTCATTTAGCAAATGCTTATAGACTTAAAAAAAAAACTCAGAAAGAAAAGGAAACAAAATGTATTGGACATACATTCACAGAAATGTAGGATTTTAGGCTCAGGAAAATGGCGTAGTTTATACACGATTATATGGAAAATTATACCGAAATTTAAGGTCTGGTTTGTCATTCTTGACCCAGTTTTCTTTGCATGGCACCTGCAGTTCCCCAAAGTTCCAGTTTTGCTGTGTAGCTTGAGTCTGTTGTATTAGATTCGTATACATTTAGAATTTCTGTGCTTCCTGGTGCCTTTATCTTAAATAGTGACCAATAATAATACTCCTTATCTAACAATGCTTCTAGTATATTAGTTACCTTTGCTGACTAACAACCCCCAAACGTAAAACAACACCCACTTAATACCTCAGTTTCTATGAGCCAGGATCTGGGCATGGCTTTGCAAGGTCCATGTTTCACAGTTTCTCACAAGGCTGCTCTCAAGGTATCAGACCAGGGTCATCTTGAAGGTCAGCTTGTGGTTGTCGACAGCATTCAGTTGATTCCTCACAAGAAATTGGACGAGGGTCTCAGTTACTCACTGGTGGCTGGCCAGAGATTGCTCCCAGTTCCTTGCCATGTAGGCCTCTCCAAGATGGCAGCCTGCTTCCTCAAGGTGTGCAAGCCAGAGGAATAGAGAGTCTGTTCACAAGACAGAAGTTATAATCGTTTGTAATGTGATCGCGGAGGTGTCATAGCCCCAACGTTGCTGTATTCTATTGGTTAGAAGCAAGCTACTCATATGTTTTATCTGATAACTGCAATATATAAAGTTCCTGACTGACTTAGCCTAGGTTGTCCAGAGATCAAAGGTTATATGCAATTGTATTTTTAGGAAGCACAATCCAAGGGAGCAGGAGTGCAGGCAAAGGGAGTGAGGCAGGGAAGAAGAGACAGTCTAAATGAGGCTGTGTTACTAGCTGGCTGCCACTAAGTCCAACTGATTTTTCCATAGCATAGGACTATGCTATATAATGGCCTCTTAAGAAGCCATACAAAATTCTTCCCAGGATCATCTGTCTAGAGGAAGGTATGAGAAAGAAGTTGCCCATTGGCTCCATCTCCTGTTAGTCAAAGATTGACCAATAAGGCATCCACAATCCTGGTTTCCACATTGTGGACACTGAGCAGGTCTCTCTGTTTTTCATCTTTGTAGCAACAGGGAAGCCCTGGGACAGGAGTTGAAAAGCATGCAGTGCAAGCATGAGGTGGGACATTTTCAGGTTGTACCTGCATGAAGTTGGTCAGAGCCCACTCAGAACTGGCCATGAGAGCAATGACCAGAATGTGAGAGAGAGGTGAGGTCAAGTGCATCAGAACTGCTATCTAAGAGATGTGTGGTACAGGGTCTACATCTGGCATGTGTTTTTTCTGCTGATTCTTACTCATGATGGTTTATTTCTTTATATTCTTAATCTTTTAGTGTAAGTTTTTCGTTGCTTAAATTTGGGGAATCCTGTGTAGCCTAAATCAAGGATGCTTTCCTTAAGAAAAAAAATGCATTTGCTTCTTCCAGGAGCTAGAGGGTTACCACCTACCTGGGACTCTTTAAACTTCTTCCTGGATTTCTAGCTTAGTGTGAATGTCTAAGGGTAAAT
Source organism: Hippopotamus amphibius kiboko (assembly GCF_030028045.1). Lineage (NCBI taxonomy): Eukaryota > Metazoa > Chordata > Mammalia > Artiodactyla > Hippopotamidae > Hippopotamus > Hippopotamus amphibius. Next base: position 29,056,327 of record NC_080194.1, on the reverse strand, counting down.
AACTCTGGCGCCAGGCATATTCACCAGGATATAGCACTAATATTGGCATTTACTTCAGAAACACTTTGCCTCGATATTTGCTTATAGATCATGCTCATGTTTTTGATCATTTTTGCCTTTGAGTGAGAGGACCAGTGCTTGGAGAATTCTCTCACTTTCTGAAGCTCAGCAGTGCACTCAGCAGTGTATTTTATACAGCACATCGTCAGTGTGCATTGAAGCACTGCTAAGTATCTGGTTGTCATACTCTCAGAAGCCAGGTCACTCTTTCTTGCTCTTTTTCAAAACTGGGAAGGATGAGGATTACAGTGGCCAAAGAGGAACTTCAAGAGATGGTAGCATATAGCTTCGATCCCATTCTAGATATCAACTTAAAGGCTGCATTTGTGTCCTCCTATCTACTGCTAGGGATATGCTGAACCTTTTCCTTGGAGGGCTGAGTTCAGGCTGGCTTTGGAAAGGAAAGGCTCAAAACTAGTTCCTGCAAGCTTCCTGCAAGCTGTAGCCCAGATCCTGCTTGGGCATTAGCCACGCTTGACACCCCTTCTCTGCAGGCTTGGCTCTGGAGCAGGTGTGTTTTCAAGACAGTGCTGACCACAGGTGTGAGTGACATGGGCAGACAAGTGTGAGATATGAAAAATACAGGCTTCAGCAGTGTGGCCAGGTGTGTCAGGAACTCATCTGGCCACTGAGCCCCGGGGGGCTGGACTCTTCCTGCCAGAATGGAGTAGGGTGAGCACAGAGGGTGAGCACGGCCCTGCAGAGATGAATGAGGGGCTATTCGACGCAGGAGGTGGAGGTGGGACCTCCCTAACACTCCAAATTCTCAAGGGGCACTAAAACTGGAGGCAATGGAGGCAGGGCAGCTTGGTTGAGGACAGAAGTGAGATAAGGAGATCTGGTCAAGAAATACATTGTGTGCAAAGAGAATAACATTAGGCAGAGATTTGGAGCTGAAAAGAGACAAGTATCATTTAGCCTAGTGCTTTCAACTGAGGACTTCAACCTTTGGTGGCATGAGAAGCTCTAGTGCAAGAGCACGCCTTTAAGTAACACTGAATCTCTAATGAGAATTTTTATATCTATTTCATTTGTTAGATCTATTTTAGTTCTCCTGTTTACCAAGAAGAAAGCCTTAGGTATTGTTACTATGTCTTTAACACCTCTCTGACAGGTGCTATTTTCACTTTTTAACAAAGCAAAAAGCATTTGGCAGGCAAAAAATGCCCAGCTAGAATTTAATGACATTGTTTTGTATCACTGAATTTTTTTTCTTTTTGGTTACTTTTTAGACTTGTTAAGTGATATGACAGTAAAGTTTTCTTTGACAGTAAATTTAATTGAATTTTAAAAAAGTGAGTCAATTTAAGGAAAATATTAAATAAAATAATATAGATGATAATTAGATATGGCACAATTAGAAAGATGGTATGAGGATGACTAAGAATTAGGAACATTAATCAGGTACAATCTTCTGATTTTATGGTTCATGCAACAGGAGAAATAGGGAATTACCTTCTCAGGCCACACATCCCATTAGCATCAGAACAGGAAATACAAACCACGTTTCCCAGCATCCAATCCATATTTCTGTGCACCATACCAGGCTATGTCCCAAAATATAGCAACAGTGAATTGCTTCTCACGGTGGAGGTATAACCAAAAGTAAAAAGCCATAGTGCTCTGAGTTAAATGCCAATAAAAGAGGATAGCAAGGTATTTTGACATATAAAACAATGCCTTATTGTTTTTTGCCAGTTTCCTCTCGGCATTCTCTTACTCTTTTTAATCACCTTACTCTTTCCTTATGTGTGCATTTCCCTCAAGAAAAGATGTGACTGCCCTGAGTTGCAAAATGCTTGTTCTCTTAGGAGAATTAAGAGGACTGCAGGTATAGCCAAAGTGTTAGATGATATGAGGAAAAAGATTCTCTCTCCTTCTCCCTGACTCCCAACTAGGATTCTCCTGGTCTTGGGAGTGTTGAAAAATGAAGGAAAACTCTATATGAGTAAAGATCATGATAGGTCTTGGAGAAGGAGGTTCCAGACTCTGTCTCTCAGCCAGAAGCAGCTCTGGGGAACTCATATTATAGACAGGTTTGTGGGATCTGAGAGCAGAGGGTCTCTGCTTCTCTGGCAAGGCCAAGGAGATGAATTGGCTGCTTTGAGAGTGTCAAAGAGCTCCTGAACCCCAACATGGCTCAGAAGTAAAGAGAGGAGGTACCATACAGATGGGAATAAGGGATGGCTTTGCAGTAGCAGCAGGAAGGTATCAATGAGGATGACATAAGATGAGGAGGATCTCAAAGGATAGTTGAATTAGAGGGGTAAAAAGTCACATTTCACAGCTGATTTGATGGATTGAAATTCACATCTGATTTAAGAGATAGGAATTACAGTGCGTGTGTGTGCACTCAGCGTAAAGAGCAGCTAGTTGCTAAATCCATGATTTGGGTCAAATCTTAGAGGATAAACAGGATTCCAAACAGCAGAAGCTTTGGGAAGGAATAGGCACATAATCAACCAGTGATTTTTTTCTTTTTTCTTTTTTTTTTGGTAAAGCAAAAGAATAAGTTTCCTAAGAGAAGTTCAAACAAAATGCAGTGGGAGCTCAAAGGAAGGAGGGATTGATTCTCATTGGATAGATGAGGTCACTTTCTCAGAGAATGGGTCATGCGGCCCAGACTTGGACAGGTGAGTAGGGAAAACTCTCTTTCAGTTCAGCCTCTGCAGAGGCAGATGCCTGGTTTCCAGGAGGTGAAAATGAATCTGATGTCATGGCCTGATGCTCCATATCTTCTAACCCTTTCTGTGGTCTTTGCAGAGACAGGATGATTTTTGGACATTGATCTACGAACTAACTATGAGGCCATATGGTATAGGGACTTCAGAGTTTAACAAGCCAGGGCTCAAATCATTGGCCTTTCTGAGCCTCAGTTTCCTCATTACAGAGAATGGGAACAATATAACCTACCACATATGATTGTTGGGAGAAAAATTTAGATAATAATCGACTTAAAGCCTGGGAAAAAGTGCTTGGCATAGAGGCAGGTCCCAGTAGCAATTGTCTTTTCTTCCTTCTCCTCCCAGAGAGGACTGACTTTTTCTCATCTCTGTATCTTTCACTGTGTCATTATAGTGCCTTGTACATGGAAGGGGCAATGAAGAATTTCTTGCTTTGACTTGCTCTGATTTAAAGAGCGTGTATAGTGGAAAACAGGCAAAGAAAATCACCACTGATATACCAGCCAGCTGTTAGATGAAGATCAGAGAAGGTTTTCCATTAAGCCATGCAGTTTTTCTTTCTTTGGCTGTCAGTCAGCACAAAGGTAATCCCAAGAATCAAGGCACTGAAAAGTGAATTTCTGGCTGAACTGATCACAGCACTCCTGACATCATACAGCTGCTGCTTTCCATAATCAATGCCAGAGCTTAGTTTATTCACCTTATGAGTCCCTTGTGAAATTCCAAACCCAGTACCTGACGGTAACATTTCCCCTAATTGATGCATGTTTGCTTTGGGAATTACATCCTGTTTGATTAATTTTGGGTTTGATTTCCCTCCTCCCGGTGCTATGATTTTCATGGACAGAGCTGTTCTTTTGATGCTTTGCATGTGGTGGAAGGAGGTGGATCTGTGGGCACTGAGCTAGGTCCTAACGCCAGCCTCCTGGCTTTGGGGGAACATTTCTTGGGAAAAGACGGGGAAATGACTGACCTGGTAGATCTTGGTGGGACATTTTAACTTAGTGTTTAGAGGAGAAGGAGAGTAACACTGAGCATCACACAGTGGATTGGACCACTGATACAGAATTACATAGCTATTATGTAAATTGAAGAAACTGAGGCTCAGAGAAAGAAAAACCATAAACCCAGTAAAGAGTGGAGCTTCTGTTCAAGTCTCATGTTCTTTCCCTCCACCAAACTTTAAAAAAATTAGACTAGAATAGTTTTGTAAAAACTTAGAATTTTTTGGAAAAGAAAATTAATTGCCCATTGCCACTTTCAGCTCTCTGATATATTTCCTTACTGTCTTTTTCCCATTTGCATCGTTTTGGATACAGTTTTGTAATTGTACCATTTGAAATATTGTATTTCAAGTCCTTAAAGAAATATTTTCTTAGCAATAGCTTTGCAGAGTTACCAGGATTAAAATTTTCGCCTCCATTTATTGAATATTGGACAGCAATTAAGGAAATTCTATACACAGAGACCTTCTAACTCCCAGGTCCTAGCAGACTCTGGGGAGTTGTTTACCCAACACTACAGGGTACTGGATAATGCCCTCACAGTGAAGTAATTCTGTTGTGTCTGCCAAGGATTCCCAAACTGTAACTCCTTTTCAGGCCTCTTCCCTGGATTTCTTGAGTGACCTATCTAGTCTTGTGTTTTACTTCCCAAATGTATGTTTGTGCCTCAGCAAGAATGTTCAGTCTTTTTTCAGCAAGTAACTCCGCTTTATCTATAGGGTAGCAGAAAGCCCCGTCACTCTGAGCAAACTACTTCAACTTGCTTAGCTCGTTTTCCCCAGGTATAAACAAAGGGGATAACACTTATAGGCCTGTCTGGATATCAGTAAGATAATGTGGGCATCCTGCCTACAACAATGGCCACCTGTGCTACTAAGAGAAGACTCAGTGTCTGCTCCTGGGTCCCTAGCAGCTCTGGGAACCCCAGGGTGCAAAGATCCCCCATAGGATCCAGGGGATATTTGCTGCCAACGGCCAGCTTTTTTGTTGAAAATGGGATGAAACAGGGATAGAGTGAAGCCTCAGAAGATGGATGGGGGGACCACATTCTCCAGATCAGGCCTTGAGAGCACTTGGGGGGGACTCAGAGCAGGACACCCAGGACTAGTGCTGTGAGGCCAGGAAGCCAGGTGAGACTGATAGATGATCTTTTAATCTCCTGCTGCTGTGCAAGGGCCCCAGAAACTGGGTGCAGGACCTTCGGCTCTGAGTGTGAAGCAGAGAAAGGCTGTGATGTGACAGCAGACATAAAAGGGCTGGTCTTGAGAAGCTGTGCAAGGAGGGCCAAGAATTTTACAATAGCTGCACCACTGCAGGGAATCCCCAGACTCAGCTCTGGTAGGGTGAGGGCATTTACCAGGCAGGCCCTGGGCCTTGTCTGACTTTGGCATTTGCTGCTCAAGGTCGATGTTTCGGAAAGGTCCCGATGTAGTTCTTTGGCATTCCAGCTGCCCACTCTCCCAGTTCTTGTACCTATTATGATACTCACGGAGCTGTCAGGCCTCTCTAGCCACAGTCAGACTGCGTATAGGGGAAGAAAAAGGAAGTCATCAAAGTTGACCAAGAACTTGGAAAACTGCATTTGAGATTCTTTGGAACATTCATGCATATGCTTTGGTCAGGAGTAGGTGGTCCTGAGCTTGAAGATGATACTCTTATACACTTAAACCTGCAGATTAACAGGGGCCATTAAAAATGGTGCATAGAGAGCTCTCTAACTATGCCCTGAATAAGGACTGGAGGTTAAGGTGGCAAGGTGGAGCAGCAGAGGAGGAAGGACCACTTACCCAGGCTGCAGGGAGCTCACATTGTAATTTGAAAAGCCAATAGTAGGGTTACTATACAACCTGATTTGCCTAGGATGGTCCCAACTTACGCCTCTTATCCCTGTAATAGTGAACTCTTTCACTCTAAAAACTTTCTTGACTTAAAAAAATAAATGGTTCACCCTACTACTATTACTAATAAGGTATTCACAAGTGAATATTCTGAAGGACTATAAGAATACAAAATGTTCCAAGGGCTTGGGACAAAGAAGTTGTGCTTCTCAGGATTTAGGGAACCTTAGGATACCTGGAAGAGGACTTGCAGCATCTTAGTAAGTGAGGTAGCCCAGTGGTCAGAACTTGTTTAGCATTTAATCAACAAGGACTTGACCTTGTCTGATGTGAACTAATGCAGTTGATGCCCAGTACCACTGATGGCAGACCCTTGTGATTCAGGTCTGCACATTAGACCTCTGGCTTCCTGTACACTGGTGCCTGACCAATTCCATAAGAGACTGGTATATGTTGTCCTGCAAGAATTCAGTTTAATGTACCATCCTTCATGTCTTAAACAAGTTAGCCAGAGTATTGCAGTGTGGAGTGGGAGTGGAGGGTGGTGATCAGAGATGGAGGGTGGGATGTGTGTACAGCCGTTGGCCCTGTTAAGCTGGGCCAGCAGATCTACTCAGAGCTCATGTGATTTTGATCATTTATTTGCCTGGTTACAGGATAGTCAGGGCTCCCATTTATTAAGGACAGAGAAGAAAGCAAAGTAAGCATTGTTTCACTTAATGCAAATCGAAAGTACCCGGGGGGAAGTAAATATATTCTGTGGAACGAGAAAGGTCATGTCATGTTCTCTGAGAAGGAGGTAGGGAGAAGCAATAAGTCACATCGCTGTGAGGCAGGCCTGAGGAAACAGGGATAATGGATAGTGGAAGAACTAAACCCATTGTGGCTTTCCCTAATGCCTTTTTATTCAATCAGTTGGCCTATCAATCAGTCAATTAATATATCAACAAGCACGTATTGAGGACCTACTGTGGGCCAGCCCTTAGGATAGATAGAAAATATCCAAGCCATGGTCCCTCTCACTGAGGGGCTCATTATCCAGCTGGGAAGATGAGTAGGATATGCCAGCCCTTGTCTTCCCCAGCCACTGTTAACTACAGACCCAACCATACTCAGTCCCTGACCCAGTCCCTGCTGGACAGGAAATACTGAGTAAAGACTCAGCTCCTCCAGCATGCAGGGAAAGCCTGAGAGCCAATGTGCTTGGGGCTCACCCCAGACCATCATTTGCTCTTTAATTGAAGACTACTCCAAACCCCTCCTCAGGCACAGGTTGGCCTCAGCTTCCAGTTCAGCTTGACAGTTTTTGCAGAGGCAGTAAGACTTACTGGTACAGGACAATCTGTGGGCTTTGGAATCTGGTGGTCCTGATTTGAATCCTGCCTCTGCCACTTTCTAGCTGTGCTGATCAAATACATAACCCTTTTCTGGTAAAAGGAGATGAAAAGATGTCACTTGAAGGATGTTGTGAGGAATTAATGAGCTAACTGGTTATAGAGCCTAACACAGAGAAGAGATTCAACTGATGGTAGTGATTAGTGCTGTGATTAGTAGTAGTAGTAGTAGTAGTAGTAGTAGTAGCAGTAGCAGTAGCAGTAGCAGTAGCAGTAGCAGTAGCAGTAGCAGTAGCAGTAGCAGTAGCAGTAGCAGTAGCCAAAATAGATGTAGTTATTCTTCCCACAGAGAATGGATTCCTGCTCTAGTGAATAAGGTCTGTTACCAGGTCTGTGGTCTTCTCAGCTCCTTCAGACACAATTTGATTTCCTCTTCCAAGTAGACTGATCAGAGCATCGACTCTTAAAAAAAAAAAAATCAACTCTTCTCTTGCTTGATGGTCAACACTATCCTTAATCAGTCATGAATTCACTGTACCTCCTTAAACATCTGTTCAGAGCTCCTGGATAACCCAACTGAGGACCAGCCTCAAAATTGGCGTGGTTTTCCTAAAATGGTCCTATCTGGTTCTGCATTCTGCCCTCACCTACTTGTTCCTGTTGCCAAGACCCTGCTTTTCTTCGTGACAAATTCTATCTGGTTTAAGGCAAATAATTCCAGGAAATCTGTGCTAACTGCTAAGATAGTGGCACAGAAGACTGGGTGATGGCTGCCTTTGGAAGAAAGCTCGACAGGAGCGGACTTTCCAAGGACGGGGAGTTGCTAAATGGGAGTTTGAAATGGTAAATCCAGACAGGGTTCTGATGTGAATAGTGGTCTGGAAGGAAGACAGCACAGCTGACCACAATGTGGTCAGAGCAGAGAGAAATAGAGACAGTCTGACTAGAATGTTTTGAAGGTCACACAAAAGTGTTTGGATTTACTCCTAGACAAAGGAAAGATATTGGCCTTGAAAGTCCATGTGATTTTCCAATACAGAGATGCTTTAAAATAATCAATCTTATAAGAACAGTCTTATCCCTATAGCTTATGGAGAGTCAGCTGGCTAGAGCACTTGCCTTCTGTCCCCCTGTCCTGTATGCTGTTCATTTCCTTGGGTTCCTGCTTGCTCCGTCAAGAGGCTCTTGCCCACCTTCTTTTGATTTTCTTCACTGTTCTTGAAATCCACCCTCTAGCAAGAATATTCTCCCTTCACATGCGTATATATCTATTTCATTTCTGTCTTCTTCTCCATTCAACTTTTACAGTAGATTTTTCCCATTCTCTCTATGAACCAGAGATGTCAGACACAGTTGATTAAAATTTGATATTATCCTTGCTTTTCTGTAGAAAAATGAGATGGCCTGCCATGTCCAATTTGTTAAGTCCTACAACTTTTCTTGATTAAGTTTTTAGGTTTATATCATGACCACATTATGTTCTCAATAATTAAAGAAAATTCATCTGGGTTATTTTATGAAAGTTTTCATTCAACTTTACAAATATATTGCATTTTCCAGTGTGTTAGTAATTAGGAGACTGGATAGGCTGAAATTCGATGGGAAGTATTTTGGCCCCACTAAGGATGTCTGGGCCACAAATTCTACATCCTGATTCCTCATTCTAACTCCAGACTACAAGTAAAAGTTTGAAGTAACCGTATCTTCCAAATTCCAAATCAGGACACAGAGTCTAATAGAAACACATCGTTTCTCCTTGTTTTTACAGTTATTTTTACTGAAGCAAGTTATATTTATTAAACACTTAGTGATATTTCTTAATTAAATATAATTAATTGCTGTGTAAAATTGAAGTCCTCCTGGGAAATTCTTCCTCAGGGTCACAACTGGAAATGCATGGATCACTTCTCCATTTCTGAACACTTTTTAATTCTCTCCCTGGACAAGGAATGTTGGAGTTTCTTGAATCTATCCCCATGCTTTACTCTTATACTAAGTAATTTTAACCACACATATGGCTTCAATTACCATCTATTTACTGATATGTCATTTATCTTTTTTAAAAAAAATTATTTTTCATGATTTCCCTGCATCTAAACACCTTCATATGCTGGGGATTGGGAAGGGTGGGGGTCGTATTTCATTGCGTAAGTCTTGATATAATGGAACTTTTGACTTCCACAACAGAAGCTGGATGAGGGCAGTACAGAGTTATGTACCATGCAACTCCAAGAGGCTCTCATTCTCATTGTAATTTCTATGAATGGCTATATACTGTGTAATTCTAGAGAGTACAGTCTGTGAATAGCTGAATTCTGTAAAACTTCAGGATGTGCCATTTGCTGAAGACTAAATGTTTGTGTCTTCCCAAATTCAAGTGATGAAATCTAATTCTCACTGTTATGGTATTTGAAGATGGAGCCTTTGGGAGGTGATTGATTCATGAGAGTGGAGCCCTCATGAATGGGATTAGTGCCCTTTTAAAAGAGACTCCAGAAGTCCTCTAGACCCTTCCTCCATGTGAGGATACGACAAGAATTCAGCCATCTATGAACCAGGAAGAGGCCCTCACTAGACACCAAATCTGCTGGCACCCTGATCTTGGACTTCCCAACCCCCAGAACTGTGAGAAACAAATTTCTGTTGTTTATAAGACACCTAGTCTATGGTATTTATCTTACAGCAGCCCAAACTGACGACAACACTAACATGAAGCACGAATGTGTATTCTAGATTTGAGCAATTCTGTGGCCTTGAGAAGATAGTCCAACCCACTGGTGGCTGGATTGTGGGTGTGTGACTTAAACTTGGCCAATAGTATACTTTCACCTAATGCTTAGAATGTTAACAAAGTGATGCAAAGATGCAAGGCAGTAGGGAATGTGACAGTAGAATTGCATAGTAACCACACTGGTATTCAGGGTCCAGCAGCAGCAGCAACAAGGCCCTGTGGCAGTGTTGTCTCGAAGGAGTGGTTAACAGTGGTAGCTCTGCCAGTGGTGGTATCTTACCAGACTGGTGCTGAAGCACCTTAACCGTGGTCTTTGCTACTTCTCCCCTTTGCCTTGTGCCCACTGAGCAGGACCAGTTCTATAGCCTTTCTATTGATTCTGTGGCCTATCTGGTGTGCTTTCAGTGAATTTCTTTATGTTTAAATTAGAATTGTTTTATGTCTAAAATAGAATTGGTTTGCAGTTGAGAACTTAGTTACAGAAATTGGTAACAGAAAGAGACATATGTGGGCGTATTTGATTTCTATTTTTGTACCACAAATTCCCACAAACTTAGCAGCCTCAAATAACACATACTTATTATCTCACAGTTTCTGTAGGTCATAAGTCTCAACATGGCTTATCTGAGTTCTTTGCTTGAGGATCTCATCAGGCTATAATCCAGGTATTGGCCAGGACTGAGGTTTAATCAGAAGCTCAGCTAGAGAAGAATCTGCTTTCAAACTCATATTCAGGTTGTTGACAATTTATGTCCTTGCAAAGGAACTCATGCAACACTGCTTCTTTAAGGACAGTAGAAGAGAGAGAAGGGGGAAAAAAGAGAGAAGGAGAGAGAGAGGAGGAGAGACTTCTCCAAGTCATATATATATATGAATATTGTATATAGTATATTGTAACATATTCATGACAGTGACAGCCCATGATTTTTGTCATATAAGGTAACCTTATCATGGGAATGGCATCTCATCACCTTTGCCATGGTCTCTTGCTTAGAAGAAAGTCACAGCTCCTGCCCACATATAAGGTTACACAAAGATGTGAACACCAAGTAATCTTTGGGATGTCACCTTAGGATTTGTCACAGAAAGAAGATGCTTTTGGCTGTCTGGCTTGGCTAGGATAGAAGGCACTAAAAACTTCTGTTAGTATTCAAGGATGCAAAACCTGGAGGCTCATCTCACATAAAGGCAAAGCGGTTATCATCAATAGGCATCTGCAGTGATATGGCTGCCAAGGCTTTGAAGACCATCTTGCTACTGACACTCAATAATACAAAGGAAAATATAAGATATTGGACTGGAATGGCACTTCTGAAGGTGATGGACTGATTAATGAAGGAGAATGACATGCCAAATCCTAAATTTTTGCTCAGATTTTTTGTTTTATGGATAGTCGTATAGTGTCCTCAGGTAAATACAATGGGGGCATTGTATGACAGTGGTTTGAAAAAATTTATCATGAAGAGTCACAGGAAAGATAACCAAATTCAAGTTGAATATGGATCAGCTTTTTTTTGGTCAATTAAGGCACTGATCAGTAAAGACTGAGTCTCTAAGACTTCAGGGGTATATGTAGGAGGATTCAGAAAACTTGTCACTGCCCTTATTATCCATGAGCCACTGTCCTCTGGCCCATCAAGCGTCCTTTCCTCTTTGTCTCATGAGGCTATTTCTTCTTTGTTTTTAGATTTTGAAAGAGGAATCAAATTGTCTTCATGTGTCACCACCTTTTATTATAGGCACATAACTAGAGTTAGATCCTAATATAACTCCAGGGTCCAGTTACAAATCTAACCTGGTAGAAGATTTACTACCACCTCCCCACTACACACACACGAATTAAAGTGCAAGATATCTTATAAGGAATGCAGAGTCCCATTTTTGTCACTTCCTCTGACTTATTAAGATTTTAAAACCTAACAGCCCGATAGTGGTGAGAGTGTGTGTGAATAGGCTTTCCCATATACAGGGAAAGGATGTTTAAATTTGCATAAACTTTCTGGATAATTTGGTAAAATGCATCAAACAACTTAAAAATGTTTATACCCTTTGAATTAGTAATTCTATTCCTAAAAATAAATCCTAAGGATATAATAATGCAAATGTATAGAGATTTAGCTACAATAATGTTCATCATACTGTTAAAATAGCAGAAAATTGGATAAACTTAAATTTCCAACAGAAAAAGATTAGTTGAATAAATTTTGGTGTATCTATGCAACTGAGATTCTTTACAGCTATTAAAACATTATTGTGGAAGAATATTTATTGGTATGGAAATATTATATTTTTAAGATAATTCAACAGGTTATAAATAGCACACCCATACTTACAGATGTAAGTATGATTTCCTGTTTGTGTGTATGTGTGTCTGTGTGAGAGACAGAAGTAATCTTGAACATCAAAATGTCCACAGTGGTTATTTTCAAGAGAGACATTATGAGTGATTTGGATTTTCTACTTTTTTTCCTTATGTTTATTTCTATACTTCCAGGGAATTTGTATTACTTTTGTGTAAGGAATAAAAATAATTGTAGCTACCCAAAGTCTCATTCTGCCAGAGAGGTGATCAACCTATTCTTACTCTGATATTGGGAACAGTGGGAGGAGAGACTTTCCAGTGCTTGTTTCATCCAAGATGCTTATTTTTTTTTTTTTACAAATGAGGAAATATAGGTCCACAGAGGGACTCCCACAGCAAGTCAGAACATACGGAAGAAATGCTGGTCAGAACCTCTGTGATTTTACAGTTTCCTTCTTTCAGAGATATCTGCTAAAACAAGGCCCTATAGAGATAATTTCAGCTTCTTGTTTTCAAAGCATGCTTTTAGAACTTGAGGTGACAGAGGAGATGCCTCAGGAACTATGGGCATGGGCAGGGGGTGGGGGAGCCCAACCCACTTGGATTTCCTAACCTGAGCTGCATCAACAAGCAGTTTCATTTTGTATTAGTCAAGGTTCTCCAGAGAAACAGAACCAATAGGATATATATACATACATGCATATGTATATGATTTATTGTAAGGAATTGGCTGAGAAGTCCAAACCCAGGAGAGCTGATGATTAAGTCCCAGTCTGAGTCCAGAGTCCTGAGAAGCAGAACTGGTGATGTAAGTTTCAGCCCAGGTCCAAGATTTGAGAACTAGGAGAGCCAGTGGTGTAAGTTCCATTCTGAGTCCAAGTCTGAAGGCAGGAGAAAACCAATCAAGGTCCCAGGTAGAGGAAGACAGTTAAGCAGAGAGAGAGAGAATTCTTTCTTTCTCAGCCTTTTATTTTATTCATGCTATCAGCTCACTGGATGAGGCCCACCCACACTGAGGATAGCAATCTACTGTACTCAGTGTACGAATTCAAGTGTTAATCTTATCCGAAGCACCCTGACACAGGCACCAGAAATAACATCTCACTAAGTATCTGAGCATCCCATGGCATAGTCAAGTTGACACATGAAATTAACCATCACACATTTTTAGTCTTTTATTGTTTTCTTTAAATTGGGGAAAAACGCAGTGTTGTTTTCCTTCCATTAGTTAGTTAATATGATCTCCAATTTGTATGTTAGGATGCTTTAGGTTGATAGTACTTCTAAATCTAACTCAAAATGGCTTATAAAATGGGAATTTATTTTCTCTCATAATTGTGAAGCCAAGATGTGGGGCAGGCTTCAGACATTGTTTAGTCAGGTCTTCTTTCAGGTTGGTTTCTCTGATATACTCTAGCTTTTTCCTTCTCTATTTACTGGGTTCTTTCTCAGTCTGGCTTTCCTTGTGATTATTTTCTTACTTAGGTACAGGAAGAAACAGTTCACCACCCCTCTATCCCTCCTTCCCCTCCCCACCACCTCACCCCATGCCAACCATCCAACCAAATTCCTGATATTCATTCTGATTAGATCATTCCAGAGCCAATCATTGCAACCACTGGAATGTAATGCATCATTTTGTTTAGGCATCATTTTGGAAGAGGATGAATGGGGTTACCTTGATTGGCTTAGACCGGCAGACTATGGCCACAGGCCAAATTCATCCTTCTGCTTGTTTTTGTAAATAAAGTTTTATTGGAACACAGCCAGACCCTTTTATTTACTTATTGCTCATGGCTGCTTTCATGATACAGCAGCAGAATTGAGTAGTTGCAACCATCTGGCTCACAAAGCCTAATGCATTTACTATCTCACCCTTTACAGGAAAATTTGCTGATCCTTGGCTTAGATTAAGCAGGCCCCACTCCTGGAGCTATCCAGACTTTAAAGGTGCTATTGAACAAGAGAGGAGAAAATCCCACTCCACAGTCTGTAGCCCAATGAGAATAATTCCTTTTCTGATGTTTGCATTGACAGACAATCCTGCAGGTCCACCTTGTGCTGCCTTTTCTCACCATCACAGAGTGGGCTGTGTTCTAAAGTCCTCTCATTCTACAGTTCTAGTTGGGGTTCAGTTTATCCCCTAGCAACTCCTGTCCCTACCTCACCTCTACCCCATCCCCTCCAGTGTTGTCCTTTTCTTCTCTGAGTCGTCTGTTACTCTAGGCTGCTCTGCTCAAGTGCCAGATGTGCTCACTGAAAGTATGAGAAACACAGCCAGGACACCCAGCCTTTCCTCCTTGTAGAATGCGGTGGTAGACAGCAAGCTACCCCAAATGCTCTGGTTGAGCTTTCTCTGCTAAGTTTACCATAACTTTGTTGTCAATGGTCTCAATACATTCAAATGCTATTTCCTTCTCCAAAACCCCTGCACCTGCTCTTGTGGAGGTGTCGATGAAAAATGTTAATCAATAGTTGATCTAAGAAATAAATGGAAAATTTTATTTGAGCCAACCTGAGGATTATAACCTGGGAGATAGTCTTTCAGCTCAGAGGGCTGTTAGAGGTCGAAGCACAGTTATATAGGTTTTTGAGACAAAAGGTTATATGTCAAAGGGCATACTGACAGTTTACACAATCCAAATCTGCACTATAAAGTGTGTGGTGGGTCATCCTGGCCCTTTACAAAATTAAGAAGGAATGTTGTCTCCTAAGGAGGTCTGGTTAATGCAGATGCACAACACACACTAAAGGGGAGGGAGGAGATCCAAACAGGCAATGAAAAATCTTGTTTAAATTTTTCTGGTCTTACCATAAAATGTGAATTTTATTCACCAGGTGACAATAGTGACTAACACTTGTATACTAGGCTAAGCACATGTGCGCCTCATCTCTACATCTTCCAGATCTCTAGGAAGTAAGTCTTATTGTTATCCGTTTTAGAAATGGAGAAATTGAGGCCTAACTAGATTTAATAATTTGTCCAACTAGTTAGTAATGGGTGGAATGGGGATTTGAAGCTAGGTCTGACTGAATCCACAGTGTTGAATGCTTAACCACTATACCATATCACTTCTTATTTCCATCCACAAAAACAACTACCCTCAAGATATCCATCATCTGAATCCTATCTAGTTTCTTCCCATTTCTAAGTTCCTCAAGGAACCTAGGAAATTAGATTCCCAGCCATCCCATCCTTTACTATTGAGTTGTGATGTTGTCTTCTCACCAGGATTCAAGGGTATTCAGGCAAATGAGTTAAATCTCTTTGATCTAGAACTAGACTATGCCCTTGGAGATTTAATTTATAGACAACCAAATAAGGGAGAAACAGTTGACCAAAGGTACACATTGGATAACTGAACAACAGGTCCCTGATGTCCATCCTCATTTGTACCCCAATATTTCCTTCTTCTAGCAGGAGAGAAGACCCACCCAGTGAGTCCTCAGTAGGATTCCAGCATTCAGCCCACAGATAGCTGAGGCAGGTTCTCCAGAAAAACATAACACAGCTATATCTGTGTATTTATATCTATATTGATTATGTAGAGAAAGACTATTTAGATGATATGGAATATATAGACATGGGATATTTAGATAGATATAAATATATAGAGACAAAGATATGGGGAGAGAAAGAGGTTTTGAGCAACTGGTCCATGCAATTATAAAGACTGAGAAATCACACCATCTGCCACCTGCAAGCTGGCGACCCAGGAAAGCCAGTGGTATAATTACAGTCTGAGTCCGAAGGCCTGAGAGGCAAAGGAGCTGATCCCGTAAATTCCAGTCCAAGGGTAGAAGACCTATGTCCCAGCTCAAAAGGCAGGCATGAAGGAAACAAATCCTCCCTTCCTCTTCTTTTTGTTCTATTCAGGCCCTCAGTGGACTGGGTGATGCAAGCCACATTGGAGTGGGTACTCTGCTGAGTCTACCGATTCAAATTCTAATCTCCCTGGGAAACACCCTCATGGATACACTCAAAAATAAGTTTAATCTTGCCACTCCATGGCCTCGTTAAGTTGACACATAAAATTAACCATCTCAGATCTGTAGGTTACATAAAGCCCAGAAAAATGAAACTCAGAAAAGCTGAATCTTGCTTCATGTACACAATGAGTTTGTGCTGAAGCTGGGAAGCAGGATAACATAATGATTAGGAGCATGTGTGTTAAGTTCAGGTCCATATTTGAATCACAGTTCTGTTTTCCTCAGGCTCTGTAAACTGGCAAGTTACCTCAGTTCTCTCGATCTCACTGTCCTTATCTTTAAAATGGAGATAGCAATAACATCTACCAAATGAGGGTGATTGGGGAGACTGAATGAGGTACAACACAGAGTCTTCCTTAGTGCCAGGCACATATTGAGTGCTTATGAAATGCTAGCAGCAATTAGAGGCCAAGTGTCCTCATCTGCTGTTGAGGGCTCCTTCCACTCTCTGGGCACTGTTTTTGGTTGAGGTCGTCCACACCTCTCATTTGTTTCCCTGGCTTACCGTGGGGTGCAGCCTTGCACCAGCCCTTAGCACGTCCTTGAATTTTTTAGCCCTGCCTCTAAGCTCAGCCAGGGATTCTGATGACACCAATTGCCCAGCATGCCTTCCATTAACTGTAAGTGTTTGCCCTCTCCTCCTTCAGAAAGACCCTGTGCCCTGGGAAATGAATGTCAAAACACCAGACCTGTTGCAAATGGCTTCCCCCCACCCCCCCTTTACTTAAGAGTTCTCAGAGGTCAAAAGGAAATAGATTTAAACGTTTCTCAGTCAAGTGCAGCCCTCACAGGGCTCGACAATGGACCTACCCTGGGAGCTTTTTACACCTTCCCCAGCCTCTATCTGCAAATTGATCTAATATTGACTTCCCTGGGGTCTGCCTCCAGTCATTGTAGTCAGGAACAGCAGAGTGCATCTTCCATTAGTTCTGATTAGTGGTTAAAACTA
This sequence comes from Hippopotamus amphibius kiboko, assembly GCF_030028045.1. NCBI lineage: Eukaryota > Metazoa > Chordata > Mammalia > Artiodactyla > Hippopotamidae > Hippopotamus > Hippopotamus amphibius. The sequence continues at coordinate 29,039,435 of NC_080194.1, read as the reverse complement.
CTTTTTTTTTTTTTTTCTTAGAAAGCAAAGGAAAAAAGAGTTTCTCCTTGGAGAAGAGAACTGAGTGGAACATTCAGTCTATGTCTTTTTTCCCTGGGTTTGCAAGATGTGATTGATGAAGTCAGCTCTCAATAAAACCTATAACCAAATGGACAAATACCTAAAAATAAGTTCAAAGAGGGATAGAGAGAAGAAAAGGCTTTGGCATAAATCATTCAGAGGGTTCTTCAAACAACCAGAATAGAAACAAGGCTGCCACTTTCTTGGAATCACAGACCACTACATTCACAGGCAAAAACCTCTCACCTCTGCTGTTATGGATGGGCAGACTGAGGCTTGGAGAGGAAGGACCAGCTGGGCTGTGTGCCTCTCTTCACTCCCAGGCTTGGAGATTGGCAATGCACTGAACTTTTTCCATCAACCTGGAGACTGTGAACTTGACATGTGGCATTTACATTTTCTGAAGCTGTTTCCCTCATAAATAGGTCTAAAACATTGATCTCCCTGGCTTATTGGGAGGATTACTGAAAATACAGATGAAAACGTGTCTGAGAGAATCTAACACCAGCACTTCATAGGTCGACAGGAGATGTGTGTTAAATCTAGACCAAGAGTGCTTTAGTAGGCAGTGCTTCTGGTGGTGAGGTGGATTATTTAATATCTTGGATTACTTCTGGTAACTTTCTCCTCTATGAAATGCACCTTCATTTCCCTAACTGGATTTTGAGAACTCAGAGGTGCTCAAAACATTTATTGAGTGTTTGAGCCCAATTGCTTTGGTCCCTGCTTCTTCCAGTACCCACAGCTGACCTAGGGTATTTTATGGCTTAATCTACTGGCTGATTCAGAGGAGGTAAAAGTTGCCTTTTAACACTTGGGTTTTCTACTGTCCTAGTTTCCTCACCACAACCCTATAAGGTGAATAAGACAGATATCGTTCTCACCTTTTTTTTTTTCGAGGGATGAAACTTGAGACTTAGAAAATTTTTTAACTTGTTTATGGTCACACAGCAGTTGAGTAAAAGAGCCAGGGGCTAAAACCCTGAATTTTCTGAGTGACTGGCCAGGGGTATTTCCACCACAAACGGATCAAGAAACAGTAGCTTGTATATAGCCACCCCTGGCTGGTGATCTGTAGCTCTACTCTGAATTTTATTGCCTATAGACAAATAAAGTGAAATATTAACTGTCAAAATGCAATGTATTTGTAAACAGGAAGGTTAATTAGGTTAATGGAACCTAACATGGAGATGACATTTTATAGTTTCTAAAATGCTTTCAGATGCATTATCTCACTTGATCTTAGAAACAGGCCTGAGGGTAAGTTTCATGTTGTTATTATTCCCATTTACTGTTGCAAAAAATGAGCCTCAAAGTGGTGAAATGGCTTGTCCAAGAGCACATGGTCAAAAAAATGTTTGAATCTATATTTGAATACTCTTCTTCCATTAATTCTGTCATCTTTCCACTAAACTAAGTTGCATCTAGCAGTGTGCTTTTAAGTTATTTTTAGTAATAATCACCAATGAAGTTATTTATTTAGCAAATATTTATTCAGTTTCTACCATGTGCCAAATCCTGTGCTGGGTAGAGTGTGATTACATCATTAATGAAATAAGTCGGTTCACCAAATATGTACATTTAGTTGATTAAATTAAAAATACATTATAAAAATAAGATAAATAACAACTTGCACATCTCCCCTTTCATTTTCTGGGTCATATGTTTTCTTGTTCTTTAGCATCATCTACTAACTCTTTAGTGGTTTCCTTCCTGCATGTGCCTGAAGCCACCTGTGCTCAGTGCAAAGAGAGAGGATCCACTCTGAAAACCCACTGGGGTTCTGCTTCTCCCACTTCTGCCTCTAACCCTCCCACTTCCCTGTGATTCCCTGGGAAGCTGTGGGGGCTGTTTAGCTGTGTTGTTTCTATCTAGTATCTTTGTAATGATGCCTGGCTTTGATTTCACTATCTCCTCAGAATGCTGACTCCTGATCAGCCCTGTTGACTCTATGTGCTAGTTACCTGGCTCTATGCTCAAGTTACCTAACTTCTCCCAACCTCAGTTTTCCTCATCTCTACATTGGGGATAATAATACCTACTTCATAGGATTCTTAAGGAGGATTAAATGGATTGATATATATATATATATATATATATACAGTGCTTAGAATAAGTGCTCAATAATGGCTAGCTATTCATATTTCTTTTATAACCTTCATATAAGTGATCTCTCTCCTTCATGCCTTTCTGGCATCTTAGACCCAAGTTAGGTGTAGCACACACCCCTGCTTTTCTGCAAGAGAATCTGAACAGGATCCATGAGTAGCTACACTTTCCAAAACAGCCTGTATTGTGGAATTGCTTATATATTGGTCAAGTACCCACCTCCTAACCTCTTGTTCTCAAAGCCCACTAGAATCAACCCTGAGTGCTTATGCTCAGAGCTCCGAGACCAGATCTCATTTACCCCTTCCATGTTAGAGAGGTTTCCTGGGATCCTATTTGCTCAGGACTTTGGCTTCAGCATCTCTGGGGTACAGTCAGCCCACTTATAAACATATAGGACATTCCATACCTCTGTAAGGCCATTGGGGGTAGAGGGGTGGTGTGGTGGGGAGTGGCCAGCTCTGTTTCCTTATATGGATTGTTTTTTGTTACACGTATGAGTTTATAAGGAAATGCAATTGAAGCTGCCATTATGTTTAAAAAATCAAGATACTCAGTTATGAAACATAGAACATATAATTAACTTTATTGAGCAGAACAAAGCATTTTATAAAAACTCACTCAGACTGAATTAATATAAGGATACTTAGCATAATGTGTATAGTTTAAATTACCGCCTACTAATCATCAAGCAGTTGAGTGGTAAAGTTGTTAGACTTTCAATTTGCAAACAAGTAGAAGAAGGAAAGGCCTATTTTTACTTTCTGATGATTAGATAGAGCATACGTTTGTCCCACTGTGGTGTGGGTTCACATTAGAGAGACAGGGTTCTGCTCTGAGTTTTAACATCTGAGGCTGGTAATATTGTTCTGCATGTCATGTTCGTGTCTACTTCGCATTGTTAGTCAGTCTGGCTTCCTGTCCCATGCAGCCACTATTTCCTTATACCTAAGATCACCTAAACTTCACAAGGGGCCAATCTCCCCTTCCTCCCACCTACATCCTAAGACCAATTCTGATCCCAGGTGAAAAATTTAAAGAATCATAATTCAATGGCTCAGGCTAACTATTTGGACTCAGCTTCAAGTTATTCTTTCTCTCTGCTGATGTATCTCCCTATACATGGGTTTCCATGTATTTCTGATTCCAGGTGCACCGCTCTAAGATGCTTCCTTCTTGATCTCCACTTCTACCTTCTTCACGTAAAAAAGTTTCCATATCTCTGTTCTCTTCAAGAAGACACACAAGGGATTAAAGTGTTACATTTTATCTTGTCCTGTTGGAGAGAGAGTAGGAAAGATTTGGAATCAAGTGGGTAGAGTACAAGTTTGGGCACTGATCATCCAAGTGATCTTGAAAAAGTATATCAGAATAGGTGAATCAATTAGGAATCTTTGTTATAAGTGACAGAAAATACTGCTCATACTGGCTTAATCAACAAAAGGGATTTTTTTCATCATGTAACTGGAAAGGCAGGTCTTGCTTAGCATTGGCTGGGCCCATAGGATGTCATTGGGATTTGACTTCATTTTTCCTCTCTGCTGTATGCTGTGATGACTGTTCTTAGGTAGGCTTGTCTCTCACAGATGGCTGAAATTGATTTTCACCTTACATCCTCTCAGCATAAGTTTCTCATTGGTCTAATTTGTTTTCAGGTAGCCATCTATGAACCATGGCCAGACATTTACAGTGTACTGATTGACAGAAGCCAATCATGGTCACCTCTGGGCCTTGGTGTCCTAATCTATAAAATAGACATTGGACTTGAACAAATATGGCAAAGTCTTATTCAGAGATCTAGTGGTTCTGCAGACCCCCCCATTAGTGACTATTGAGGGAGAGGGGTGTGCTCCTGGTTTTTAGGAAGAGGAAGGTCTAAACTCCATTTCCTTCATCACTGTTTCAATCATCAGGTCTTATTTCACCTGTTTTTGATGTTGAAATTTTTAGTGAATATATTGGTTAGCTTTTGCTGCATACGAAATATGCTAAAGCACAGTGACTTAAAACAATAGCAGTTTGTTTAGTTCATGCTTCTAAGGGTCAGCAATTTGTACCGAGCTCAGCTGGGTGGCACTTGCGCTTATCTCGTCAGGGCTCCCTCATGAGAGTGAGGGCGGCTGATGATCAGTTTATGACAGCCTTGCCTGGGATGGTTGGGGTGTTTGGACCTCTCTTTACACAGCCTACTTTCCTCCAGGAGATTAGCCTGGACTTATTTACATGGTGATCTTAAGGTTCCAAAATGCAGAAGAAGAGGACAAACTACAATGAGCAAGTTCTTTCCAAGCATCTGCTTGTGTCTTATTTGCCAACATTCCATTGGTCGAAAGAAAGAACAGGGCCAAAGTGAGATTTGAGTGGAAACACAGACTCTATCTCTTAATAGGAAAAGCTGCAAAATCACAGTACAAAAGGCATGCATATAGGGATTGATTGGAGGAATTTTTGGCCATTTTTGCACTCTACCAAGATAAACTTGAACATTTGAAGAAAGAGTGCCGTATTGTTACAGGTTTGAGAACTCTGACCAGAGAATCTCTGAGAGCCTTTCTCAACTGATTGTCTCTAAATTTGATTACTCTTGTCTAGAGCTTACTACTTGCCCGTTTTCCCCAGCCTCTCTCTCTGCCTTTCCCAGAATACCTGTCACAGCTTAGGGACCCAAAATATCAAGGCCAATTAGTCTGGTCCAGGTCTGTGACCTAATTCAGAGTAAGCCTCCAATTCATGCATACAGTAAGAAACTTGTTAATTTATAACTTGCCCCACTTTAAAATTCCAATCTTAACTTGAGCCAGATTTTATGTTTTTTTTAAACTGAGATCTTTGATCTATAGGCAAGAGCTTCGCATCTTAAATAAATAACAGGTCAAATTCATATTTAGAGACATGAACCAGGAGCAGCACAGTTTTCATTACTAAGACCTACTTTATGCTGGTTTCTAAATCAGAAACCCTTCCAAGGAGCCTACGGGTTCTGCTTTTTCATGGCTTAGAGAGATTATACCTGAGTGTCCCCAGTGTGCTCATCCATCTCTCAGCCTAACAATCTATAGCTTAGCCACACTGAACTGTTTTTAGAGTTCCCCGAATGCCATGTGCTCGTCCCTGTCTCCCAACCTTTGTTGATACTTTTTCTCTGCCTAGAACACCTTCCAAATAGTCTACTGGGTTCCCTTCATGTGGATATTTCATTCAGGTTCTCGTGGTCCTAGTTTATATGCTACCTCTTCCAATAAGTCTTACTGACTTAACACTCTACCAAGCCATGGTTAAAGGCTCTTTCTCTTTGTAACCTTAATACCTTGTAAATTGCAAAAGTACTGTACCAGAAATACTGTATACATAAGAGTATTGCCTCCTTTCTTGACTCTATTCCCCTCTAGTCTGTGAGCTTTGGAAGACAGGGACTCTGCTGCTGTGACACAGTTTGACATACAGCAGGCAGCCAATAAATGTGTCGATTGAGTTAAATCTCTTTCAGTTGTGAGTTTCCCTCCTTTTCATGGAAGAGAGTCAATATATTAGTTAATAATAATAATAATTGCAGCCAACATGTACTTACTAGACATTGGACTATATACTTTATTTGCATTATCTCACTTAATCTGCCTAAAAACTCTTCAGAGATAAGTAGTATTACTATTATCCCTAATTTAGAGGTGAGGAAGCTGAAGTGCAGAGCAGTTATCTTATCTAAAGACATAGTTTTATCAGTTAGGATGCCTTTGACTGTAAGTATCAAAAACCCAAAAGTAAGATGATTTAAAAAGTAAGGAGGATTTATTTTCTTATATAACATCAAGTTCCTCTAAATGACAGCTCCACAGGACTGGGTAATTCAGCAGCTTAACAACTTTATCTATGATCCAGGCTTTTGCCACCTTTTTGTTCTTCCTTCCTGTTTGTCAGACCCTTCCTCAGACTAACTCATCACATGAGAGCCATAGTTCCAGGCCTCACATTCACCCAGAACATATCCAGTGAAAGAAGAGATATGTCTCTTTTTATCAACAAGGAAGCCTTTTCATAAGTCATCCAATAGAATCCTACTCATATCTCATAGGACATATGGAATCACATGCTCACTTCTAAACCAATCAGTGGTAGGAGGAATGGGATTATATCTCAAGATTTACCTGGGAACCAGGGATAAGGCCACCAAACAGAAGTGTAGGCAATGTAAACAAAGTAATGGACTGCCAACAAAAAAATGCAGGGTAGTAGGGATGGAGTTTTGGGTTAACAACTCTCAGAGTCTGGTGAAGTTTGCAAATGGTGACGCCAACATTCAAAACGCAGGCAGTCTGACTCCAAAGTCTGCATTTCTATATAAATTTTAGATTTAGCATGTCAGGTTATCTAAAAATCATGCTAGACTTTTGATTAGGATTGCATTGATACCATAGATTAATTTGGGAAAAACTGATATTTTAACAATAGTGAATGGCATATATATTTTTCCACTTATGGAGGTCTTCTATAACTTTTCAGCATTTTTTTGTGGATTTCTATCTATAGATTCTGCAATATTTGTGAAATTTAACCCTAAATTATGGTTTTTGGTGCTATTATAAATAGTATTGTTGATTTTATTTTATTTTTTTAATTTCAAGTTTTACTTACTTCTTGCTAGACTATAGAAATCCCATTAATCTTTATATTTGAGCTAATAATATCCTGTGACCTTACTAAGGTCAATTATCAGTTCAAATAGTTTTTTGAAGATTTCTTGGGATTTTCTATATAATTATGTCAACTATGAATGAGTACTTTTTTGTTTGTTTCCAATCTACATAGTTTTTATTTCTTTTTCTTGCCTATTTCAGCAGCCAGGATGTCCAGTACAATGTTGTATAGAAGTGATGAAAGCAGACACCCTATCTTAGGAGGAAAATATTAGTTTTTCACTATTAGATATGATATTAGCAGAAGGTTTTATATAGGTGCCCTTTTTAAGTTTGAGGAAGACTCATTCTATTTTTATTTTACTCAGAATTTTTTATCATAACTAAATGTGAAATTTTGTCAAATGCTTTTATGTATCTATTGAGATGATCTTATAATTTTTCTTTTAGAATCTGTTGATATGGTAAATTATGTTGATTGATTTTTATTGTTAGATAATGAACCAATCTCACATTCTTGAAATAAACCCTACTTAGTCATAATATATTATCCTTTTTAACAGGATTTGATTTATTAATGCTTTGTTAAGAATTTTTGCTTCCCTGTTTATAAGGATTATTTTTCTGTGGTTTTCTTTTCTTTTAATATCTTTATCATGTTTTGGTATTGGAGTAAAAGAAGTCAGGAAGTGCTCCTTCCTTTTCCAGTTCCTGGAAAAGTTTGTATAGACTTGACGTTTCTTCCTTAAAAATTTCCTGTATGCTGGAATTTGGCAGAGAAGCTGTCTGAGCCTGAAGGGCTTTTTGGGGGATGGGACAAGGAGAAGGATTTAACTATAGATATAAATTTTTAATGGATATAGAGCTATTCAGATGATCTTCTTGAATGATCTTTGATAATTTGTATCTTTCAAGGAATGTGTACATTTGATCTAAATTCTCAAATTCATTGACATAAAGTTTTTTGTAACTTTTTAATATCTGTAGTTGTGTCCACTCTTTCCTAACATTGGTCATTTGTGTCTTCTCTCTCTCTCTTTTTTTTTAGTCTACCAAAAGTTTTATCAATATAATGATCTTTTCATAGAACGAATCTTTGGTTTAATTGACTTTCTGTATAATTTTTCTTCTTTTGATATTGATGATTTTCTTTATCTTTATTATATCCTTTTTGCATTCTTCAAGTTTTGCTCTTCTTTTATTAGCTTCTTGAGATTGGAACATGGATTATTGACTTGAGAATTTTCTTGACCTATAACGTAAGTATTTGTTGCTATTCATTTCTTTCTGAGCAAGAGGTTGGGAAATACTTTGTGTAAAGAGCCAGACAGTAAATATTTTAGACTTTATGGGTATATATGGCCCCTGTTGAACAGTCTCTTCTCCTCTTCCTTCTTCCTCTTTTTCTTTTTACAACAATTTAAAAATGAAAAAAAAAATTAGCTTGAGGGCTATACCACCATACTTTGTGCACCTCTGCTCCAGACACTGCTTTAACTACACAATACAAATATTAAAGTATTTTTATTTTCATTAAATTCAGAATATTTTCTAATTACTCTTGAGACTTCCTCACTGACCCATGTGTTATTTAGGAATAGGTTAATTTCCAAATATGTGGATATTATGAAGATATCTCCCTCTTATTTATATCTAATTTAATTAAATTTTTTGTTATAAAGCATACTTAGCATGATTTTAATTCTTTAATGCTTTAGGGCCCAGAATATGGTCTATCTTGGGGAACATTCATGTGCACTTGAAAAGAATATCCTACTGTTGTTTGGTGGCGTGTTCTACATAAATGTCAATTAGATCAAGTTGGTTGACAGAATTGTTCACGTTTTCTTTATCCTTACAGATTTTATGCCTACTAGGTCTATTACTGAGTGAGGAGTGTTCAAGTCTCCAGCTATAATTGTAGATTTGGATTTGTCTTTTTATCCTTCCAGTTCTATCAGTTGTTTCTTTATGTATTCTAAAACCCAGTTGTTAGATGGATACTGATTTGGCATTTGTATGTCTTGGTAAATTCACCCCTTTTCCATTATTTAGTATCCATATTTATCCCTAGTAAGATTCTTTGTTTGAAGTCTACTTTTCCTGGTATTAATATAGTCACTCCAGCTTTCTTTTGACTAGTGTTTTCATGATGTACCTTTTCCCATCCTTTAACTTTTATAATACCTGTGGTTCTATGTTTAAAGTAGACATCATACAGTTGTTCCTTGCTTTTTTATCCAATATTACATTTTTTTTTGCTTTTTAATTGGAATATTTTGACCACTTATATTTAATGTAAGTATTAATATTTTAAATTAATTTTACTGTCCTATTGCTTGTTTCCTATTTGTACAATTTGATATTTATTATTTGATTCTTCTGTATTATTTTCTGGCCTTTTGAGGAGTTGCTTGATTTTTTTAATGATTCACTTTATCTCCATTATTTATTTATTGGATATACCTTTTTGTGGTTACTTTAGGATTTAACAGTATAGTCACATGCTCTGATCACATTTCTACCTCAAGCATAGGCAGAGTAAACACTCTCATCTGTGTTTCCATTACAGTTTTGGAAACAACAAATATTAACTTGAGTGCCTGGTGACCCTAGTACTGAGAGATGAACAGGAAATAGCCCTTCTCTTTCAAAATGCACTATCTTTATTATAGAACCATTATAATGTACAATAATCATTATCTGTCTTTATCACTAGGATATGGCCATCTCAAAATCAGAGACAGTGTCTTCTCCCACATATAGTATAGGTAGTAGCTGTGATGTATTGTAAGACAAAATTTGGTTCAAATTGCAGTGCTGCTAACTGTGTGATCTTAGGGAAATTACATATGTCCACTGTCAATGGAAATAATCAATAACCAATCTATAATAAGAATAGAGAAGAGTTTTATTTGAGCCAAACTGAGGACTGTACTCCAGGAGACAGACCCTCAGCTCTGAGGAGCTATTCCAAAGAAGCATGGTTTTCAGCACAGTTTTATATCTTGTCAGAACAGAGAATATCAAATATGATGAGGGTATATTCCTTCAAGATTTCAAAAAGGACAGATTAGCATGTAGACAGCAAATCAGTATGGCTTTGGCACCTGGGAAGGGAGCATTATCATTGAAAGAGTACTAACATTGATGTCCCAGGAAGGGAAGCATTCATCTCTGTCTTCAAAACTGATATTCTTTACTTCTGGATAGTGTACCCTTTTCTTCAGTGGTTAGAGAATATGTAAAATGTTTGTTTGATAGGCCACAAGATAGGCTGTTCTAGTTAGCATAAAGTTCAAACCAAATCATGGATAAGCTAGAATGACTTCCTCATACCTCAATAGATTCAATAACCAGAGGTCCAAATTGGACCAGTAGATTCAAGTAGTAACAGAATTCAGCTTTACACTTTCACAGGCTGGTGTCTGTGATTCAAATAAAACATTTGGGAAATGTAATTCATATTAGGAAACAGTGTTTAGCATAACAGATTTTGGAAGAGATGGGTAGGTCTGCACAGTGGTCAGAGTCTATGGTACTATCCAGGCTTAAAATTGTCAGTCTTATTCATTTGTTTAAAGTGGTCTTCCTGATACAGGTAAGTAAACACTGGCTGATGTGTGCTCTGCTCAGAGATGGGCAAAGGTTGTTAAATAGTGAGGGAACTCAAGGTCAAGGGAGGTTGGAGGCATCACAGCACTAGAAAGTTTTCTCTTTACTGAGGAAGCTCTACAACTCTCCCTTCTCAGCCCTGTCTCTCATCTCTTTCCCAGAAGATTCCTTGGCTACTTGCCTGTCATCATAACCACCTTGCTCTGCTCTGTTAATGCTTGTAGCTTTCCAAGGTGATATTTGCATAGTAAATACCTGCCTAGCTCAATCTGTTACTAGCATACAGACAGCAGTAACTGAGCCAGACATGAAACCTTTTGAACACAGCTTCACCTGCTCACCGAAAGCCTCTCTGCCTGCTGGGTCTGCCTCTTGGCTCTTCCCTCATCCTCTCAGGATGATCTCATGGTCGCTCCCATCTCCTTCTGTTTTTCTGTTGTCCCGAGTGGTTATATGAAAGGATCACTATTCTATACTATCATGGCTGATATCGTCATAGTTGGACTTTAGAAGAAGGTGTTAAGGTCCCAGGAGCCTTAGGAGCAGAAATCAAATAATAGAAGAAACTGGGTTCAGACTTTGAAAGGGAAGTTGCTTTTGAAGAAATTAGGGCCAGGTACGGTGGGTGAATTATAGGTGATAGTCCAGGCTTATAGGAGGAATGGAGATGATGAGTGAGGAGCAGGACGTGAGATGAAATCAGCTCAGTGAGATTTGCCTGCTACTGTTGTCTGCCCTGATCATTAAGTAAGCACAACCAACCCACACATCATGTGCTCACTGCCTGAGAGGTGGCATTGCTCAGACCCTGCCACCACCCCTCCCAGCCTTGTTGATGTTCGGCTCCAGTTCTGCCCAGTGTTTGTTTCCTATTTCCAGTTCTGTATCTTTCTTGCCAGCATTAAATGATTAGGTACTCCTCCCTTTGTATTTCTTTATTACATTTTCTGGTTCTCAACATTTGTATCATACCAGGTCATTGCCCTGTTCTAGCTTTAAAGCTGGATCCAAATCTCCCCACTGGTCAGTTGGTCAGCTGGCTTTGTTGATGCCCTAACCAGACCTATCCAAGCCTCTGAACAAAAGTCCAGATATCTACAATGACAATCATTCAATATTTTTTTATACTTAGTTACAAGCCTGTGCTTGACAGATAAGACTGTATTATGGGCCCTGAATGAGGGAGGCTAGGAAGGATGAAATAGGTAGGTGACACCCATCTTTTCAAACTCTAATTCTTGCAGGAAGGCAGCAAAAATAATGGTGAAGCCTGTGCCTGCTAGAATGCACCTCAGAAAGCCTCTAGAATTTCTGCCTCTAGGGTTAAGGTTTTAAGGAAGTTACTGAGTTTTGAGGCCATAGCTTCTTCATTAATTGTGGTGTCACGATCCAGAAGCCCTAGGGGAGATTCTAGTTTATCTGATTAGTTGTAAATCTGTTCCTAATGAGAGGGGCACATAGGACAATTGAGGGTCATGTGTGCCTTGGGCAGAAATATGATGTGAAGCTAGTTTACAAATTGGAGCTGGCCCCAAATATTTCTTCCTTTCAACTCTGAGTATGTAGAGGAGGTAGCTCACTTTAAAATATGTTGACTATATGTTCTAATTAAACACTGAAAACTACTTTTTAATATATATTCAAAATGATAAAATAATTGCTAAATTATGTAGATTTTTATGGTGGGCTTGAAACAAGCCGATTTTTTTAAATTGGCACCTTTTGCTGATTCGAAGATGTTAATCACAGAGACCCTAATAGGCCTATCAGACTTCTCTAATGTATTCAAATAAAATGAGCAAAATCATTAAATGCCCAAATATTGATTTAAAGTGCTCCAAGTGGTAATGAAATTTGGCTCTCCACTTGAGACAGGGCACACTGGCTGTGTACTTTAATTTCAAGGAAACTGCTGAAGTGTGAGAAGGGTGGAGATGATTCAGAGAAAGAGGTGAGGGGGAGAGAGGGAGAGCAAACAACCTGAGATTAAGAAACATAAGATACCAGCCAACGGGCTAGAATGAACCATTGGTTTAGACAGAGAGAAGGTAACAGTTGAAAAGATCTTATTAGCCCAATAAAACTGCATAAGTATCCAAGGTTAGTAAGACAGTAGGCTCAGATTGCCTTTTAAAAAAGGGATGAAGAGAGAAGAAAATGTCAGACATTGGGCTCCATCTCTTTCCCTTGCAAAACGAGCATGAAATGAAATTCAAAAAGAATGTCAGTCACAGATAAGCAAGTCCATGCACACCCATGACCCAAATACCCATGTATTAGTTTCCGAATCCTGCCATAACAAATTGCTCCAAATACTGTGGCTTAAAACAGCAGAAATTTATTCTCTCAGAGTTTTGAGGAACAGAAGTCTAAAATCAAGGTGTCTCCAGCCTTACACTCACTCCAGAGGCTCTAGAGAACGATGTGTTCCTCTTCCAGCATCTGGTGGTTGCCAACTTCCTTGGCTTATGGCTGCATCACATCTGTCTCTGTCTCTGCCCTCTCCTCTGTGTGTCTCTGTCCTCTCTTCTTCTTCTATCTTATAAGAACACTTGTCATTGGATTTAGGGCCCACCTGGGTAATCCAGAATGATCTCAAAATCCTTAACTTAATCACATCTGCAAAATCCCTTTTTCTAAATAAGGTGACATTATAGATTCTGGGGATAAGGACATAGGGGTCCTTTCTAAGGGTCACCGTTCAATCCACTATAATTCATTTTGCCTTTAGCTCACCTTGGGCAAGATTTTTAGGAGCACTATCTGGGAGAAGGAAGAACTAAGCAGTGTATTTTGTGAAAAGTTAAAGATCAAAGAAGAGTTAGTGCATTCAAATAGATGGATGAGGGAGCATTTCTGGCAGACGAAACAGGTTATGACTAGGCCTGGAGGCCCTTAGGGTGACAGATCATGACCATCTGGGAGAAGAAAGAAGAGAAAAGGAGAGTGGAGAGCACAGGGGCTGTGGTGATTGAGAAGCCGTATAAAGTAGGGCCTGGCAGACCATACAGAGTTTGAATATATCCTCAGAATAAGGAAAGTCAGAGACAGTTTTAATCTGAGAAGGGATATAATTTGCATTTTAGGTGTAAGAAAGAGCCACGGAGGTAAGAAGATCAGTTGGGGACGTATTATAGTTGAGGTAACCTGGACTAGGATGGTGGCAATAGATGATGAAGAGATGAGGATGGGTTTTCTCATTGTTTGCTACATGAGATCAATTGAACTAAGGTAGAAAAGGGAGTGGGAGGAGCCAAAGGTAACTCAGGTGTTGTCAGTTTTGTAAGAGGTCTGGGGCCAGCAGTGCTGAAAGACCATGTGCAGGGTGGGGCACCATGCATTCTTTCTGGTTCTCTTTTCCTTGATTCTGCTCTGTCACTGACCCTTACCTCAGGTCCTCTCTCAGATGGTCCAATTCTTGTTTGGAAACTCACTTGAGTTTGACCTGTGTTTCTGTCTCTACCTTAGATTTATCCCATGCCTTTGCTTCCTTGGAATAGGTCTTTAACCCAAGCCAGTTCTGGGCTTTGTTATTTCCTTGTCAGCATTAATATCCCTGTGGAATCCTATTTCCCTTCTTTGCCATGAGTTTGACGGAAAATATCTAGAAACAGCAGCTGGAGATTAGAAGGGATTGCAAGATCAGATAATGGCTAGATCTTGAGTCTAACTCTCCCCTGCCTTCTGTGTTCCTATTAAAATGGTCAAGAGGATAAATAAAAAACAGAAAAGCAAGCATTACTGCTAGAAATTAGGGAAAGGTGACAGACGTACAAAGTGTTAATGACTCAACGTGGTTTTTAAAAAATTGATGAATCATTTATTTGGACAAGACAAAAAAAAATCTCCACACTATTTCCTTTTAGACAGAAAGTGGGACATTTTAAATATAGAGTTGAACCTTGAACAAAATGGGTTTGAACTTTGTGGGTCCACTCTGCATGGCTGTTTTTCCAAAGATTGTACTATAGCACTACACTATCTGCAGTTGGTTGAAGCTGCGGATGTAGAACCAGGTGTATAGAGGGCTGACTGTAAAGTTATATCAGAATTCTCACCTGTGCCAGGTTGGTGCCCCAGTCCTCCTGTTTTTCAAGGGTCGACTGTATTAGTTTTTCTCTTTTTCGACAGAATTGACTCCAATTTGGTCTCAGGAACTGGTTCTCATTTTAATATTGCATATGCACCCATTACAGCCGAAAGAGAGTACTTTAATTCTGAACAGTCATTCATTATTGTGGTGTCCATACCTGCATATGGTAAAAACCCTCTTGCTCATCTCACCAAGTCCTTCTTTTCAAGCCAATTGTCCTAGATGATCACAGATCATCAACTTCATTATTATCTCCTTGGAATTTTGATGTCTTTATGATCTTTTTCATGTACTTTGGTTACTCTGTGAACTGTTGAAATGCCTTACCCTTCAGCTTAAAACAAAACACACAAACCCCCAAAAATATTCTAAATAACAGAGGTAGAAGATAAATTTTAAAAAATTATCTGAGAAAAAGAAATAATTGGAGAAGGGGCATGGCAACCAAATTTTGGAGGTCCAAAATATAAAGGGTAATTCAAGAGGGAGAGAATTGAGTAAACAGAAGAACAGGAGAGAAAAAAAAATACTCATGATGTAACAAAATTTATCTTTGTATTAAAGGGGCCCATTGTGCACCAAGCAAACTGAATAAAAACAAACATCTGGATTTATTCTGGTAACTTTAAAAAAAAATCAGAAGTAAAGCACAACAGGCATATAGACTAAAATACAGTCATCAGAAAAGGAAGTAAACAATACAAGCTAGCCTGACACTTCTGGAAAAACAAGCAAACAAACAAACCCACTAAATTCTAATAGTCAAAAAATTACTTCTACAGAATATAAGAAAAAGAATTAGGATTGTGACTGGAGGATATACAACAAATTAAGAAGTCTTTCCTATAGGAGTGCAAGAAAACTGTATTCTTGGTTCTGGAAGAGCTGAGCTGGTAAATTGCTCTTGAACCCTCTCTGAGGAAAAACAAAATGTGTGTGGTGGTGAAGTGAGGTGATGTTTATGACTTGAGGAAGTGTTTCAGCCAAGATATAACCATAATACAGAGAACTCGAGAACTGAAATGTCAGAGTATAAAATAACTAGTGGTGAACAAAGAAAATCAACAAACTATAGATTTGTGTAGTACATAGAATATAGATAGATGTATATTGAAAGGAGATAATTTTAAAATGATATATACTGTGAATAGTAATTCAATAATAATCAGGGTCTGAAATCCAAGATCATAATAGCAAAGGGAAAAGTGTACTCAGTTCTTTATCTAATACAGGTAGGAATCGAGAGCACTGATTCAGGCTTTCCTGGTGGTGCAGTGGTTAAGAATCCGCCCGCCAGTGCAGGAGACATGGATTTGAGCCCTGGTCTGGGAAGATCCCACATGCCTCGGAGCTACTAAGCCTGTGTGCCACAACTATGTAGCCTGTGCTCTAGAGCCCACAAGCCACAACTATTGAGCCCCCATTGCCACAACTACTGAAGCCTGCATGCCTAGAGCCTGTGCTCTGCAACAAGAGAAGCCACTGCAATAAGAAGCCCACGCACCTCAATGAAGAGTAGCCCTCTCTCCACAACTAGAGAAGGCCTGTGCAGCAGTGAAGACCCAACACAGCCAATAAATAAATTAATTAATTAATTAATTTAAAAAAGGAGCTTTGATTCATAGCCAAGACATGGAAACAACTTAAATGTCCATCAGCAGTTGAATGGATGAAGAAGTGTGGTACATATACACAGTGGAATACTACTCAGCCATAAAAAAGAAATAATGCCATTTGTAGCAATATGGATGCAGCTAGAGGTTATCATACTAAATATGACACAAATGAACCTATCTATGAAACAGAAACAGAATTAGAGAAATAGAGAATAGACTGGTGGTTGCCAAGGTGGGGGGAGGTAGAAGAGGAATAGAGTGGGAGGTTGGGGTTAGCAGATGCAAACTGGTATATATAGAATGGATAAACAGCAAGGTTGTACTATATAGTACAGGGAACTGTATTCAATATCCTGTGGTAAACCATAATGGAAAAGAATATGAAAAAGAATGTATATGTATGTACAACCGAGTCACTTTGCTGTATAGCAGTAATTAACACAACATTGTAAATCTACTATACTTTAATAAAAAATAAATAAAATTAAAAAGAGCACTGATCATTCTCAACACTGATGAAAAGTCTTAAATAAAATGTAACTTGAAGATAAATTCTAATAGAATAAAAAATAATATATTCCTTTCAAATGAGTAAAAAACAAAAATAAAAAAGATATTACTAGAAACGACAGTCATCAATTATAGCTTCCCTGTTATAGGTTCCCTCTCTGAAAATCTGTACCCTGCCCAGAGCCCCAGCAGCTAGAATGTGCCACTGGACCCACACAACAGGGTAAATGCTGAGCCAAGGGATGCAGTTCAGATGCAGAAGAATTACTGCATTCTTCTGCTTGGTGATTGCACTCCTGCTGGAGTAGCCCTGTAGGCCGCCTAAGCCTTAGGTGAGTTGGTATTAAGAGGTCAGAAGGCTGTGTGTAAATAAGAAAGGTTGTTTGCCAAAAGAAGCTTCAGAATGGAGCAGGCACCCAGGAGGAAGAGGTGAGTGCTTTTGTGGCCATAGATGTTGTCCTTCTGTATCCATAAAATAAAACCACTTCTTCTCTGAGAAAGTGTAGCACTTTCTGTTCCTTATAAATAAGATTCTTAAAACAAAAGTCATTACTCTTAGCAAAAGAAACGTAAACAAATATTATGACATTGGTGATATAAAACTTAATAGTCCTCATATCAGATATAAATGGGTTAAAAGTTCCTAATAAAAAAATAGCAAAATAAGTAACAATTCTCAGATTGCCCCCTCACTCCCTTGAAAGATGAAGAACCATCTGATTATAAGAATAAGACAGAGATGACTTTGGAGATTAAATGGCTTCTGCGCTCTGGGAGAGCTTGTATCTACTTCTGCTCTCCACCCTCTCGCCACTGTTTGGTACCTTTATTGTTATTAAGTGCTGGCACTCATCTTTCAAAAAACAATAAACATTTTCCTGATATGCTTCCTTCTTCCTACCCCTTAATGAATTTGTGGTCTCCAGTAAATAAGACCTTTGGGGTAATGTGATAGATATCATGGTGAAGGCAAGAAGAAGAAACAGAATCTCTGTAGATGTATTTTATCTTGGAAACACAGTGATGGTGTTTCCGTGTGTATTTGTGTTTTTGTTTTTTTTATAAATTTATTTATTTATTTTTATTTATTGGCTGTGTTGGGTCTTCTTTGCTGCGCAGGGGCTTCGTGTAGTTGTGGAGAGTGGGGGCTACTCTTCGTCGCAGTGTGCAGGCTTCTCACTGCGGTGGCTTCTCTTGTTGCAGAGCACAGCCTCTAGGTGAGCAGGCTTCAGTAGTTGCGGAGTGTGTGCTCATAATTAGTTGTGGCTCTCTAGAGAGCAGGCTTAGTAGTTGTGGCACACGGGCTTTGTTGCTCTGTGGCATGTGGGATCTTCCTGGACCAGGGATCAAACCTGTGTCCTGTGCATTGGCAGGTGGATTCTTAACCACTGTGCTACCAGGAAAGTCCCTCCACGTGTATTTGAAAAGTGTCCTCTGGATCAGCTCAGGGGTTGCCAAGTGAACTTGGATAAGGAAGTAACATTTTATAAAGTGTTCCTACTAATCTTAGGCTCATTGCTTGGTCTTTTAAATACTTGTAACTATTCCATATCAGTAATTTTAGGAATCTGATAAAAGATTGCTGCAGCCTTCTAATCTTTGGCTCAAGGATTGCTAAGGGATTACTTGCAATTTGCTTTGAGCCTCTTAAATTTTGTCTTCCTTCCATTTCTCTCTTGTTTGCCTTTATATCTGGTTTCTTCCCCCCCCCCCACACCTCATTTTTTTTTTTCTCTCTCTCTTTCACTCTCTTGCTTGACTTGTATGGATGAGCCTTTTAAAGACCATTTCCCCAGAATTCGGAGAAAAACATATTCCATTCATTGAGCAAGTATGAACAAGCAACTACTACATGCCTTGGACATTTGGTGCATTTTTTCCCCCCAGTAAAGTGCTGAAGTGTCAAGCACCACCACTGTGAATGAGGAGGGAGGCCTCTCCTTCCATATCCTGCCCCAACCTCTGAGTCACCCCTACTCTTAGCCAGGCCCCTGCTTGCTGGCACAGAGAGACCACCACCATGGCATCTGCACCTTAGATTTCCATCCTCATAACATTTAATCCTGAAACTTATGTTTTAGTATCCCTCTTTTACCAAGGAGGAACATGTGACCCAGACAAACAAAGTCAATTGCTCACGGTCCCATTGCTATAAAAGAGAAGAGTCAGGATTCACACCCAGATTTGTCAGATTCCAAAGCTTGTATGCTTCATACTCTACCACAAAACATTCATTTATTTAAGAAGCCACGTGAAAGCATCAAATTAAAACAAAGTCTTGTCGGTCCTCCTCGCCAACAGGTGCTGTCAAAGGAGAGTGTTCACTGTAGAACACTGTGGAGCAACGAATGTAAGCATTAGAGTTCAGTGTTTCTGTGTTGTCTTGCTACCAGAAAGTGGTACCAGAAAGCCAAGCCTGTGTTTCATTTTTCCCTTGTACCCCAGGACTGTGCCTAGCTTCTGGCACTCGATACACCCCCATGGATTTATGTATGCCATAGGCACAGTGAGACATGGGGCACACTGAGAGAGAGTGTAGCAGCAGGCCCTGGGGTTCGACCTCTCTCCCTTCCAATTGCACACAAGACATGACCTGCCCCTCACCAGATTGAGCACATTCTTCAAGCAATTAATTATCACGGTAGATGCCCCCCTCCCCACTGAGCCTTGTGTCTGCCCAATGGCATATTGTTGAATTATAATGCATTACTAATTAAAGGTGACCTCACACCAGGCTGCTGGGTCTCCTGTGTCAGGACCAACCACAAAACTGGTTATCAGAACGTTTCTTCCTCCCCCACCCCCAGCTCCCCCTTTCGGGGGGGGGTGTGTGTGTGTGTGTGTGCTAATTTCAAATCCTTTCCCTGCATCAGTGAGCAGATGAGATCCTCAGCCAGCTTTCATCTTTCAGAAAAATGAATAGTGCAGAGAGAACATTATCAAATGAGCTGTTGAAGAAGTCAGTGAATATGTCATTGAGTGTGACTGCTTCCCGAATGAATTTAGATTTATCTCTGTTATCTGCCCACTCCCTTCCACCAGCCCCTCTTGCCAGGCCGGCCCTTGGGGCAGGCGGGTGCCCACCATGAATCCTGACCGACAGCTGTCTCTCCTGGCTGACAGGTCCAATAGGGCCTCTGAGCTTGTTCAGGAATTTGGTTTGTTAACATTATAAATGAGCTTGTTGGGCAGCCCTGTTAAA
The DNA here is from genome assembly GCF_030028045.1 of Hippopotamus amphibius kiboko. Lineage (NCBI taxonomy): Eukaryota > Metazoa > Chordata > Mammalia > Artiodactyla > Hippopotamidae > Hippopotamus > Hippopotamus amphibius. The sequence continues at coordinate 29,019,599 of NC_080194.1, read as the reverse complement.
CATCTTGTATCTCCTGCTTCTGCAATTTCTTAGAGGATTCCATTTCCATTAGGCAGATATGGGATAGGGCCACACTCAAAAATTGTTTTATCATGTCAAGAGCTGCTGAATGGCTGTGACAACACAAGTATCTATTTTCCTCTTCTCTGGCTCTTTTGTTGAAATCAGGGAACTCCAGTCTTAAACCATTCAGTCATTCATTTGCCAAATATTTTAGAACAGCTGTTCACGTGAGAAATTATGTTAAGTGTACACATTGCTACATATGTAGAATAGATGTGGCCCCTGCCCTTGTGTAGCATACACTTTAGTTTATGATCTACTTCAGGAAGCAATTGTAATTGATTCCAAGTTTTCAAAGGAATAGACTATGATAACCAAGAAAATGTAGTTTTGTTTAGGTAGAATGTCATCAACAGACCGTGATCTTTCGGGTCAGGCAGGTCTATATCAATCCTCTTGGATAGGAAAGAAAAATTAATGCTTCTGGAGCAGGAACAGAATGCCATGAATAAGAGTAGTCACAAAAGAAGGAAAGTTTAGAAATTAAAGATATAGTAAGAATAATATAAAAATCCAATAAAAAGTTTGGAAGATAAAAGTAAGAAAGTGAAAAGAGATGGAAATTAGGAAATTAGAAAAGATAAGAAAATTAGAGATTAAAAATAGGGGTCTAGCACTTGCTTAACATGAGTCCCAGAGAAAGGGGAGAGAAAAGAGGAGAGGAAATTATCAGAAAAATCGAACGGGCAAATTTTCTACCATTGAAAAAGTATGTATCCAGATTACAAGCGTTTACTGAGGGTTGAGAAATAGAATGAACAGAAGCCCAACCTGAGGGCACACCAATGTGAAATCTCAGGACACAAGGATAGAGAAGATTCTAGAAGCTACAGGGGTTATGGGAGAAGGGGAAGAAAGTCACATACTGAAGACTGGATATAAGAAGGGCATCAGGTGTCTCAGAAGCAGCCTGGAAAGCTGGAAGACTTGCGGAGATGCCTAGAAATTCTGAGGGAAAAAAAGCTTCAAATTCTGACCAAGCCAAGTGATCATCGTATATGAGGAGAGAACAAAGGTAGTTTCAGACAAACCAGGTTTCAAAAAAATTGTCTTCCATGTGTCCTCTCTCAGGATGCTCGTGCAGAATGTACTTTGCAGGAGCAAAGGAGTAAAGCAGAAAAAGAGGAAAATGTAGGATTCAGGAAAAAAGGGCTTATAAGACAAACCGTAGGATTCTGCTTAAGGGCTTGGAGAGCAGTGGGTTTGGTATACGGAAAAGAGACTTAGAATTCTGTTGGTCTGCAGATAAATGAGGGACATTAAACGCTACAGAAATATTTGTTAAAGAAATGTAAAAAAAAAAAAAAACCCACACGTGCAAAAACTATAGAGCCCATTTTCCAGGTACTGGCTCATCCCAGCTTACAAAATCATCCCATAAAGGGCATATTCCACATGATAGAAATTAGAAGCATCATCTCTGCATAGCAGGTGGAGACCCTGGGGGACTTGGGCTTCCCATCTGTAGGACTAGAATCCTCTTTTACCCCAGTGCTGCCACCTCTCAGAGTGTAGATCTGAGTGTAGACCTGTAAGGGAAACATTACCTTGGAAAAACAGGAGATCTCAGCAAAGTATCCTGGAAAGGGGCAATGTAACACACAGGGAATGCAGTGGCCTCATTCATTCATTTACCAATTACTGAGTACCTGCGGTGTACAGACCTTTTAGACAATATGGTGACCCCAGCTCCACAATGCCTGAATGTCTAGATGAAAAGTGGGATTCATAGAACACAGTGAGGGTGGTGGAAATTCCCCTGTTTATTTTAGCCAAGCTGTGTGTGGTCAGTGAAGATTCACAATGGAGGGAGAGAAGGAAGGAATGAAGTAGAGACCCAGAAGCAGGGAGACAAAAACAAAATAGAGAGATGTTGAGGAAGAGACAGAGAAAACAAGAATTTTGTTAGCAGTGCATTCAGTAGTATAAGAGATAAAAAGGAATATCCAATTAACACACCATATAATTGCTTGCAGACATTCTTTTTTATTTAAAGATGAAATAGCTAAGAGTTCTAATCAAAACTAGGGTCACAGCCTACATACTAAATGAAAGAAATTGATTGGGTTTTTATTATGCCCTGACTACTGCCAATGTGCCTGGATCACAGATTGCCATAAATTTATACTTATAAACTACTAATTGCCCAAGTCATAATGGTAACAATGGGACAATGAAATCATCCTGATCAAGCTGAAGCCAAATTCTGCTTGACAAGATGGGGGCTTTACGAGAGGTGACAAGAAAGGAGGAACTGTACGTATGAACCCAGAATACTTTATTATAATAAACACCAGCAGCAGAAGCACAAAGACCTCTGAAGGTCCTGAGTTCTTTTCTAGGGGGGCTTCCTTTCTAACAAATCACTTAGGAAGGGGGGCAGTTACGTTTATAATACAAGCACTTGTATCCTTTATTTGTCTTGAGAAACTAATGACTGACTTAATCACATTTGATTAAAGGAGATGTGTTGATGTAGTCATGTGTTTCTGATTGCATTAGGCTTGATTGAAAGTGGCAGGGAGAGTATGTAATAGTCTAACTGCCCCCTATATCTTGTCATTTGGGCTTGGCAGGCATGACGTGGGAGAATCCTGAGGGAATCATTGTGGTGAACAATGTCATCTTTCAACTTGAGGGAGGGGGTCTGGGGTAGTGAGCGTCAACAAAAAATCAGGGTGCTCACATCAGAGCTGATGAAGGACTCAGAACTGACCTGTCAACACTTCCATATTTAGAGGACTAAATTAAAAATAAGAGGAAGAAAATGCATGCACACATAAAAACATTCTCTTTCTAGAACATGTGGATATTGAATGATAAGCTGGGAAGATTTTTAAATATTTTTTATATTAATGTGCACAGGAAGGAAGTGCTTGGATTTAGCAATTAATAAACAAATCCAATTTTTTAAATGAATTTATTGAAGACCTAACCTGCCTTGTTCTGAGAAAGATTTACATGGATGCAAAAAATAAGTGATTGGTAAGTCCTGCTGTGGTAATACGTAAATGCAGATTGTCCTGATAATTCAGGGGTTTGGGATCAGCAGCTCAACCAAACCTAGATGCTGGCTTGGCTGTACTGGGCTTCTGACAGCCATTCTCCAGTGTAGACCTTCCGAGGAACTATGATTCCCACCCAAGTTCAGCCTGTCCTCATATCTCACCTTGATGACTGATGGGGAGGGCTTGTCAAAAATTAGATTTCTGGGTCTCCAACTCCCAGAATTTTGAATTAAATCTGGAGTGGGGCCTGAGAATTTGTATTTCTAGCAAGTTCCCCATGCTGATGGTCCAGGCACTGTATCTTGAGCACATTGTGCAAGAGGAATCTATTTATTTGTTAATGCAGTCATGTTTCACACCTGCTTAAAATTCTGCAGGGTTTCCCAGCCATTTACCGAGTTAGGTTTACATGTATTATGATTTCATCTCCAACCATTTTTGGAAGGAGATAGAGTTTGGGAACAGATAGACATGCTAGATACATAACTAACCCCCTTATCTGCCATCCCGAAGTTCTTTATCATCTAACTTCAAATAACCTCTCTAATTAAAATTTCTTAATATATTATAAAATAAATATATAGCACGTATGAAAAGTTTGCAATATATAGAAAAATATAAAGAAGAAAACATGAGTATGTTTCCTGTCCAGGAAAAAAATGTCTGGAGAGCTAGACACAACCATTATTAATGATTACCACTCGATGGTGGCATTCTGGATGAGTTTCACCATTCTATTTGAACTTTTCTACATTGCTTGGTTTTTATGAACAATGCTGCTATTTTCTATGGAAAAAAAAAAAAGAGGAAATCATTTACAACCACACTGTCGAGAACAAAAAACTAAGCTAACTTTTAAACACTAATTCTTGTGCTTTCTCTTTAATGCAGCCAATTTTCCAAGTGAACAATACATAATTCTCCAAGATCAAGTTGACTTTTCTGCCCTTGCCCCTCAGCTCTGTCCTGAGAATCAGTATCAATAATGACTCAGTGCTGCTTGTTGAGGTCCCAGGGCTTATTTCCTGAGAAGCTCTGAAAGGGTTTCTGGGCTAGAGTGAATCTCCAGCCCCTACGGCTCCACGGGCATGTTGAGGGTTTGGTCACTTCTCAGGGAGGACACAGGCTTTCAACAAGACTTGATTTCACTTCACTCTCCAGCTGTGTACCAGTTAATTTTTCTGAACCTCAGGCTATAGAACAGGGTTATAAATACTTAATGGCAGGGCTCACTAAGGATTAAATAACATGTGGAAGTCCCTGACCCATAGGAAGTATTCACTACACCCCACCCTGTTTCATTGACCATGTGCTAGAGATGTTCCCACCTACCTCACTTCTGACAGGGCTGCATGAGGTTTGGATATTTCCCCCTACGTTTTTCTTTTAAAAGAAGAAAGTCTTTTGGAAATGTGATTACTGCACCTAGATTTTCTTGATAATGCACAGAGTCTACAGAGATGAGAATTTTGGTTTCTTATTCTCATCCAAACTCCCTCTCTGACCCACTCCCTGATCTGACAACTCCCTTACAGAATTGTTTGGTGGCCTTCAACAAGCTGCATCCTCTCCCTAGCCCTCAACCTGCCTCCCCTCCCACCCACCCATCTGTACCATGAGGTGGTTGGATTTAATTTTTTTCCAAAGTCCCCCTCCCCTTTTAATTAGAGCTCTCTGAGTTCTAACATTCTCTGATTCTATGAGCTTATGAAACTGATAGATGAATTAATACAGAAGGAAGTAGAGGATACGATGATTGAAAGAAGGGTGGGAAGGTGGTCAGTGGGAGAGAAAAAGAAGTAAAAGGAGAAATGGAAAGAAAAATGGAGCAATGAATGAACAAACAAACAAACATGGAGCCTTGCACATCAGCAAAAGAAAGAAGCATCAGGCAGCCCATCCGCAGAGAAGATAGACATATTTTTCTGTAAAGCTATTTTTCACCCTGCCATACAATGAAGGCAGAGCCATAGTTAGAATTTTTAGTAGCTTCAAGCTAATTTAAACTTCATCGTTCTGTTTGACTAGCATTAAAATATCATATAGATTTTTCTCCAGCGGGTTTGTACATCACCACATAATTGGCACCCTCAATACCTGCTATTACTCTCTCTTCCACAATAGAGATGGTCAGAAAGTTCAGAGAAAAAAAAATTCCCCTTCTGCATCTACTTGATTTCACAACACAGAATGAATGTGAGACATGGATCTGGTTTTAAATAAATTATTAGCACCATATAATTTCTTGTCATATAATCGAGGGTACATTTCATGTGAAAAAAAAAAAAGTGAGAAAATAATTTGCAAATAGATTTCAGCATGAAAACATGCAAGAATACCTCAAACAACTTTTGGTGATGAAAAATGTTTTATAAAATATGTTTTGCTTACTCTTGTTGTTTTTGCTTTCTCTCTCTTTCCTTAGGGGGGATAAATCATTTCTGTTGCAGATAACTTCCCTTTACTCTAGTTATTGTTGCCATTCCTTGCATTTCGGGTCTCCACAGTGTATTCATTTCAAGTTTTGTATTTTTCTGTTTGAGAATCAGATACTCAGATTTAGAAGGAAGGTGTGGGTTCATCAGGATTGATGTCCTGTCCAAAATTGAATACCTCTACAGCTTCTTGGGCATGTGGTCACTCTGCCTCTGACTGCATAGTTCCAGGGACTGGTCACCCACACTCTCAGCAGGGAAGCATTTATTGTGGAAGGAGATAGCCTCAGTCTGGGGTCTGGGGTCTGGGTTTGGACTTGGATCCTAGAACTGTCATTTGCCTGCTGCGTGACCATGGGCAAGGCATGTAACCCCTGCAAGCATTGGATGCCTCATCTGTGAAGTGGGGATAATTTCCCTAACCCTTGGAGGGGGTGTGAGGTTTCAAAGAGAAAGTGGCTGTGAGATTCCTGGCACAGTACCTGGAATGCAGTAGATGCTCAATAAAAGTGCAGCCTATTCTGCAGGCTGGCACCCTCCATTCCCTGTTTGACAGGTTCCCTACTCCCCAGCTAGTCCAAGGATGAGCTGAAATCTGTCCCCAGGTGCCGTCTACCCACTGGTTGTTGTACCTTCTTTGAAGACCACACAGAACAAAGCTGCATTTCTGTTTCTTCCATATGATGGAAATTGTCAGAGAAACATTATGTCCCTTTGACTCTTCTCATCTCATTGAGTATCCCCAATGAGGACGGAATGAGCACACGGAATAACTCAGATTGTATTAGGTATCACCAGAAACCAGCCTGAAAAGGTATCTAGAGTTTCATCTCTATATGTATAATGGAAATGGATTGTTGGGGAGGTCTATGAAGGCATTTTCTATAGATATGTCTGGCTTCAGAGGCCCAGTCTAGGAGGTCTGATAGAAACTTCTAGTTGCAAGAAGTATCTGATTTTTTTATCTTAACACATTTCTCTCGTGTCTGTAACAGCTTCATTCTCCAAGCACTTGCTGCTAATGAATTATGCAACATACCTAAAAACAAACAACTAAGATATACAGTGACTTCTTTAAATGATTTAATAAATACAGTATTAGCCAAATGTTGATAAATAAAAGACTCACTTTGGATCTTATCTCAAGAAAGGAAGAATCATCTGGAAGGAGTAGTGGTGATTAAAATGTTGGAGCAAATGACCACCCACCATTCAGAAGCTTCTCAGGGATACATGAGGGTCTCCAGTTCCCCTCCATGGGGGTTTTGGGAATGTACCTGCTGATTTTACCTCACTCAGGTCTTTTACATCTTCTCCAGTCCCATTGTGACTGCTTTTCCTCAGGCCATTATCAAGTCTCTCTGCAAGAATGGAATAGCCGATCTCTTTGCATCCAGGTGCAGCTGCTTCTAACCCACAGAGCTCCAGGATCATTTCTAAATCCAAGTGCATCACTCTTCTATTTCAAATCCTTTGGTGGGTACTGATGGCTTTGCAAATGCAGCACAACTTCACAGTCTTGCACACGGTATCCTTCAAGGTCTGATTCCGGCTGATACCCCTGCCACCACCCTCCTTCCATCTAACTTCATTCGCACTTCACACACCTGGCTGGTTCCTGTCTTTACTGTGCTCATGCCATTTGCTGCCGGTGAAAAGCCCCTCCCTCCCTTTCTCCATTTGGAAAAATTCATTTTCTCCATACCTCAATTCAAATACCACTTTCCCTGGGAACTCTTCATGACCTCTGCAGGTGGCCAAATCTCCCTTCTCGGTACCCCCACAGCACCTGGTAGACTTCTGTATTAGAACTCAACACACTATGACATGTGGCTGTTTCTTCTCTATCTGACTTTGAGTTCTCAGAGCGCAAAGATGGTATTCTGCTCATCTAAATTCCCAGCTCTGCTTCTCACTCTGCTACCTTTACTTCTGACTGCTAGAGAACAAAGGACTTATTTGGGGAATTGAGATTTAGTGGCAAAATAGGGATTTAATTTATAGAACATCTGTCCTGGTCAGCACTGTATTTGATGCTCTAGGTTCACATTCTCATGTAATTTACTCCAAGTCCATGAGGTGGTTAATTTACCACCGTTTTACCAAAGAGGCCAAAGGTGGGGGATGGGGTGAGGGATGTCACAGAATAGGTTGATGGAAAACCTTGTTCAAGAACCTTGGAGTCCCGAATTTCCTGCCTTGGTATCCCCCTGGGTTCTATTCCTCTCTCTTGTTCCCAGATTCTCCCTTCTTCTGTCTAGATGCTCTTTTCTGTCTAGACTTACCTTTAACTACCCTTCTCTCCTCTCATTTTTTCCTTCTCATCTCTTTCTTTCCCAATCTTTCTCTCCACTAATTTTTTTTCCTTTGCCTCCATTCCGTCTCCCTTCTGTAATTCCTATTTCCTCTTCATCTTCCTTTCCCTTAAGTTCTCTGTTGTCCTTTTTCCAGCCCAGTAGCATTTCCCTAGGAAAGCGGACCTAATCTATTATCAGTCCTTTCTTGCTCTGTGGCCAGTCTCCACCCACTCCTAGTTCTTTGGCTGTGGTTGCACCTGTGGTCACTGTGCCCCGCAACCTGACTCCCATTTCCAATATACACATGGCCCCCCTGACATCTGGATAGGTGGGCAGCTGTCCAAGCTCCACATCAAAGAATTACTCTCAGCAAAGAGAAGAGCTCAAAGACTGGATCATCTCCCTTTACCCAGCCAGTATCCCAACCCACTTTGATGAAGAGACCTATGCCATGACTTTCCCTTGGGAGCTAGAATCTCACCAGAGTAAAGAATGATACTTTGCACACAGAGTGAGTGCCTATCATTACCTAAGCCCCAGAGTAAAATATGATGCAAACGCTTCCACAGGCCAGATAATCATCAACTTCTGTGGATGGAAAAGTGATAGCTACCTTTGGAACTCACTTGTAAAAACTTCTCTGTGTGAAAAGCTTGAAGTCCTATACATTTAAAACATGCTTGTTCCATGGTCTTTGAAATAAACACTAGAGAACCATTAAATGACATTTTTTGGGGGGATGTGTTGATTATTTGATTGCAAACAATTTTGTTCATTTAACTATTGATTAACATAAAAAGATGAAAAATTCTTGGAATGTATTTTGCATAGATTCAGAACTTAAAGAATTTAATCAAAAGTAAATATAACTTTGGGAAATTAAGCAATTAGTATTAGAGAGCTAAACACTAGACTAGTATGATTAATACTTGTGGGTATTTTTTTTTTTCTTTTTCTGGTGGGGTAAGTCCTTGGTGATTAAAGCCCTGCAAGATCATTAGGGGCATAGCATGGAGGAACTCGGTTCCTGGTTTCCAAAGGGAGGAGCAGAAGTAAAAGACTTGGTCCGGAAGAGTCTGATGGGAGATGTTTGCAGATAGAATTTGGAGAAAGCAGAGCATCCCCCAGAGAAGTGGGGAGGTAAGAGAAAACTCAGTCACCAGAAAGTATGCAAAGGGAACTTTGGGAACTCCAGCAAAGGTAGACCCTGTAGCTCTGCTCCTTGGGACTGTAAACTCCTTAAGGGCCAGCCCGTGTCTAATTCATCTTTGCTACCCCAAAGCCTAACACAGCTCCTGGGCATAGTGGACACTCAGTGAATATTAACTGAGTAAATATTAGCTAAAATTTCTTGAATGCTTGCTATATGTCAGGCTGGCCTAAGTGCTTTCTATACATTAATTTGTTTAATTTTCATGACATCCCGAAAACATAGATACTTTCATTATTGCCATTTTAAAAGGAGGAAACAGGCACAAAGAGCTTAATTTGTTCAAGGCTACAAGGGTAGTAAGTGGCCCAGCCAGGATTTGAAGCTATAGAGTCTGATTTTAGTGCTCACATTTTTGGTGATTTGTGGAGACTTGTCACCAAAATGTAGGGAGTTCATGAACCATTACCCTTCTTGGTTCTTTGCCAGAGAAAGAGAAAAGAGAATTCCATGATGACCTTGGGGGGTGGAATAGGGTCTTCCAGAGGCTATACCTTGTTTTCTGCAAGAAAAACAGCTAATTTAATCTCATTTAATCTTCTTAATAACCCTATGTAGTAAGCAATATTGTTTTCATTTAGAAAATTGAGACTCAGCAAGATAAAGAACATGTTCAAAGTCACAAAGCTAGTAAGTAGCACAGTCAGTGTTCTTTTCATTACACCAAGGTTCTATGTCAGGGAAAAACTATAATTCCTGGGTTATCTTTAATCAGAAAATAAGGCTGGACCCCCCTGCCCTTCCTCTACCTTTTTGTTCTCAGATCATCCAGGCTGACACCCTCATCATCTGAAACTTGCTTAAGACAGGCCAGTGGGATAGAAAGTGCAACAAAAGATAAAGGGACATTGCTTTATTGAAGAGAATGAGTTTGTTTAAAATAAATGCCCTAGACACTGAGCCAAACTCTTAGAGAGATATGAAGATGATTCTAAGATAGGAGAGTTGAGTTGCTGCCTTCTGGGCTGAGCCATCATCCTGTCTGAGAGGTCCAGAGATGAGGATCGCAGCCTGTGTTATAATTACAGAAGTGTTCAGCTTCCCCAAAACAATGGAGGAATCCTGGACACCAGTCTCTAAGGAGAGTTGCTCTCTGCTTTCAGTTTTTACACCTGGGTCTGAAGAAGCCCTTTGCAAGTCTGATTGGCTGAGCCCAGTCACATGACCAAATCCTAGCTCAGAACCTGGGCTCAGCCAGTTTCACAATCCTTGACTTTGAACCTGGAGTGAAGAATGCAAAGAAGCAGGTGTCATGGAGAATTTGCTGAGCGTGATTCTCCAGACCTTTGGCAGTTTTCTGAGCTCCTTAGTATGCTTTCGGTAAGATACTCCCAGGGACAGATGAGATGGTCAGGCTCATTCTGCATCCCCATTCTGCTGCCACATTCGGGTTTTGCCCAGATTCTTGTCAGGATCCACACAGCCTTTAAAACCCAAGTTGAGAAACAGGGCTGGCAATTAAATAGGGAAAAAAAGGCATCAGCTAAAAGCTGCTTTGGTAATATGGTACTGTGATTCTCAATATCTAAGCCGACTACCATCTGTCAGCTCCTTTTGGAGCCACTAGCCTTCAATCTTGGAACTCATCCCTGGGCCTATACTCATCCAGGATGTTCAGCTTCTGTCCCAATTTTAGGAAATGGCCCATATTGGTGTCTCCAGCCCTCCAATCACTCTACCGAATGGACCTTCAGGGGAATCTGACTCTCCCATGCATATCCACTTTCGGCTCACAAACAGCTCTCTTGAGATGGACTAAGCTTGACCACAGGGGAAGAAGGACCATAAACCTTCAAAAGCCAAGAGAAGAAACTTGGGTAGAAGTCTGCTTTACCTCTTAGTAGTTTGTCTCAATCTCTCCAAATTTCAGTATCTGTAAAATGGAAATAGAAATGGGACCTATCATAGAGTTGAACTGAAGCTTGAATGAGATAATCTGTTAAAAATCTGTTGAATAAATCATCTCTCACTTTCACTTGAGTTTGTATCATCCATCTCTTTTCTGTCCATTGTGACACTAAAAAAAAAATCTTCTTAGTGTTTCTTGAATCCCATAACTAGTATATTTCATGTATACTAATATATAATAGAATATATAATACACCAATATACTTACTTATGATTTTATAACTATTATTCCATTGGCTCTTAAGACGATTCTTTTGAAGAAAGCAGCAAAGGGATCATGTTTGTTCTGATACCTGCCTGTTTCAGCCTTTAAAATGCAAACAGTCTGCTCATGGGAGTGACCTCTTAACTTGTTTGGAGATGGTCCCCATTCAGCCATTTCCCAAGTTACTCATACTTTGTTGGCTTAAAGGTTTAGTCCAGTTTTTGGACTGATGCCTTTGGATTTAGTGACCAAACTTTGAAATATACCATGACTCTACTTCTTGGGTAATCCCATGGATTGTTAAATCTCACTACCATACCATCAGAATTTCCTGAATTTAGAGGCTGCCCAGCTGTTCACTGGCTCCACTCACAGCAATTGCGGATAAGGGGCACTTGCCCCATGGCAGCCCAGTTTCCAGCCTGGATTGGTGTTTCACCATTGGTGACCTTATTATACAGAGAACTCTTTCAGTTTAGACAGCTTTCCTAAGAGTTAATGCAGCTTCCTTGTATTTCCTTATGGCCCTTATACTCTTTGTGTCTTTTAATTCTCTATGGTTAGATCTTATGTGTTGCTATGGTGCACACACACAGTCATCCCTTTCCTTCTCAGAAAGTAAACACATGGGCTCCGATGGCCTGCAGGCTCTCAGCACTCTCAGTAAAATTGGAAGCCCATCCAGAACATAGGGTCTTTCTTCATTCCAAGGTCGAGATCTCTAGTGGACAGTAGCTGGCATTAACAATGGTCCTAGGCTAGTCTGGGTTCTGGTCTAAGCTTTGTCTCTAACTCCATGAAACTTGGGCACATTATTTCACCTCTGTAGATTTCAGTGTTTTCATCTGTAGCACTAGAATAATTATGTCTGCCTTGATTAATTCCCATGGTAGTTGTGAAGATCCAAAGATATGTGAATATATTTAAAAAAATTATAAAGTAGCATACAAATGCATGATGTTCATATTATTAAATTTAATGCTAATCAAAGTAATTGGCTAAGAACTAAAATGTATAGAGAAATGAACCGTTTTAATTATTGGTCAGATGTTAACATTACCAGTCAATCGCTGAAATTCTGACTTTATGAAAATAATTTTGGGAAGACTGGCTGATACTGAGCCAGTATTTATATTCTAGCAGAAATAACTAAGTAGATATTCAAGAAATATAAAATCAGGATTTCCTCTTTTGTATTCTTTCCTCATCAGCCAGGTAAATACAGAATGATAAACTATTACCTAGTTAAGAAATAACATGAACTTTTTTTTTTAATAGCTAAGGTTAGGAAGGAGCTTGTCAGATTCCTACTATATGCCAGTGGTGGGCTGGCTGCACGAAATATGTTGCATCATTTAGTTTTGACAACTCTACCATTCAGTAGGCATTATTGCCCCAGTTTTACAGATGAAGAAATAGAGACTTGGAACACTGTTAGTAGATGATAGAACTAGGATTCACACTCATGACTGTATTTCAAAAAATCTGTGGACTTTTCACCACCCCTTAGTTTCCCCCACCAGGCACTGCAGAGTCCAGTATGTCACATAAGAAAGGATCTAGAGTGATGGTAATTTCTGGAAAGGATGAGAAATTGGTGAGGACATCTGAGAAATCAGACAGATAGCTGGACAGACAGGCAAACACACACACACACACACACACACACACACACTCCTATCCTTTCCCTCGTCACATTCCAATCCAATTGAAGGGAAGAAACTTTTGTCTGTATTTTTTACTTAGGCACTCCAAGCATCTAGAACAGCATCTAATATATAACAGATCACAATAAATATTTGCTAAATGGATGAATGAAATTCATTCATTTACTTGGTAAATAGATGGATATGCGAATAGATTGGAAAAATAGGTATCAGTCTCTGGTTCTGTTTGCTTGTTTCTGAGTAAGATCTTTGAAACGGTTAATGCTTGGTGCAGATGTTCCAATTCAACAATGTGCTGGTTCTTTTCACAGCTCTGTAATCCTTCTCCTGAAATTGTTAATGCAAGTTGGAGATAAACATACCACAGTTCAATTCAAAATTGGGCTCTTCGGTCCCTTTGGTTCATTTCCTCCCAAATTCATGAATTCAGGAAGAGCTTGTCAACTCTCTGAACGAGACAACTGTGGCAAAACAAATTTATGAATCCAATCAGAAATGAACAGAAGTGATTCCACTGGTTTGATGGATGTGCCTCAACAAATCCCTGCCGCCCCCAGAAGCCGGACGGTTGGAGGAAGTTTGAAGAGAGGACATGAGAAATCTATTTGTGACGCACTGTGGATCCCAAGTGAAGGGGCCTGGAGGTAGGGAAGGCAGCAGGCTGCATCCATCAACCTCGGCAGCATCTGTTCTCCCTTCCACTGAGGCCCACTGACCACGGTCTGTCACTAGATCTAGTGCTCAGACGTTCTGCTCGAGCAGAAGGTTCATAGCACTGGTGTCAGGGTGAGTCCAAGCATTACAGGGGAAAATGGAACTAAGGTGGAGGAAGGGTGTAGGGCAAGGCTAGAAAACTCCCCCAGGAAAGGCCACCGGGTTGATAAAGGAATCAGTACTCCAGAAGACTGGGTTATGTGCTGGAAAGACCTATTCCCACCCCCAACCCCCTTCATATCAGAAGTTGTGTTGATGTAAGCCTGAGTTCATTTTACCCCAACTCAAGCATGCAGATTTCCCCACACCTAACTGGTGTCATTCAGCTACAACCAGCTTCTCGGAAATCATAATCTCAGCTAATGTACTGAGCACTTCCTGTACCAGGTTCTGTGCTAAGCACTTTGAGACATGATGTCTTTGAGTCCTCATGATTAGGTAGAAATCAGAATCACCTCTTTCACAAATGAAGAAGCTCACGCTTAAAGAAGTTAAATAACTTATCTAGACTACACAGCTGGTAAGAGGGGGAGCAGAGATTCTGTTTTTCCTGGAGCCTGAACCCCAACTTACCAAGAATTGCCATTCTCCGAACTTGAACAACTATGGGAACACCCCATCCTCACCCCCAGTCCTTCAGGTTTGGCCTTTTAGCTTCTCCCAAATCCCAGTCTCCCTTATCAACATGGACACTCAAATGCTTTGTACTTTGTTTACACTTATAATTTACCTCAACAACCGTAGGTTCTCTGAGGCTTCTGGTCACCCCGTTCAATAGCTATAATTTTTCATGCCGCTCCCAGTATTTCTGCATAGTAGAAAAGCAGAGGGGAAGCAGAAAACTTGTTGACATTGGTGAATCAGGACTCATGGGAGTTACGGTGTCATTAGGAGTGAGGTGATGGGGTCTCTGAGGAATGTGTAGCTCAGAGGGTTCTAGGAACAGTTGTAGAGTCCGAATCCTGATTTGACTGCTGTGTGGCCTGGGCAAATGACTTAACTTCTTTGGTTCTCCAACACCACGTCTGCAAAATGAGGAAAATTTTTCCTACCAGACAGAACACAGGGTGACTGTAAAGACGAAGTGTGTGGGGTCCATGGCCGACTGCCTGATGCCTAGAAGATTAACATTGATTTCCTTGAACCCACATTATGAAATGGATGCTTTCTAGACAGTTCCTCACTGAGGAGTAGTCCAGTGCACACAACGTCGAGTCTTTGCTAGGCTGATCCTGCTGCCCCAGAATCCAACCCTCAGAAGTACTCTCCTACCTTCCACCTGCGCTCAGCTGTGCTAATAGCATGGAGTATACTGATCTTTGGCCAACCCCATGCTCAGGGGACACGCTAAAGCAGAGAATGGACATCCTTTCTAGGAGCACTCAAGAGCCACGATCCTGTGGCCCTCAGAGGGCAGGCACGTCCTAGAGATTCCCTTGGTGCTGCAGCTCCCAAGATAGGACCTCACGGATGTCTGCCATCCCTTACTCAGACCTACTTTTGCGATCTGCACAAACTGAAGTCTCCTGGCTTCTTGGCACAGAACAGAGAAACTGAAGATGTTTCCCTGCCATGGGAGCTCTCATCCCGGTCCAAAGAGAAGAAGGAAAGGCAGGAGAAGGAAACTACTACTGACTGCCTTCTGTTTTGTGCCAGATTCTGCTCTTCTCACTGTCTGCCTTGTCTCCCCAAACCCTAACAACAAGGTTTGTGTGGTGGGTATTGTCTCCCCCTGTTTACCAAGGTGAAACTCAGAGACCTTAAGTGACATGCCCAAGGTCACACAACTTTGAATCTAGACCTTTCAGAAGATAAGGCTTCTCCTTTAGCATGCTGCCTGATGTGGAAAGGGATGATAGGGAAGTGAAGGGACAGAGGGGAAAGGGACACTGGATTCTGATTCCAGGGCCAGAGAATATGCAGCAGTGAGATCTGTAGCTCTGAATGTCAGAGTTGCGTCTCAGATGCCCCCTTGCATGTGCCTCCGAGTCTTTGTTTCCTAAAGCCGAGATTTCAGGAAGACAGTTGTCAGGTGAGGCCTGGACACCTGGTCTCCTCTGCATGGAACCAGGGAAGGTCATCTCATAATTAACTTTGTGACACAACTCATTGGAATGAGAAGGGTATTCTTCAATTGTTTTGTGGTGCAGAACAAATGCCTCATTAATCAGAAATACATCAACCTGAGCCCAAGCAATAATAATGTGAGGGAGAATAACGAGTTGGCATCACCTGGGACAAACTGCAACCACACAGCTTATTCTTCAAAGGAGCCCATGATGCTTGGACTTGCAAGATAGTCACAGGAGGGGTGAGGGGCAAGAGATGAGGGGAGAGAGATGCAGAGGGAGGAGGAGGGGCTCTAGCAACTCCCCTTCAGGGATGTTGGGGAGGAAGGGAAAGCACAGCATTTTGAAGATCATGATCCTGGGGCTAAGAAGTAGAGTCAAGGACCAGACTATTTTGGGGTATAGGACAGCCTTCCAGAAGCAAAACAGCCACCCCATGGGGCCACACTGCCAGGGGCTCTTGGTTCCAGCATAGCATCCCTGGACCCATCCAGACAAGAACACAGAGATAGAGGTGGGACCTCTAGCTCACGTTCTGGTTTCAAATCCATAAGCTATTACTTCATTTGTTCTTTTGCTCATTCATTCATTCACTCACTGGTCTTATCATCCTTTCAATCAATAAATAGTCATTATGGAGAGTCTTGACTTTGAAGTGGAAAGACATCCCATAAATGTGGCCAGATAACCCTGGTTATCTCATACCGATCAAAAGTTCTGACTACTGGTTCATCGCAGACTTCTCATGTGTTGAATCGCAGGAGAATATCATCCCAATATTCAAATTAAACAAACCCAGTTTTAGCTACCTTTGCTTTATAAAACTGAAAATAAATTATTACATAATTGGTGCACTTTATTTGCAAACAGAATTTTTGAAACATAATTATTTAGTAGGGCTGGTGAGCATAAGAGTCCTTGGTGATAGAAAAATCAAAATCATCTGAATTAGCCTTAATCCTTCATTTTAAACATGAAGAGACCAGTGCCTTCTGAGAAGGAGGTTTTGCCCAAAATCAGTACAAAATCTGAGACAAAGAAGGAATTGAAACCCAGAGAGTCTTGATTTCTGGTTCCATATACTTTCCATCACATCATGTCATGAAACCTTCTGATGACAGGAAGATAGGTGATCTTCCCAGTTGTGATAGGACTGGCCTCCAACTTTCCCAAGCAGGGTACACCCAGCCACTTGTTGGGATGCCCATAGGCCTGCTAGCGGTCAGGAAGCTGTTTGGAGCTTCCACACACCTGCGTCTCCTCAGCCTTCCTCAGCCTCATCCCAGGCCAGAAGCTGGCCCACCTCAGAATGAAGCCACCCTTCCCTCGAACTCCAGCCTGATGGGGTTCCCCTTGAAAGAACGTGGGGCTCAGGAAAGAGCTTGGAGACTCTGACAGAAAATGCTGAAAAGCTAATAAGATTTCACAGGAACTCAAAGTAGATCAGAGTCAGCAGAAGAGAACCTTCAATTGCACAAAGATGTCATCTGAGGAAGGAATTCTTTTTCTCAGTAGAAAGCATCTTTTACTTAGGTAGCTATTTCACTATATAGATATAAATACACCTGTTGGTTTTAAAATATTGAGTGAAGGCTTTTAGGAGTTAAAAATATTTTTATTTTTAAAATGCAAAAAAAATGTTTATATTTTAGTCCAAAGGTTTAATGTGCAGTCAGTCAGACTTCAGCCCCCAAATATCACACATGGGAGAGGAAGTTGGGGAGGGGGCTTTGTTGTTGAAGTGATGGGTAGATTCAAACAGATAGTCTTTAAACTGTCTTCAAATAGTCAAAATGTCTTCACCCAGGAAGGGATTCCTCTTTCAGTGACCTGGAGGGGAATGGAATGAATGCTGACTTGATGCTTTGGTCTGTATTAGGACCAAGTCTTATCTTACTTTGAGAGACAAGGCTTATTGTAGGAATGGTCCTAGGATGCGACCAAATCTAGTCAGTACTTTTCAGTCCTTAATCTGCAGCCCTTGACTCTTAAGCATTCTTTTCTTTTTAAACTCTTTTCTTCCTACTGCCTCAGTGGTACTTAAATAACCGTGTATGTGTGTTCCTGATGCTTTCCAACCCGCCCCCCGCTTCTCCCATTCTCTTCGTTCAAGGCCCTAGGGCTATTCCATACTTTCTTTCCCCATCTCCAGTTAAAACCTCTTACTGTCTCACCGTCTCCTGTAATATATAAACTCCTTAAAAATGGCTTTTTTTCCATGGTCTCTTCCCTGCCTCTTTGGTCTGATCTTTCCACACAGTCTCCTTGAAATATGTCTAGTATTTGGAGTACACTTTTTTATTTCTTGCATCTAAGATTTTTCACATATATTTCAGGTTTATAGATGAGGAAACCAAGGCTTTAAGAGATGACATAATTTACCTAAGGTCACATGATTTTTAGGAGGCAGCCAGAACACTGCTTTGGGCAATCTAGTTTCTTTCCTTGGAGTCTTGTGGGATCAGGTATCATGCAGGGTTCGGAGATTTAGATAATCAGGTTCTCATTCAATATGGTAATACTTTCTCCAGTAGTAGCCACGATTCTTTGTCCTGCCAGCAGGTGAACTGAAATCCACCGCTACTCCAGACTCCACACTGAGGACGAGGAGAGGCTCACTGGTGCCACCTTGTGGTGAGTATGCTCCATCTTGCTGTGCCCTCCAGGGCAGGGGCAAAGGGTTTCCCTGTGCATCATTCAAGCACCAAAATAACTACCCATCTCATCCTCATCTTCTTCCCCTCCTCCTCCTTCTTCTTTTTACCTCTTGCCTCTTCTCCATCTTCTTCCACTTCTGTTGTCATCTTTCTACCCTTTCTTCTTTCTCTTTATCGTCCTTCCTCTTTTTTCCTTCTTTGCCCTCTTTTTAAACATTTGCTTTTTCTTTTGCCTGCAGTCCCCAGCAGGACAGCACTTTTGATCCCGACTCTCATTGGTCCTTGGCCTCTCTCTTGTTGTAACAGGAAATCAACAGCTCTCTCTCTCTCTGGTCTTCACCTCGCATTACCAGTCTTGCGCAAAGGTCTCATCCTACAGCGCTGTGCTGGGTGAGGCCTGAGGATCTAAGTCAGGCACGTGTATTTGCATCAGGGATTGCTTTAATCAGAGTGTGTGAGACTTCAGGCAAGTCACTTCATTACTGAGAGCCTTTGCTGCCTTACCTATTAGGGATAACGAAGACTGCTTTGCTAGACTGAGCTGAGTATTAAATGAGACCAGACACGATGATGGCATCTTGTCAGCTTCAAGTTCTCAAAACTGCACTGCCTGGAACACCTGCTAATTGCTGTGGGGTTGCCGTCCTCCATGTGCCCCGTCACCCAGCCTAGGTTCTCGGCACCGCTGGTCCCGCACTGCCATCCTGCCCCAGCGTAGTGTTCTGATCACTGCATGTGTGCCCTCGCCCACATCCAACTTGCACATTTGTCATCTGCCAGAACCAGCTCCTGTGTCAGCTCTGCCAGAGGCCTTCCTTGCTGCATCTCCTTGAACATCAGCATTCCCTCCAGCACTGTGTTCTTCGCTCTATGCCTGTGGCAAAGGCTTTTCTATTCAGTTAGGTATAAGCAATAGACAAAGGAAAAGTATTTTCCTTTTAAATTCTCTATGGCACTAACCTAGCTCTGAGTACAGAGGTGACTCATGATTAGTACTTGATTTATTGATTTCCTGAAGCTCTCCAGAGCACCAGCTTAATTCTAGTGCTAGGGGAGTAGAAGCCTGAAGGTTCATGAGCTATGTCAATATCCCTCAGTGTTTTTCTGCAGAAAACAGTGCATGAAAGCATTATACGATCAGACAGAAATGGCTTTGAGCCCCAACTCCACTACTCCCTGGTTGTGTGGTCTCAGGCATAATACTTAACTTCTCTGATCCTTATAATACTTTTTTTTTTTCCTGTAAAATGGGAGTATTACTAGTATCTACCTCATAGGGTTGTTGTGAGGATTAAATAAGATAATGACTATTAATTTCTTCCAAAAGTTAGTAATAGATTCATTTTAGCTCCACTGTTTCTACTTTTACCCAAATGATTCATCTGCCATGATTCCCTTCATTGTAGAACAGACTGGTCTGTCAGACAAATAGGACAACTGAGGAATCTGTAAATACTGATGGCTCAACAGGTCAAAGGCATATTCAGAAGGGCAATGACCTTACAGTCCAGTCATTTAGAGGCAGCCTTGCTGCTTTTTAATGATAGGGACATTTTAACGTGGCTTCGCCTCCGCATTTTCCCTTATCAAAGCATGGTACTACATATACCATCATTGCACACCTGTTTCTATCTCATCTTTGAGCCCAGCCCACATCAAAATGGACTTTTAAAAGCAGAATATCCACTTTTGTGCTAAAAAATGTCTCAAGACGCAATCCCACCATTGGGGCAAGATGGATTCCCCTATACCACCAAGCAATTCTTAGATACCAGCTGTGTGTCCTGAAATTCAACTCAATTCTGACACTATCTATGCAGAGATAGCATCAGATTCCACAGGTTAAGGACTCAGTCCCACAAGACGTCCCCACTCCAAATGCCAATCACAAGTCCACGTTGTTACTTGCACTTCTGACTGACTGGCTATAAATCACAGGTTCCCACAATCTACTTTTGGGTTTGATTAATTTGCTAGAGCAACTCACACACTTACTCACTAGGTTACTGTTTTCTCACTAGGTTAACAGATTATTACAAAGGACATTAAAGGGTACAAACCAACAGCTGGATAAAGTGATTCATAGGGTGAGGTTCCAAACAAAGGAGTTTCTGTCCTCGTGGAGCTTGGGGCTCAGCCTGATGGCAGGAGAATCTGTTCTAGTTCCCAACCTGGAAGCTCCCCACATGCTCTCCTTTTGGGGTTTTTAGGAAGGCTCATTACACGGGCACTGCAGGTTAAATCATTGGCCATCAGTGACTGATTCAACCTCCAGCCCCTCTCCCTTTCCCAGAAATCAGGAGGCAGGACTCTGATAGCCAACCCCTCCCATCCTTAGGTGTTTTCCAAAAGTCACCTCATTAACCAAAACCCAGTAGTGGTGGTAGAAAGGGGCTTGTTATAAATAACAAGACGCCCATTTCACCTTTATGGCTCAGAAGGGTTTTTAGGAACTGAGAACAGGAGGCCAAACATCATAAGAAAAGATTGCTCTCATCACTCAGGGAATTTCAAGCATTTGGGGGAGTTGTGAGCCAGAAGCTGTGGATAAAGACCAAATATACATTTCTTATAAGTCACAATATCACCCCTGCCAGGGAAGGCAGTGCTGAGGCCAAAAGGAGGCTGCTGGTGGGGGCTAAACTCTGTTGAGATAGGGACAAAGCAGTTCTAGTAAGGGGCCCAGGCACAGAAGTGCAAACTAAAATAGCAGCAGGTGTCAAAGCAGAAATAGCGGCCACCTGGGAAGGCAAGTTAAGAAATGCCACTATCCTTCAAAGCAAATAGAGTGGCTGATACCCCAGTGGGAAGGAAAGCATTGTCCCCAGAAAGTCATATTAACTTCTTTGGGCCTTAAACTGCAGTTTTGGCTAGGTTTTTTAAATTTATTTTCTCCATGACAAGGAAAAAAAAGTCTTCTTAAAATTGAAGTATAGTTGATTTACAATATTGTGTTTTAGATGTACAGCAAAGTGATTCAGTTTTATATATGTATAGTTTTTCAGATTATTTTCTATTATAGGTTATTACAAGATATTGAATATAGTTCCCTGTGCTGTGCAGTAAATACTTGTTGCTTATCCACTTTGTGTATAGTAGCTTGTACCTGTTAATCTCATACTCCTAATTTATCCCTCCTCCTCTCCCTTTCCCCTTTGGTAATCTAAGTTTGTTTTCTATGTCTGTGAGTCTACTTCTGTTTTGTATATAGATTCATTTGCATTACTTTTTAGATTCCACATATAAGTGATATCATATAATATTTGTCTTTCTCTGTCTGACTTACTTCACTGAGTATGATGTTCTCTAGGTCTAACCATGTTGCTGCAAATGGCAATATATCATTTTTTTAATGGCCGAGTAATATTCCGTTGTAATATGTACCACATTTTCTTAAGCCAGTTATCTGTTGATGGGCGCTTGGGTTGTTTCCATGTCTTGGCTATTGTAAATAGTGCTGCTATGAACAGTGGGGTGCATGTATCTTTTCAAAATAGAGTTTTCTTCTTTTTTGGATATATGCCCAAGAGTGGGATTGCTGGATCACATGGTAACTCTATTTTTAATTTTTTAAGGAAATTCCACTGTTTTTGTTTTTCATAGTGCCTGCACCAATTTACATTCCCGCCAATAGTGTAAGAGGGTTGCCTTTTCTCCACAGCCTCTCCAGCATGTATTATTTGTAAACTTTTTGATGATGGCCATTCTGACCTACGTGAGGTGCTATCTCATTGTGGTTTTGATCTGCGTTTCTCTAATAATTAGCGATGTTGAACATCCTTTCATGTGCCTGTTGCACATCTGTATGTCTTCTTTGAAGAAATGTCTACTTACGTCTTTTGCCCATTTTTTTGTTTGGGTTGTTTGTTTTTTTGATATTGAGTTATATGAGCTGTTTAAATATTTTGAATATTAACCCTTTTTCAGTTGCATTGTTTGCAAATATTTTTCCCATTCCGTAGGTTGTCTTTTTATTTCTTTTGATGGTTTCCTCTGCTGTGTGAAAGCTTTTAAGTTTGATTACGTCCTATTTGTTTATTTTTGCTTAAAAAAAATTCTTAATTGAATGCCTGCTATGTGTCTGACATAATTATATACATGTTATTTAATTACAACTATATCTATAAAATATATTTATAAAAACATTGTGAAATAACCCCACTTCATATGACTCTGACCTCATCTTCTTACCAAACCAAACTCAGGTCTACTTGTCTGTGCACAGCAAAGCCAATCAAATGACACCGGGTTGTGGTGAAGGAAAGTACAGTGTTTACTGCAGAATACCAAGCAAGGAGAATGGGCAGCTCATGCTCAAAAGACCTGAACTCCCTGATGGCTTCGGATAAGGTTTTTTTGTGTTTTTTTTTTTTTTCTACAAATTTATTTATTTATTTATTTATTAGCTGTGTTGGGTCTTCATTGCTGTGCACAGGCTTTCTCTAGTTGTGGTCAGCAGGGGCTACTCTTTGTTGCAGTGCATGGGCTTCTTGTTGTGGTGGCTTCTCTTGTTGTGGAGCATGGGCTCTAGGCATGTGGGCTTCAGTAGTTGTGGCACAGGTCTCAATAATTGTGGCTCACAGGCTCTAGAGCACCGGCTCAGTAGTTGTGGCGCATGGGCTTCATTGCTCTGAGGCATGTGGGATCCTCCCAGCTCAGGGATCGAACCTGTGTCCCCTGCATTGGCAGGTAGATTCTTAACCACTGTGCCACCAGGGAAGTCCCTCAGGTAACAGTTTTTAAAGGCAACATTTGGGGTGAAGTTTGCAGCTTGTGGATTTTCTTCTGATTGCTTGGTGGTGAGGTAACAGGGTGATGTTTTAGGAATCTTAACCATTAAGCTTCTGGTTCCAACCAGTCTGGAGTCTACATGCTTGTGGTCAGCATGTAGTCACTATTTTCTACCTGGGTGGGGTGGGGGGGGGGGCTTTGTTTTCCACAGAACAGCTTGAAGATATACATCAGATTGTCATGTGTATCTCTTGAAGATGACTAGGACTCTGTTTTATTGATGAACTATTGTTTAAGCTGTCATTACTTTTCTTGCTTGACTTCTTTTCCTTTGTTTCTGCGTTCCCTCACTTCCCTAATTAGTAACTGCTTGAGTCTGCTCTTTGGAACTCAGGGAAAGCCAGGAGACTAAAGCCTTTTTCTACAAACAAGAAATGGTGACATGGAGGGGCTTTTGTGCCCAGGAGAGCTCCCCAGGGCCCTGTTCTGTTTCAGACCACCTTTTCTTTGATCTTCTCAATCCTGAGGGGAAAAGAGTGGGACACAAAAGGGAATAGAGTTTTGGATAGAGGGGTTAATCATAAACTCAGCAGGGGACTCGGTTTTAGGGGGACTCCATTTCACTCTCCTATACTCTGCTCTCCCCTCCCACTGCCCCGCTCTGCTCCACCACATCAGCCTCCATCTTGTGCTTCAAACACTTCAATCTCGCTCCTACCTCAGGACCTTTGCACTTGCTGTTTCCTTTGCCTGGAATGTTTTTACCCTACATGTCCTCATGGCCTGCTCTCTTCCTCTGTCACGTCTGTACTTACATGTGCCATCTAATGAGAGAGGCCCAAATTATGGAGCTCACACAGTACTCCATATCCCCTTCTCTGCTTTCTTTTTCCCTCCTTGGTAGCCATGGCTGTGTATATACACACACATGTATGTACTAGTATATATATTCATATATATGTGTGTGTGTGTGTGTATATCTCTTTCTCTCTCTCTCTCCAGAGTAATATATATACATTTATATATATATTACTTCCTACATGTATGTTATATTATATATATTGTTATATATTCTATATGTATATTATATAGTATATATTACAGTATATATATTACTTCTTTATTATGCTTTTTATATTTTATCATCCTCCATTAGAACCTAAGCCCCTTTGAGGCAGGTCAGGGTTATGTGCCTGGCACTTAGCATAACTTATGGCATATACCAAACACTTGATAAATGTTTGCAGACTGAATGGATGGATGAATGAATGAATAAATGAATGGGGATTATTCTTGTCATTTCATTGATGAGGAATCTGAGGCTCAGAGAAATGAAACCCTATGGCCATTGTCATCCAGCCAGGGAGCGCTTAAGCCAGGATCGAAGCCCAATCTACCCAGCCTGAGAGCAGCCATGGCCTTGGCTTCTCTCCACTCCCCTCACTCAGGGCAATGAAACAGAGTCAACAGGGAATGGGATGCATCAGCCTGAAGTAAAGTGGGAAGGAAAAGCTGAGATGTTCCCATATGACAAGGTTGAAGAAATAGCAATCAGT
This sequence comes from Hippopotamus amphibius kiboko, assembly GCF_030028045.1. Lineage (NCBI taxonomy): Eukaryota > Metazoa > Chordata > Mammalia > Artiodactyla > Hippopotamidae > Hippopotamus > Hippopotamus amphibius. Next base: position 28,995,079 of record NC_080194.1, on the reverse strand, counting down.
GTTTAGAACTCATTCCTACAAACTGTGTTGAGAGGCAAAGCTGGGGCAGCTAATGCCATAGATTGTTTTCACATTGAAAGCCAGAAATGACCAGATATGAGATTAACGGTTATAAGATCCACTTCATCTTCTGTATGGATTAAATATTATCATCAGCCTCATTTTATAGGTGGGCAATTATATGCTCAGAGCATTTGAAACTCTTTCCCATGGCTACACAATCTGGGTCCTGAGACCCTCATCCCACACCCTTCTTCTTCCCTACCCTGCCTCTCACCCAGTGCCTGATCCCTCTGACCACAGAGAGTGGTGTTCAGGCTGATCCCCAGCCTGCGTCATGAGCTCACCCCATGTGGCCGGACGTGGGCTGCCAACCAGGCTTGGGGCTCCCAGCATGCAGCCAGCCTCTGCTGGCTGGGTTCCTGCTGGACCAATTAGCATATTTCCTCCAGATGCAGGGAGGCATGGGAATCTCCATGGCAGGGCATTCAGGTGTTGTGTCCTGTGAAATATCACAGAAGGCTCTACTTTGAAATCCTCACCCTCACCAATGTGCAGAAGTGCTGGAATCCCCACTAATCTGACTCGAAGGCAGGACAGCTGTTGACAAGAGTATTGCTTGGTCTTGACCCTGGGGAGCTGGAGAGGGCATTCCTTGGTCCATCGGGAGAAACAACCTCTGCCAGGACCTTAGTAAGTGAGAGCTTGTGCTCATTTGGGTAGGGACTGTGTGGAAGTCTGTTCTGACTGTGAAGAGAGTGTTTACAAAGCTAACAAGAGGCACAAACAAGGACTGGAGGGGAATTCTACTGCTTCTAATGTGCTTGATATGCTAATTACAAATTATGCACATCTTCTTGTGTTAAAGCAGGTCCCCTCAGGAATTTGTGTTAGCTGGTTGTTCTGAGTACTTGAAAGATGGTTGATGGGATTTCTTTATATAATTTAGGCAAGTGTTACCATCTATTTACTCATTCATCCATTCATTCAATAAATATTTACCGAATTCTTATTCTGTGATAGGGATTGTGCAGGTTACTGGGAGGAAGTAGGGAATGAAACAGAGGAGGTCCTGCCCTTGGGAGCCTCTGTTGGGTGGGGGTGGGGTGGACACTGTTCTGGTTGATCAGGGATGGTGTAGCCTGCTACCATTCCAGAAGCGGGGTGAGGACATCTCAAAACATGTAGAAACATGGTGTCCACGCTCCACCAGGCTGCAGGAGGTGGGGCTCAAGGCCATACGTTAATTGGTGCCCAGGTCCTGATAAGCCTCACTTGCAATGCCAGAGAGATCTAGGTTCAATCCTTACCCTGCTGCTTCGTTGCTATGTGACATGGTTGAGTCACATGACCTCCAGGAGCCTCAGAGGATTTATTGGCAAAACAGGGATACTACTTTGAACCTCAGGGGACTTTATGGATTGAATGAGAAAATGGACATAAAATGCTTGTCACAACATAGAAAACAGCATGTGATGGCCGGTGCTATCAGCCTTTACCTCTAAAGTCTAAGAAATTCTGTAATATCCTTGAGCTTTGATGTTATTTCCTTTAACACAGGTATGCATGTGCATATATAGAAAAAACGATATATACCTATTTGTGTCAACACACACATCTGTCTTCACTACACACAAGTATGTATGCCCGTGAACCTGCAGGATAAGTATGAACGTGTTCACAGATGCACACACATATCCACATGAGTCACACCTTATGGCCACATTGCTCTTTCATGCTTTCTTAATCCACATGACACAGGCCTTCTTTCGTTTTCCAAATTCCAAATGCGAAGAACACTAGTTACAAGTTACTTGTAGATCCGCTATGCTTCTTTCTTTGTCAGCTTTCACTCTCTTGTTCATATGTATTTATTCATATTTTTCCCTGTAGCTCACGACCTTTCTCCACTCCACACTCACCTCCCCTACAGGGAGACAGTCTACAGAAGATAGACATGGAGTCTAGGGTTCTGAGTTTACTCAAATTGGGAATTTTCACTCCTGCTTTTCAAGCTTTGCCTCTGGGATGCCTTCTGGGATTGCTCAGTTTCCCTCCAGTGAACTCCAGGTTCTAGCCCTATGCTGGGAGGAATTTGTCAGCTTAATTTTTGTTCCCTGTTCAACTCAGTCATTGCCATCAACATTTCCCTTCATCCACATAACACCTCTGGGCTTCTTCAGAATATTTGTAACTAAATGTGGGAAAGCTACCCTCTCTCCTCAACTGTGAAATCTGCAAAATGGATTACGCTCAGACCTTCACCCATGCATGGATGGAAATGTATGAACTTGCATTCAGAGACATACACACACGCTCTCATGTACTTTATTTTATTGTTGTTTCTTTCACCTGCCCTTTTGCCCTGTTACTTCAAGTTCATGTGCTAGAAGACAGAACTTTGGTGAAAGAGCAAGTTGAACTTTACTACTTCAATGATGTATTTTATTCTGTTTCTCATTGTTTTGTTTCCACTCAGAATAAACCTGAAATCCTCACTTTTTTTACTCTTCCTTTCATATATTAGTGGAGATTGACATGTGAGTGAAATGGACCTAGGAGGTTGGTGAGGGAAATAGAGGACTGGTCCTCTCTGCAAAAAGGTCCTTAGGATCTTCCCCAGTGAGAATCAGCCTTGACTGTGAAGATTCGCTGGGTGTCCTCCAAACCCCTGGGGTTGGCTCGTGTAAGACACACCTCTTCCCATGTAAGGTAGGATATAATTCTTTCAACCAGTCCATCGAGCATCTGGAGTGGAGTTCCAGTTCTAAGCTACAGGGTAGATATTAGCTCTAGGAATCAGAGAACAAGAAAGATGCCTTAATCTATTCAGCAAATATTTATTGAGCACCTGTTTTGCAGCAGACATCACGCTGGGTATTAGGGTGACGCTGGGTATTAGGGTTAGATGACAAGACAGACTTAATTCCAGAGAACACAATCAAACGACAGACATGGGCATTAAACGCAGCAGCACACTAACAGTGTTGCAAGTACAATTGTGATAAACACTAAGAAGGACAAAAGTGGGGTCTATGGCAGTGTAAACTAGGGATCTTGGCCTGGTGAGAGTTGCCATAGGATGGGAGGTGTGTTACTTAGGAAAACTTCCCTGAGGGAGTGACATTTTATACTACGACTTGAAAGATACACAAAAGTTGACCAGAGGAAGAAGTAAGGGAGAAGTTTCCAGAAAGAGAAAGTAGCACATGCAAAGACCCTGATTCACTAGGTGTCTGGCTCATCCACAGGGCACAGATGTGAAAGTGGTGAGCAGGGCAGGGTGGTACAAGGTGGAACTGGGCACGGTGGGGGGAGCTGAGCACTCTGATCCTCCCGTAGTTCACTCTGATCCCTCCTGGTGCTGCAGCCATGTCTACTGGATAAGTGACACCAAGACGTGCAGAGCAAAGGATGGCCTCTCGCATGTGAAGCTCCATCAGGATAAAAAAGATAAATATTTTATGTTCACCTTTAGACTTGTGCAAAATTATTTCTTTTTGTGGAAAGGCTGCTTGCAAATGACAACTTTACATTTTCCCCCGTGTCAAAAGAGCCACATCAACATATCGCGTACCAAATCCCCCCTCTAGTTGTTGAAATGACCTTCTTAAATGGCTTATCATGATCTTAGAAATTCCACCACAGGGCAGAAGCACCTAGAAGCCAATCCTTTTATTTCCCAGGTTAGTGTGTATGTTTGGTTTTGTTTGTTTGTTTGATGATCTTTTTTTTTAATTGGAGTATTAATGCTTTACACTGTTGTGCCAGTTTTTGCTGTACAGCAAAGCGAATCAGCTGTATTTATACGTGTCCCCATATCCCATCCCTCTTGAGCCCCCCTCCCACCCTCCCTATCCCACCCCTCTAGGGCATCACCCATCATCGAGTGGGTCTCCCTGTGCTATGCAGCAGCTCCCCACTAGCCATCTATTTTACAGTTGGTCGTGTGTAGACATCAGTGCTGCTCTCTCACTTCATCCCAGCTTCCGCTTCGGCACCCCCCCCATGTCCTCAAGTCCGTTCTCTACATCTGCATCTTTATTCTTGCCCTGTCACTGGGTTCATCAGTATCATTTTTTTAGATTCCATATATATATGTTAGCATACAGTAGTTGTTTTTCTCTTTCTGACTTACTTCACTCTGGCTAACAAACACATGAGAAGATGCTCAACATCACTAATCATTAGAGAAATGCAAATCAAAGCCACATTGAGGTATCACCTCACATCGGTCAGAATGGCCATCATCAAAAAAATCTAGAAACAGTAAATTCTGGAGAGGGTGTGGGGAAAAGGGAACCATCCTGCACTGTTGGTGGGAATGTAAGTTGGTACAGCCACTATGGAAAACAGTATGGAGGTTCCTTAAAAAACTAAAAATGGAACTATCATATGACCCAACAATCCCTCTCCTGGGCATACACCCTGAGAGTGTATGTTTAATCCTAGTTATATCAGTACAACTGTAAAGCATCTTAAGTAGTTGTATATCTGATCAAGTTGATCTAATTTGTATAGAGATCTTTAACCTGATTTACTTTCCAACAATCAAAAAACTAAAAACATTTGTTAATGAAGCTTTTTTAACTACTTGTTAATGTGAAAGATAATTCTTTAAATTTATATTATTTGTATGATAAAAATGACAGAATACCAGCCTGAATAAGTTGAAACACTTTTTCAGGAATTGGCTGCTTTACAAAAATCCATGGGTTCTTTGAATGTGACAGTTAGATCAGTTGACATTCTTCATGCGAATGCTGAAGAGACTGATGGTGTTGTGAGAGAAGATAGACCATTAAACCTACACAGGCCCTGGGCATTTCCTCAGTCTCCAAATTCCCAGGAAATTCTTTCCCTTCCTGTCAGCAAAAATGAGGTTTATGACACAAGCCAGTAATTGTAGATGACACCTTAGGTAGAACAAAGCCTGATCTATACTCCTTAGCCATAGTTCAAAATCTCAACACCCATTTGAGTGTCATAATTTTTGACTTTCAGAACTGAAAAACTTTACTAAAGAGACCTCTGCTTCTTGGACTGGCTAGGAAACAGCAGTTGAGATTTGTGGAAGGTCCAAATTATTGATCTATTTTTTAAGCAAATGCGATTTGATTATTTAGAGCTCAGACTAGAGTAGGACTGACCTGTGGGAAACGCATTCTGTAACCTCTGCTCCTTTCTCTCCTGGGCTGCCCAGCCTCCTGGCTCATTCATCACAGCCCATACTATTTTTGCATATGATTTTTTGTTCACCTGTGGATTGGTCAGGAAAAAGATGACACACTCGGAGAGGGTAATTTTAGGAAAGTTTAACAAAAAGCAAGCATTTACAAAGATGGGGGCAGGAATTAAGGAGAACAACAAGAGCTGGTACAGGACCCCAGAGCTGGTAATGATGGAATACTCTTACCATGCCAGGACTGAAGGGGCAAGGGGAGGGAGTGGTTACGTGACAGGAGTTTGACCTCTAATGGAGGGACTCAGCCAACCCTCAGTGTCTCTGCTTGGAGGGAGCTGGGAATAAATACCTGATCTCCTTTCTCTTCTACCCTCTGACTCCCAGTGCTTCTTGTTGACCAAACTGAACCAGAAGCCAGTAGATAAGGGAACACGGTGAAGTTCAGCAGTCTTCCAGAGCAGAGTGGGGTCAAGAAGAGGGGAAAGTAAATCTTAGGGATTGAGGGTGGAGCATGGGTAAATGGAACATCCTGCACAGACTGCTGGCCTCCTGTGCTAGACCGTGAAAGCTTTTCCAACGGGGGATGTGTTTTTCATTTTGTAGCCCGAGCTCCAAACTCAAGCCCTGACAAATAGAAAAGACTTAATACATTCTGAGTAAATGAATGGATGTAGGGATGGTGAATGGATGGATGATTAAATGACTGGTTGAATAACCAAGTGACTGAATGAATGATGTAAGATAGAGTTTTCCCTACTGGAGTCCTTTAGATGATCTGCTCTGGTAACTATCTAGGAACAATTTGTAATTAACATATCAAACTCTTCTAAAGGTCTTGAAAGACTTTGTCTCTCCTGCAGCTTAAGCAGTCTGCACAGAAGCTTACGTACTGGATGAAATTGCTTCCTTCATAGCAGAGATAAAGCACCTCCTACCTCCTGTTCCAAAGACCTCAAATTCTGAATTAGGATAGACATGAATTAATGAGTTCTGCATGTAACAAGAAAAACCTCTTTTAATAACTGGGAGTTAACAGAGTTTGGATCCCTGCTGATCTTATTGGCAAAATTAAATAAAAGTGACATTCTGCTGGCCCAAGCAAATTAGCAGCCAGCCTGTGTAAAGGCTCAGTTAACCCGAGACATTGTGTGATGTATTAGCCATTGTTTGACGTACTTTCATAAGAGCAAGACGAAGTGTCCCATCCTTTAGACTCTGGTAATGTGCTTCATTGTTAAATTCAATAGGAAAAGCGATTCATACTGGGGTATGATTGAAAAGAAAATTGAATCCTTTTGATGTTATAAATGTGTCTATTACTGCGTGTGCACACAAATTTTCCATGGAAATTATGGTGAAAGTAGTGATTCTCCTCGAAAAATGCATTAGTGTTGACACGTTCAATTTTATCTGCATCAGAATATAAATACCCTTTAACCATGGTCAAATTGTGCGGAATGTATATACCGCATCTGCATAAGTCACTTGTCTATCCATCTATTGGGAAAAAAAGCATCGAGCTCTGAGAGCTATCCTGGTTCTCCATTTGCAGTTTTAAAAATATATATTACTGAAAGCATTGGTGCAGGATTTGTGTGAGGGTCTTTCTAATTTAAAAAACAGTTTCATAAAGCAAAGGTCTGTAATTGCATGTCTTGGTTACACAAAGCTAGTTTGAAGGCTCTGGGAAACCTGGCAAGTTGCAGTCTGAGTGTCACGCTAGCATCGACCACCAGGCCACCATTGGCCATGCCCTGACCAAGCAGTCATGGAAGCTTCTTCCAAAACAGTGGGCGATGTCAGGGCCATACACTCAGTTTGCCTCTGTGGTTTCAAATCCCATTGCGTACAAGCTCAATGAGGACAGTAAACTGCCTGTTACCTCTGGCCTCCTTCTGCCTAAGATTGCTCTTTTCTGCTCTGCTCCTCCATCCTCCTGGCTTTGCCCTTCTTTAGATCTGAAACTCAAGGGAGCCACTTCTCCTGTCTGGGTTTCAGTCTCCTCTTCTGCAAATCAAGGTGGATGGTCTCTATGTCCTTCAAAGTTAAATGTTTGGTACTATTTGAATATATTATGCTTTTTTGCTTTCCTTTCTATACGTCAGGACATTTTTGGCCACAAGCAGTAAAAAATTCAACACAAAATGGATTAAGAAATATGAGAATTCATTGTTCCTCCACCTTACCACCCCCCACTCCCCCCCAAAAAAACCCTCAGAGGCAAATTTGTCATTGGGCATTGACATCAGAATTGGCTTCTCCTTTGGGGTTGATTTCATCTGCAAACTCTTGGTGATCCCTTCTCTTGGTGGCAAGATGGCCACAGTCCTTTTTCACATCCTTCCTACTCCAAATTCAGCCACACGAAAAATCATGAATATATTTTTGAGCAATGTTCCTGGACCTGGCTCTCCTTGGCCCACATTTGGTCAGTTCCTATCCCCGAACCAATCACTGCAGTCAGAGGCAGGCAATGCTCTGATTTGCCAGGCTGAGGTCACATCCACCCTTGGAGTTGAAGGGCATATCGACGGAGAAAGGGGGAGGGGTAATCACTCCAAGAAAAATTATGTCCCTGTTATTAAAAGAAAGATAAACATGCAATGGAAGGGGATGGGCAGACACATCTGCTGTAATGTGTTCATGGAAGCAGCTCCTGCTTCCTGAAATACCTCCTTTTCCTTGTGATGAATCCTTGCTTATCCTTCAAGATCAAGTTCAAAAAACCCCTCTTCACTGAGCCCTCTCAAATCTCTACCTGACTTCTTTACTCTCGGGGGACTAAAACATATCTTTGTTACAGAATCTGCAATACTTGTCCCATTCTCCCAACAAATATTTATTGAACACCTATGATATGCAAAGGACCACAGGCTTACTTTCTCTAAGGAGTTGGAATACCCGGCTCTCTGTGCCAATCGCCTACATACTAGAAGGGAAATATGGGGCCAGCTTAAGGAGGAGGTGGGTGGAAGGGTTGGCAGGGGAACAGAAAAACTAGCAGGAAAAGGTAAAAGAATAACCGAATAACTTGCTCTTCTAGGAGGGCACTGGTAAACCAAGACCACTCAACACATATTATTACTGAGTATCTCTACTAAGGGCCAGATACTGTCTCAGTGCCTGGGGTAAATCAGTGGAAAAAAACGTGCAGAAATATCTGTCTTTTTGGAGGGATTCTGGAGAAGGGAGTTCCGGCCTAAAGAAACAGCCAGTGCAAAGCCCTGGACTAGGAGTGTGTTTGACTTATCGACAGATCAGCAGAAAGGCTGGTATGGCTGAGAGGAAGTAGAGAAGGAGGTGACATCAGGAAGATACTAGGGCCAGATCATGGAGGGGCTAGTGGGCCATGGTAAGGACTTTAGCCTTTACTCTTCAACCCACCATCCAAATCCTGAAGCAATCTGGAACTGGACAAAAACACATTATCAGTCTATGGAGATAATGGGGCTAGGATTAAACTTCAAGCAGGAATCCTGGCTTTCACCAAATTGTTACCTTCCTCTCATTTAATATATCCCAGGCTATGAAAGTGGACTTCTGCCTCGGTTTCCCTGTTAACAATTCTTATTGACCAACTAGCTCTGCTGAGATCCTGACATCTTTGACATAACCTATAGCTCCTAGGGAGGGGCGTTCAGGGGGTAGATGGGGGGTGGGGGAGAAGAAGGGTAGAGGAATGGGTAGAGTTTAATATTAAAGAACAGGGTCTGTGAATCAAAGTGCTGGGTTTGAACCTTGGCTCTGCCACTTACTCTGTATATAGCCCTGGGTTGTTACTTGCTCCAAGCTTCATTGTTCTCATCTGTTAAATGGGAACAAGAAAACCTGTTCCACAATGGACTATATAAGAGTGTATGTAAACTGCATAGCATTGAATAATCCCTCACTAAATAATCACTATGATTACTGTGGATATTTCTTGCAAATCCTCTCCACCTGGGGTTGACAGAATTCTTTATCCTTCCAGGCACTGGCTGAAGCCTGTTTTCTAAGAGCCGTGAAGCTGCTGCACACTTGGACTTTCAGTATCCTCAGTCACCTGGGTTTTGGCCCTTTTTCACCTTTGTTCCATCCCTTCCCAAGTGATGAATAGGAACCTGTGGGCTCTTAGAGCCTGTCTGAGTTATGCCTGATGGCACCGTACCTATTTGGACATGGAATATTTGGCTGCTGACCACTCCTCCAGTTGTGGGGAACAACCTGAGAAGTGCCTTATTTATGTCCGTTCATAGGTTCTATCCTGCCTTGTCCCCATTCACACCCTACAAGCTTGGCTGGTCCCAGCAGGACTTATAGCCAAGCCTTACCGGAATAATGCCGCATGCCTGCCACATTCTTCCTCATCCAAAAAAGCAGTTTCTCCAGATGCTACATAAGTAACAAAACTCTTCCTTGGACTGTCTCATACAGATATTGTCTCTAATTCACCTCCAGGGCAAAACTGTCCAGCAGCCCTTTCCTAGGGAAAAGCTCCCTTGTGTCATTTCTCTGCCTCTTGCTCCTTTCTCTCTCTCCATGTGGGAGTCTCCGTCACTCTTCCCCTTGTATCACGTGAGCATTGCCTTGTAAATTGTTCAGAATCCAAGTCTGGGTGGGATATTTACCCAGAGCAAATTATGGCTGGATGCATTCCTATGTCAACATGTGCCACGCTCATTCCTTATAAAGTAGTTCATTATTCTGTGGGGCATAAATAGTGTTACCAGATTGATATGATTAAAGCTAGTGAGTCATTAATTAGCATCTAATTAAAAGAGATGAGTTACATACCCATGTACAGTAGCTAATGTTATGTTTTCCTTCAAAAAGAAATGATTAAGTGTAGAGCAATTGTGTTTTCAAAGAAACCATACCAAACCATATGTGCGGTTCTCTAGGGATTCAGGAACAATGTCTGCCTTGGGGCATCAGAAAATTGAGTTTGCAACTCCCCAAAGAAGTGGGTGCCAGCATGAGCTAGATCTTTCTGGTCACTGGAAGCTGGCTTGAGCTTTGCATGGTTTCCAGAAATAGCAACAGAGAAGCCATCGAGGCAGCTTCCTGGAGCCCACGCTCAGGCTCCGGGGCTGTGTATCCTTCTGTCCAATTTTCTACTGTGATTATCAACTCACACTGCCAAGTGTTCTTCCATTCTTTATATAATTTAATTTTCAAAGAACCCGTATCCCCATTTTATAAGCCAGAAAACTAAACCTCAAGCAGGATTCAGTTGTGGCTGATTTGATAAGACCAGAGAATTTCTGAAGAAGCATCAGAACACATTCTGACCATCCAAGCCAAGACCTTCTGAAACCTGACTTTGATGTCTCCACGTAGCCTTGTATCTCCCTATTCCTTACTTCATACCTTCTTCGCCAGCCTAACTGCTCTCCACCGTGTTTTTCCTAACGGCTTCCTTCTGCTCAGAGCCAATTGAGAAGGCTCTCAGCCTATCCTCCATGTGTTCACATCCCACCTGAACTTCTGGATGCAGGCCAATCTTGATTTCCTCAACCTGGACTAACCTATACACCACTCACTCTTCCTCTCAGAGAACTCTTGTTGGATTTGTATAGTAGAACTCAAACTGGAAGAAGGTGAGTGTTCACCTGACTCCACAATGCAGACATTGTCATTATGGCATTCCACAAACATAGTCACTGAGACTGTTTCACAGTGTGCTGTAAGTTGGTTGTTTCCATTTTTATTACTTAACTGCCTCTGAGTATCAAAATAATACATAAACATGATCTGGAAAGAAGTAAAAGAAAATAGTGGTTACTCCTATAGAATGAATTAAGGTAGGAATAGGAAGAGAGCAGCTGAGAATGTCAAAGGGAACTTTTATTTTATTAATACTTGTATCTTCTACATCACTGTTATATTCACGTATTGCTTTCTGTAATAAAAAACCAATAAACAAAATCAACATTCCCATTGGAGGAATCTTGTATATTTATAGAAAGGATAAATAAATAGAACAAACTGTAACTCTCTTGCCTATAAATAACTGCTGTTATCTATATATCTACATTTGGTATTTTTATTCTACTTTTTTTAATTAAATTTATGTTTAGATCTTGTGATACTATATAAGAATAGGAATCTTATTTTTAATAGGCTAACATATGCATCTCCCAAATTATTAAAATGTTTTTGTTAATATGAATTTTAATTATGCCATAACATTCTATTGAGGGTTGAAACATCACTCATATAACCTTTCCCTGAGGTTGAACATGTATGTTTCTAATATTTTTGCAGTATAAATATTGCTGAGGAAAACATCTGTTTTTAATTGGAAAGTTGAAATTATTTATATTTCTTGTCATAACTGGTGTGCTCATTTTTTCTTGTTCTATTATGTTTATTATATTTGATCCTTCCTTGCTGTTTTCTTTGGACCATCTTCTCTTTTATTACTTTTTCCCTGTGGTAGTTTTAAAGGTATAGTGTTGTTTTTAACTCTACTAATATTTCCTTTTAAACTTAGTACTTAACAGTGAACTATTCAAAGTTCTCTTCTAAAGTTTCTAATCCTGTTCCTCCAGTGCAATAATGACTAGCTGATCCTACTGTTAAACTCATCTACTGACTTCTTAATTTCATTCATTACATTGCTCTTGATTCTATAATTGCAATTTGATATTTTTTCATAGATTCTATTTCTCTGGAATCTTAGCCAAATTGTGGCAGATTTTAGTAGATACTCTTTAGGTAATTAAAAGAATTATACCATTTTTTTTCCTTTATGAGTTTTGAAGCTATGATATTAGGTACATATAGATTTAGAATTTTTATATCTTTGGGGGGAATTTGTCATTTGCCATTATGAATTATATATGTTTACTTCAAGTATATTTGCCTTAAAAATTTCCTTGACTGGGATTACAATGGTTATGTCAGTTTTTTGTTCTCTTCTGAAATACAAATGATATATGCTGAAATGCACTTCAGTGCGTTTTAACAAACTCATACATACCCTTATTAATATACAAAATATTTTCATCACTCTAGAGAGTTCTAAGTCACTTTTCTAAATCTTTTACTATTGTAAAAAGATATGAGTTATGTACCCATGCACCTTTTGCTCACTTGCATATTACAGTATGTACTGTATATACTCTTTTGCATCAGCTTATTTCACTCAGAGTAATGTCTGTGAAATTCATCCATGTTAGTGTGTGAATAAGAAATGTTTCTTTTTGTTTTGACATAGTATTCCATTATATAAATATACCACAATTTATTTATGCACTCACCAGTTGATAGACATTTGTACTCTTTCCAGTTGAGGCTACTATGAACAGAGATTCTGTTCTTGTACAAGCATTTGTACAGACCTAAGTTTTCATTTCTTTTGAGTAAATGCCTAGGAAAGGGATTGCTAGTTCATAGGGTATGTAAATGCTTAACTTTGTAAGAAACTGCCAAACTGATTTTCAAAAAGGCTATACCATTTTACACTGCTACCAGAAATATACCAGAATTCTGATTGTTCTATATTCTCAAGCCAAGGAAGTTCCTTCTATCTCCTTCTTGCTAAGAGATTTTATCATGAATGTGTATTGAATATTTCAAGTGCTTTTTCTGTAGGTATTGAAATTATCACTTTTTTTCCTTTAGTTTGGTAATGATTCTTCTTTAGTCTGTCAATTAATATTCTAAAGTTACACAACCTTTTATTCCTAGAACAGATTTCCCCTGGTCATGATATACTATCAGTTTTATATATTGCTGGATTTGATTTGCTAATATTTTATTAAAAACCTTTGTATGTTTTGTGTTCATGAGGATTATTGTTTTGTAATTTTCTTTTCTTGTAGTGTATTTGCCTAATTTTGGTATTAAGATTTTCCTGGCCTCATAAAATTACTTGAAAGATGTTTTTGCCATTTTCTGGAGAGTTTTGGTAAAATTGGCATTCTTTCTTTCTTAAAAATACAGTAAAATTCACTAATGAAGCCACTGAATCTAGACTTCTCTTTAAAATAATGTTGTCAGTTACAAGTTCAATTTATTTAAACAGATATGGGACTATATAGCTATTTATCTTTTCTTGAACTATTTTTGATGATTTTCATCTTTCAAGGAATTTGTCTAATTTATCCAAGGTGTAAAATTATTGGCATAAAATTTTTCATAATTTGCCTTTATCCTTTTGATATCTGCAGGATCTGTAGTGATGTCCCCTCTGTCATTTTTTGATATAGGCAATTTGTGATTTCTTTTTTCTTGATAGCTTAGGTAGAAGTTTATCAATTTTTTTGTTTAAATTTTTCCTCCAAATACCAGCTTTTAGTTACATTGGTTTTCTCTGTTATTTATCTATTTTATATTTCATAGATTTGTTCTCCTCATTATTTTCTTCCCTCTTAATTTGGTCTAATTTGCTCTTCTTTTTCTAGCTTCCTAAGGTGGGAGCTTAGATTACTGATCTGTTTTTCTTTTAAGTTGGTTTGATTAAGGCAGAATTTAAAATAAAATTAAAAATCCATCATTAAAAATCCCCCTTTAGGGGAAAGGGTATATAGTTCAATGAGTTATGAAATGTGTATACACCTAGCTCTCTACCACTAAAATCAATATATTGAATATTTTCATCTAGTCAAAGAGTTTCCTCAAACTCCTTTTCAACTTTATGGCAACCACCATTGTGATTGTTTTCCACAGTGAATAAATATTTTCTTCACTCAACACAATAATTTTGGGATTTATCAATGTTATTGTACAGATCAATATTTTCTAGTATTCTACTTCATCAGTATACCAAAATTTGGGGGTTTTTGCTCACCTATTGATAGATATTTGGGATGTTATAAATAAAGCTGATATTTTTCTTTCTTTTTCACCTTTTGACCCTCATATACCCATTTCTCCCACCCCCCCACCCCCACCCCTTACCTCTGGCAACAATCAGTCTGATCTCTGTATCTATAAACTTGTTTTTTTGCTTTTGTTTTTGTTATTTCCACATATAAGAAATATTATATGATATTTGTCTTTTTCTGACTTATTTCACTAAGCTATGCCCTTGAGGTCCATCCACGGTGTCATAGATGGCAAGATTTCATTGTTTTTTTAGGCTGAATAATATTCTATTGTATATACAATATGCAGCAATTATTTCATCCATTCATCCGTCGATGGATACTTAGGTGGTTTCCATATCTTTGCTATTGTAAATAAAGCTGCAGTGATTATGGGGGTGCATACATCTTCTTGAGTTAGTGTTTTCATTTTCTTCGGATAAATACCAAGGAGTACAATTGCTGGATCGTATGGTGGTTCTATTTTTAATTTTTTGAGGAATCTGCATATTCTTTTCTATAGTGGCTGCACCAATTTACATTCCCACCAAAAGTGCACAAGGGTTTCCTTTTCTCCACATCATACCAACACTTGTTACTTCTTATCTTTTTGATAATAGCCATTCTAACAGGAGTGAGGTGATACCTCATCATGGTTTTGAATGCATTTCCCTGACGATTAATATTTGGAGCATCCTTTCATGTACTTGTTGGCCAACTGTATGTCTACTTTGGAAAAATGTCTATTCAGATTTTCTGCTCATTTTAAAATCAGGTTGTTTGCTATTGTGTTGTATGAGTTCTTTATATATTTCGGATATTAGCCCCTCATCAGGTATAGGATTTGAAAATATTTTCTATTCAGTAAGTTGCCTTTCCATTTTGTTGATGGTTTGCTTTGCTGTGAAGAAGTTTTTTAGTTTGATACAGTTCCACTTATTTATTTTTCCTTTTGTTGCTTTTGCTTTTGGTGTCAGATTAAAAAAAATCATTGCCAAGACCTATGTCAAGGAGCTTACTGCCTATATTTCCTTCCAGGAGTTTTGTGTTTTTAGGTCTTATGTTCAAATCTTTAATACATTTTGAGTTAATTTTTGTATATGGTGTAAGATGGTGGTTATTTCATTCTTTTGCATGTGGCTGTCCAGTTTTCCCAGCACCATTTATTGAAGACTCTCCTTTCCCCAGTGTATACTCTCAGCTCTTTTGTTGTAAATTAGTTGACCATACACATGTGGCTTTACTTCTTGGCTCTTTATTCTGTTTTGTTGATCTATGTGTCTGTTTTTGTGCCAATAACATATTGTTTTGATTACTGTAATATAGTCTGAAATCAGGGAGCATGATGCCTTCAGCTTTGTTCAAATAAAGCTGACTTGATCTGTCATGTACACGCCTCTTTATAGACATATGGTTTTATTTCTCTTAGGTAAATATTAAAAAGAACTACTGAATCATATAATAAGTGTATGTACAACTTCATAAAAAATGAAAAATGTTTTCTAAAGTTATTGAACTATTTCATACTCCTACCAGCACTGTATGAAAGCTATAAATGCTTCACATCTTTACCAACACTTGATATTCACAGGTTTTAAAATTTTAGCCATTATAGTGAATGTCTGGCAGTACCTCACTAATGACTTTAATTTGCATTTTGCTAATGACTAAAGCTGCTAATCATCTTTTCTTGTGCTTTTGGCAATTCATATATTTTTCTGTGTGTGCGTTTGGAGTGTCCGTTCAAATGTTTTGCTCATTTATTATTGGATTATTTATATTATTTTGATTGACTTATAAGATTCCTTCATATATCCTGGATACCAATCTTTCATCAGATATATGCTTTATGAATATTTTCTCCCAGTCTGTGACTTGCTTTCTCGTTTTCTTAATGGTTTTTATGAAGAGTAGATGTTTTTAATTTTAAAAGTATCCACTTCATTCTTCCTTTTATGGTTTGTGTTTTTTGTGTCTTGTCATCTTTGCCTGCACAAAGATTATTTTATATTCTTTTTTAAAAGTTTTATATTTTTAGGTTTATGTATAGGTCTATGATCCTATCCTTTTGAGTTAATTTTTGTGCATAGCATGAAATAAGTCAAAGTTGTTGTTTATCATTTGTTTGTTTACCGCATGGTTATCCAATTGTTCCATTTCCATTTGTTGAAAAGAGTATCCTTTTTCCACTGAATTACTCTGGAGTTTTTGTAAAAATTCACCTACCATATGCATGGGTCTCTTTCTGGTCTCTAATTTTTGTTCATTTACTTGTTCTCTTTAGGAAAATTCCATCAAGTCTTAATCACTGAGGATTTCTAATAGGTATTTAAAATAGATGGTATGAATTTTTCAGCCTTGTAATCATTAAATTTATTTTGGTTATTCTTTTGGTTTCATTGGTTTTCTCTATTCTCTGTTTATTTTATATTTTATTAATTTTTGTTATTATTATCATATTATTCCTTATACTTTTTTTCTACCTTCTTGAGGTAGAAGCTGAGATCATTGATTTTAAATATTCTTTTTATTTTCTAAAATAAGCAAAACTAAAAAAATTTTCTCCCTAAGCACCACTTAGATTAGTTGAATACACAAATCTTGCTGTTTTATTTTTATTATTATTCAGTTCAAAATATTTTCTAATTTTCCTTGTGAATTTTCTTTGACTTTTGTGTTATTTAGAAATATGTTGCTTAACTTCCATATATTTGAGGACTTTCTAGATATATTTTTGTTTGATAATTCACTTTTGTCATAATCCAATAACATTGTACAGAATTTCATTTTGTTGAATTTGCTTAGACTTTATTCATGGTCCAGTATTTGGTATAGCTTGGTGACTGACTGCCTCATATGCACTTAAAAAAAAAATGTCTTCTGTAGCTGTTGAAAGCATATAAATCTTAATCACTGTACTTTGATTGATAGAGTGCCTTTCAAATCTTTTATATTCTTCCTATGTTTTTGTTTACTTATTAGTTTGATTGTTGGAGGAATATTAAATTTTCCAAAAGTCACTGTGAATTTTCTATTTCTCCTTTCAGTTCTACCAGATTGTGGCTCACTTCTCTGGGGTTCCTTTTATATCTGGGATCTCAGCTCCTCCATCCTGTCTACCTTGAAAGCCTTGGACTCTTAATTTTTGTCTTCTAGCACAATGAGACTGCCATAGACTTTAGGCTTCCACTTTATCATCAATATCTCTGCCCCACACACTGAATTAAAAAAATGCCCCGTAGGGAAAAAGTAATGATGAGTATAGGGGCCTCAATGTGTTTCTCTTCTCTCTGAAATTTTACACTCTCAGGTCCTATCTGCTTTGGTTGTTCTCTTATGTCTTCAAATGGCTAGATTCATTTTTAACTTTTATCCAGTTTTTACAATTGTTATTTGTGGCAGAATTGGTCTAATATAAGGTATTCTGTCACAGCCAGAACAGAAGTTACTACTTTTATTTAAAAATATACTTGAGCCTATACCATGAAAGCATATGTAATTATTTACCTCCTTCAATGAAGATGGATAAATACATCTTTTACCATCCTTATGTTACCTACTACCACCCGTTTTAATTGGTGTAAGATAACTTTACCCAGTTAATTGTTGCTTCTTTTATAAATGAACAATCTTCTCTTTCAAGAATTATTTATGACACTTTCATTCTGTTTTGTAACTGTATTTACCACAGTTATTTAGAATAAATTATGTGCTTAAATGCTTTTAGTTGCTCATTACCAGTTCTTCCACACTATGACTTCACTATTTATGATTTTTAAATTTTGATCCTTTTTTTTCAGCTGCCTGAAGTAGATCTTGGAGTAATTTTTCAGGAAGAATGCATGAGTCAAATACTTCATGAGTCCTTGCATAACTGACATTATTCAACTGTTGACTTCATATATGAACCACAATTTTCAAGTATTCAATCATTTACCTAAAAAAAAAAATCAGACTCTAACCTGAGCAAAGTACTGTGCTAGATGCTGGGAATACAGCCATATGTGAATTGCATATGGTTGACGATTTCATAGATTTTACATTCTGGTGGGGAAAACAGACATTAATAGCTGATTTCACAATGAATTACGGGTGATGATAGTAACAAAGGCGACTAACAGAGTTCTAGTCAGGAGAGGAGCAAGGGGACAGGAAAGACTTCTCTGAAAGGGTAATAATTAAATGAAGATACCTAAAATGAATAAATGACTCGGGTGTTTCTATTTGGGAAGGGGTGATAAATTCTAGGCAGAGTGGGCAACATATGTAAGAACTTGAGGCTAGATGGAATATGAAAGAAAGGCAGTATAGATGGTATGCAGGGTAGGGAGGAGAAGTGTGACATGTGGCTGGTGAAATGGCCAAAGGCTGATGACACAGAACCTCGAAGGCCTCATTCAGGATTGCAATTTTTATGCAAGGCAAAATCACTGAAGGGGTTGGAGCAGAGATGTGACATGATCAGTCCCGACTTTTTAAAAAATCACACTGATTGTGCTGTGTTGAATGATTCAGAAAGGTGTAAGGAGATGAAGATGGACCAACCAGGAGGCTATTTGCTGTTGCAAAGGTTCCTATGAGAAATGATAGTGGCTTTGGATCAGAGTGGTGGCAGTAGAAACTGTAAGAGGTGGATATACTTAAGACATTGTTGGAGATACCTTTCACTCTTCTCATACACCCGACATCCAATCCATTAGCAGTCTGTCTGCGCTACCTTTGAAATACATCCAATCCAACACTTCTTACCACCCCCTCCACTTTCACCCCAGTCCAAGTCCCCACCATATCTTGTCTGCAAGATGTTATTACAAGATTATATTATTGTCGTAGCTTCCTAGCTATTCTTATTGTATTTACTTTTGCTCTAATTCACAGAATGATCCTGTTAAAACGTAAATCATTTCAGAACTCTCCAACAATTTCCTGTTTCACTCAGACGTTCTAGCAATGACCCACAAAGCCAAATGTGAACTGGCCTTGTTATTTCTGATATCTCTTGCCAATGTCTGTTTTGCTTATTCTAGTCCAGCTACACTGACCTCCTTGTCATTCTCTCACCATACCCAGGGCTTTGCACTTGCTGTTCTCTTTGTGAGGAACACTCTTCCCCTAAATCTTTGCATGACCATTTCCCATGTATTATTCCAGGCTCTACTCAAAGGTGTCAGATTAAGAGACATCCTCCTTAACCATCCTATGAAAACTGCTCCACTGCCAGCCTCTATCCTCTGACTCTGCTTCATCTTCCTTCAGAGCACTGATATGTTAGACAGCTTTGTATTTATTTGTATATTGTCTGTTTTCTCAACTGGAATGTGAGCTCCTTGAGAGCAGACGTATTGTTGTGTTTATTGTTACATGGTCAGAAATATCCACCATGTGAATGATTTGGTTGAATGTGGCAGTAAGGAAAGAGACAGTGCTAAGGATGGTTCCCAGTTTTCCGGCTTAGAAAATAGGGTAGCTAGGAATGCCATCCACTGAGACAGGGAAGTTGGAGGAGGAGGGGTTTGGGAGAGATAGGGATTTCAAAACTGGACAGGCTGAATTTAAGCTAACCTTAAAACATCAAAAAGGGATGTCTAGTAGCCAAATGGACACATGGGCTTGTGAGGTGGTCCATATATGTGGGTTCTCAGCACCTAGGTGGCCAACTCCTCCCGGTTTGCTTAGGACTTTCCCTAATTTTAGCCCTGAGTCCCAAGTCCTATGAAACCCCTCAGCCATGGAGAAACTGTGCTGGTTGGTCAACCTACAGTCAGTACATAGGTCATGGGTGGAAGTCATGGCATGAGTATGGGATCACAGGGAGAGTGTGCAGAGTAAGAAAAGATGCCGATCTGAGCTTGAGCCCTGTGGAGCTCCGGTGATAAAGACACAGTGAGCGTGTGCCACCTCCCATTGGGCTCTGGCCTCCCTGTGGGCTGCGAGGCATGATGCCTGGTAGCTTGCCCAGTCATATTTGTTATGAATGAAAAAAAAATTAAAGGTTGAATAAATGAGGCACAAAGGAGACTGAGAGAAACAGGGGTAAAGGAGAGTTTTAAAGTAAAGCTTTAAACATTGTATCACTCCTGTCCTCTGCTCAAAACCCTTCAAAGATTTTCTTAGGTAAAAATTCAAAAAGCTTACTTGCAAGGCTTTGTAGGCTTTACTCCCTCCAACCTCAATCACCTGCTTCTCATTACCTTGCTGCCTTTGCTGCCAGAGGTTTTTGCACCTCTCTGCCTATTATGCTCTTCCCTGATACCTGCAGTGCTGGTAGAAGAGGAAACCAGAATCAAGAGGGATTTTTTTCTACTTTTTTTTAAAGTCTCTCCCTCCCTCGTGTGTGTGTGTGTGTGTGTGTGTGTGTGTGTGTGTGTGTAAGTTTCTCTAATTTTAGTCATGTTGGTGGATGTGTGTGTAGTGATATCTCATTATGGTCTCAATTTGCATCTCTATAAC
This sequence comes from Hippopotamus amphibius kiboko, assembly GCF_030028045.1. Taxonomy (NCBI): domain Eukaryota; kingdom Metazoa; phylum Chordata; class Mammalia; order Artiodactyla; family Hippopotamidae; genus Hippopotamus; species Hippopotamus amphibius. The sequence continues at coordinate 28,974,652 of NC_080194.1, read as the reverse complement.
AAGAAATGGTGTTGAGCCCTTCTTTTGGATATTTGGACACCTTATTTTGTGAAGTGCCTCTTTGGGCCTTTTTGTCTGTATTTTCTATCGGATTGTCTATCATTTTCTTATCGTTTTGTACAAATTCTTTACATTTCTATATACTAATCTTTTGCCAGATATGTATTGTAAGTATCTTCTACTCTGTGGCTTTCCTTTTCTCCATTTTAATAGTATCTTTGATGAATTCTTAATTGAAAAGTATTCCAGTGTACCAATCTTCTTCTTCATGGTTTGTGTTTTATGTGTCCTACTAGAAGTTTTTGTTTTTGTTTTTGCCTACCTGAGGGCTTGAAGATATTCTCCTGTATTTTCTTCTCAAAGCTTTATTGTTTTACTTTTCACATGTAGAGCTATGCTTTCTGGAACTCCATACTTCCCATGCTCTACTACAGTGCCACTGTTCTTGTAAATCAAGTGGCCACGTGTGTGGGTCTGTTTCTAGATTTTCTATTCTGTTCCATTGGTTTCTTTGTCTATCTTTGGGCTAATACCACACTACCTTTACTATTGTAGCTTTAAAAGAAGTCTTAATGTGGCACAGGGCACCAAAGGGTGTGCTCAACCTATGTTGGTGCCATCGCCTTTAGTGTGAAGTACAAACTCCTTACCAAGGCTTACAAGGCCCACTTTCTTGTCCCTGCCTATGTCCCCAGTCCTATCTCTCCACTCTCCTATCACACTATGTCCCAGTAGGCTTTTCTGTTCCTTTGAAAACAGACATTCCAGGCTTGTTCCTGTCTTAGCACCTTTGCACGTGCTATTCTTTTTCTCTCAATCGCTCTTTCCCAGATCATCACAGGGTTAGAGCCTTCTTTTATTCAGATACCAGATGAACTGCCCCTTTCTCAGAGACTCTTCTGATCACCTCCCCTAAATAAAAATTTCCCCTCCCTCCTGCCCTTGTCCACACTATCACCTTGCCCTGTGCAATTAAAAGACTTACTAGTATCTGAAATAACGTTTGTTTATTTATTTGGCATATTATAGTTCTTCCTTCCACTAAAATGTAACTCCAATGGCCATAGGACCTTGACAGTCTTTTGTGTCATTGCTGGATGCTTAGCTACTAGAACAGTGCTTAGCACATAGAAAGTTGTCAATAAATTTTAGTGGTCAGAATTTGCTTTTCTTTAATTCATTGGTCTCAATATCCTCTGGAGACATTCTTCCTCTTCTCAGGGAAGCTTTTGAGATATTTGAGAACAGCAACTGTTTCTCCCTGAAATTTTATCTTCTTAAAATTAAATTTCTTTAGTTGCTTCCACTTATACACAGATGCATCTCTGGCTTAGCTGTTTGGTTTAATCATACATAAAGTTCATCAACACTTTAGATCACACTTTGTATCTTCTCTCCATGAACCTATTCCTGCCCTATACACACAAATACATCTTGCCTTGCCCAATGCTGCCTGTGACTAGGAGACTCGGGAAATGTTTGCTGAATGAAAGGCTGAATGCAGTGTGCTACAAGCAGAGAATCCCTGGTGCTGGGGCCTTGGAGGGTGAAAGGATCAACATGGCTTCCCTGGCCAGATTTATTACTCTCCTTTCACTGCTTCCTGTTGCCCACACTCCCAGGGCCTTTGTAAATCACTGGGTGTTATTCCTTCACTTACACATTTTTTATGACTGTCCTTTTAGGACCACATAAATCAGATGTCAAATCAGGTTATTAGCGGGGGCTATTTTTTTCTCTCCTGTCAACAACCTGGTATTTTAATTCACTTTGGACTTTTCTATTTCTATTCGTAACCCTTCTCTGGGATGTTGGATGGTGGCAGGAAAATTTGTTCTGAAGGAAAATTGAGGGGAGTTAGGCCAGATATCAGACAAGTGTATAGTCTTATAACTATGAGAATTGAGGAAAAAAAGAGCCTTCTCCTTTTGTCACTGAAAGATGACCTTAATCCCTAGGTTAATCAGGAAGCTTTCCTTCTTGGCTAAGGAAAAATGAAGAATTTCCCCTAAGCACATAGAATTGGAGAAACATCAGGGTTAGGGTAGAAATTAAAGGTCATTTCATCATTTAAAACATTTGAATGAACCAATAAGGAAATATGAAGAGGGAGGAAGTTACTTGCTTAAGTTAATGGCAGAGATGTGTTATGAATCACACCTCTTATCATTTTAGATGTGAAAAAATTTTTAATGTCAAAATACTATAAAATACAAAAATTTAAAAAAATCCCTCATATTCACACTACCAACAATTGAAAATGTTAACATTTTCACATACTTTTTACTTCTAGACCCCTTTGATTTCCAGCTTCAGTCTGATCTTTACTCCCTCTCCATATATGGGTTTACTATTATGCTTTTTATGTTTTTTTCCCAGCCTTTTAAAATACATAAATGTGGATTTTTGTGCCTATCCATAGAAATCTATGGTATTATTTTGTGTGTGTTTTTAAGGTTTATAAATATAACCACAATGTTTATAGTAGTTTACAACTTGCTTTTTTCACTCCACAGTGTTTTTAAAGATCTTTCCATGTTAATTCACATTGACCTACATGTTTGTTTTAATTGCCGCATGGAAGTTATGTACCCTCAGTTTTTCCTTCATTCCTTTTTTTTGATGCACATGTAGATTGTTTCTGATTTTTCCAATTACCAAATAATGATATGAACATTCATGTGATAGACTCAGTGCTTATATGTCTGACTATTTTTCTAGGTAAATAACTAATGATAGAGTTGCTGGGTCAAAGGGTATGCACATTTTTAATTTTAATAGAAACAGTCAAAACTTCTCCAGAGTGACTGTACAAACTTATATTCCTGTTAGCAGTGAATAGCAAATGTTCTTTTCAACAAGCCCTTGTTGAAACACATCATCAGGATATTTTAAGTTTTCCAATTTGACAAATTTAAAAATTCTCATTTTTTTGTTTTAATTTCACTGATCTTGATATCTTTTCTTATGCTTATTAATGATGTTTAGATTGTCCTTATATCCTTTCCCCATTTTTTATCTTTTTATTGTTGCTTTGTAGGAATTCTTTATATATTCTGGATCCTGAACATTGGTTGGTTTTTAGTCATTGCAAGTAACTCTCCCCATTTTATGGCTTGTTTTCCCTTTTGTTTATAGGACATCTTATTAAATGGACATTTTCAATTTTGTTTATCATTTTTTTTCTTCATGACTTGGTATTTTTACTGTCATTTTAAGGAAATTCTTCTCGTTTTTGTATTAAATATGTTCCCATTTTTTCTAGAAGTTTAAAGTTTGACTTTTAAATTTTGTATTTTTAATAAATCTGGTATTTATTTTTGTGTATGGTATGAGATAGGGATTTAACTTATTTTTTGTCTAGATAACCAGTGTTCTAGACTCATTTATTAAAAATATTATCTATCTTTTCTTCATTAGTTACAATGACACCTTTGTCAAATACTAGATTTCCATATACATATGTGCTAGTCTTTGGACTCTCTAATCTGTTGCATTGGTCAATTAGTCTATTTTAACTTTGTTTTAATTTTAATATCTGGTAAACTGAGATTCCTTATTTATTCCTATTTTTCAAAATGATCTCGGTAATGTTTCTTTTTAAAAATTAACTTTTAAAATTTATATATGAGAAAAACACACAGGTTTTAGATGTACCCTCTGATGAGTTTTGATATACCTATACCTATGTAACTACCACCCCTACAAATATGTAGAACATTTCCATCATCCCAGAATATTCCCCCAGTCCCCCTACAGCTAATCCCCCACCCCCATGCAAAGCAGGACTGGAATATAATGAGTTGAATGAGGTAACTAGGATGCAAAATTTAAGGAGGCATTTGCTCACAATCCTGTGAGTACTTTCTTAAATCATGTGCCCTAGGCTCTTCACTAGCCTAACCCTAGTCCTAGTCCTAATCCTGACCTTCAATCAGAAGTAACTGCTGGTCCAATTTCTATCGTGTCAGTTTCATATGAATGAAATAATAAAATAAGTACTCTTTTGTGTCTGTCTTCTTTTGCTTTGCATAATGTCTATGAAGTTCATCCATGTTGTTGCATGTATCACCAATTGATTAATTTTTATTGCCCACTAGTGTTCCATATTAGAATTTATCAAAAAAAATTGTTTATTCATTCATCTCTTGATGTAAATTTGGATTATTTCCAGTTTTAGTTACTGTGAATAAAGTTTCTGTGAGTATTTGTACACATGTCTTTTTTTATGGGCATATATGATATTTGTATTTCTCTTGAGTAATGTCTAGGAGAGGAATTTCTGGGTCATAGAATAGGTATTTGCTTAACTGTAAAAGAAACTGCCAAATTATTTTCTAAAATGATTGAAAAATTTACTCTCCCACCAGCAATTGGAGACCTCCAGTTTTTCCACATCCATATTAACTAGTCATTATAGTGTGTATAAAGTTGCATTTCCCTGGCAGCTAAGGTCCAGAATCTTTTCATGTGCTTATTAGTTATCATAACTTCTGTGAAGTATCCATATATTTATTGGATTGATTGTCTTCTAATTATTGATTTTTAAAGGTTTTTTTATATATTCTAGAGACAAGTTCTCGTCAAATATTATTATGACGTTTTTAATGGTAGTCAGTAGCTTGAGTTATTTTTAATGATGTCTTTTGAAAAGTAGAAGTTTATAATTTTGTCCAACTTATGTTTTGTTTATGATCTATTATTTTTGTATCCTATCTGCCTACATGTGTGATTGCTAAGATTTCTCCTACATTTTCTTAGAAGTTTTATGATTTGTTTTTATACTTGTAAGATCTATGATTCACTTTGAATTAATATTGAGTATGGTATGAGGTAGGGGTCCAGGTCTGTTATTTTCCTAGATATGGATATCTAGTTGTTCTAACACAATTTAAGGAAAGGGACATTATTTTTCCATTGAATTGTCTTCATTAAAAATCATTTGATTGTATATATGTGGGTCTATTTCTGAGCTCTCTACTCTGTTCCATTGATCTAATTTTCTAAACTTCCACCATGATCATACTGTTTTGCTTTATAACAAGTGATTAAATCAGGTAAAATAATTCTTCCAATTTTGATTTTCTTTTTAGTGACTATTCTAGGTCCCTTACACTTTCAAATACATTTTAGAATAAATTCGTCAGTTTTTACATACATAATAAAATGCCACTGAAATTTTGAATGAGATGTCATTCTATTTGTACATGAATTTAAAAAGAAGTGACATCTTAACAATATTGAGTATACCAATCCATGAACATGGTATATCTCTCTAAGTATTTAGATGTTTCAATATTTTTTTCTTTTTCAGTAATCTTTGTAGGTATTAGTGACAAAGTCTTACACATCTTTTATTAACATATTCCTAAGTATTTTATGGCTATTGTACTATTTTAATTAGAATTTTTTAAATCTGTTTTTATTTTTTTATTACTAGCATATAGAAATGAAATTTATTTTTGCATATTGCCATTTTATCTGTAACTTAGCTGAATTTACTTATTGATTTCAGCACTTTTGTAGAGTTTTTAGGTTTTCCACATAAACCAGCAATTTTCAAAAATTTTTAAAATCTCAACAGTACTTTAGACTCTTACAAATTGTTGGGAACCCTAAAGAGCTTTTTCAATATGGGTTAGATAAGTTGATACCTCCCCATTTAGAAATATAATCAAAAAACTATTTAAATATGTGTGCATCCATTTAAAATAGCAATAAACCCATTGTACATAAACATAACACATTTTTATTTTTAAAAAACTCTTTTCTAAAACAAACAAAATAGTGGAATTTTTTCATATTTTTGTAAATTTCTTCAGTGTCTAGCTTAATAGAAGATGGACGGATTCTTGTATCTGTTTTTACATTCTATCTGTTATAATATCACACATAATGCCTCTGGAAAACTACAGAAAATGCAAGTTGAATATTAGTATTACTTTGAAAATGCCTTTTACCTCATGGACTCCCTGAAGGAGACTCAGGGACCTGCCAGGAATCCTTGGACAATACTTTAAGAAGCACTTTTGAGAGCAAACATATCAGCTGTAAACCAACAAACCAGTTTTACTCTCCCAATTCAATTTTTATATCATTTTTTTCTTGTCCTTTTGCTTTGTATAAGACCTTTGTCTAAGACCTCCACTACAATGTGTAATAAAAGTAAGGAGAGCAGATATCATCATCTTATTGCCAAACTTGGGGGAAAAGTTTTTTAAGTATTGCCATTTACTATGGTGTTTTTATAGATGCTTTTAAGTAGATTGAGGATATTTCCTGCATTGTAGTTTTCTGAGGATTTTTCTTTTGTTTTGTTTTATCATGAATGGATATTAAATTTTGTCAATATGCTTTTATGTATCTATTGAGATGATTATACAATTTTCTGCTTTTTTCTGTTGATGTGGTCTTAGACAAATGTCTTATACAAAGCAAAATTACATTGATTTGTTTATCAATGTTGAATCAACCTCACACTTCTGGGATACGCCACACATTGTAAGTATTTTTATATATTGCTGGGTTAAACTTGCTAATGTTATATAGAGCATTTTTGCACCAGTTTTGTAAGATTTATTGGCCTCTAATTTTCTTTTCTTGTGGTATCTTTGTCATGTTATTGTATTTATATTGACTTCACAAATTCACTGGGAAAACACTCTCTTTTATTTTCTGAATGAGTTTGGTTAGGTTGTTATTATTTCTCATTCAAGTGTTTTGATAGAATTCACCAGTGAAACTATCTGAGTCTATCTTTGTGTAAGTTCTGATAATAAAGTTCTTTAGTAGATATAGGCTGTCCACTCTTTCTATTTTTAGTTCTTATGACAGTTTTGGTAATGTATGCTTTCCAAAAAATTAGTAATTTTCTTCTATGTTGTTGAATGTATTTACATGAAGATGTTTACATTTATTCTCATATTACCTTTTTAATGTCTGTCTTATCTTCAGTAATGTCCACTCTTGAGTTTCTGGCATTGTTAATTTGTGTTTCCTCATTAATTTTTAAGTAATTTATTAATATTAATAATATCCTCTAAGAAACAAATTTTGGTTTTGATAATGGTCTCATTTCTTTCTGTCATTGATTTCTATTTGTTTCTGTATTTTTTAATCATCAGGTTTAACATTCTTGTTGTTTGTTCCTTGCTTCTTAATTCAAAAATTTATTTCATTGATTTTTGAATCATCCTTTTTTCTAATATAGGCATTTAAAATGCATATGTTTATCTCTATGACTGCTCTGGTTGCCTCCTGTGTGTTTTTTCATCATCATTCAATGCAAAATAATTTTTGATTCCCTTTTAATTTCCTCTTTGTGTATTATTTAGAAATGTGTTATTTAAATTTCAGCTATTGGGCGATTTTTTTTAACATACTTATTGCTATGGCTTTCTGATTAAAACACTTGAGTCAGACAATATATTCTATAAGATTTCAGTCTTTTGATGAAAACATAATGTCTGTCTTGGTGAACATTTTACATACACATGAACATAATATGTATTCTGCAGACGTATTGCTTAATTTTATTTATTTTTTCTTTTATTATTATTGATTGATGGATTGATTGATTGGCTGCATCGGGTCTTCATTCCTGTGTTCAGGCTTTCTCTAATCACATTGAGTGGGGGTTACTCATCGTTGTGGTGCGGGCTTCTCATTGCTGTGGCTTCTCTTGTTGAGGAGTGTGGGTTCTAGGCATATGGGCTTCAGTAGTTGTGGCTCATGGGCTCAACAGTTGTGGCTCACAGGTTCTAGAGCACAGGCTCAGTAGCTGTGGAGCAAGGGCTTAGGTGCTCCACAGCATGTGGGATCCCGGCCCAGGGATCGAACCCATGTCCCCTGCATTGGCAGGTGGATTCTTAACCACTGCACCACCAGGGAAGCCCCCATATTGCTTAATTTTAAACTTTTAAACTAAGTGTGCATATTAAAAATTTATGGGTAACCACTAAAATTCAAAATAGAATGTATACTTATAAACCAAAAGAAGTAAACTGATAATATCAATAGAAAGCAAGAATGAAAAACTAAAACTAAACAATAAATATACCGATAAATAAAAATGACAATAGAGTAAAAGTAAATGAAAATATATCAATAATTATAATGAGGTAAATAAATTTATTCTCCTATGAAAGATGGTGGGTATCAGATTTAAAGAACACAGCAAAATTTTTATATGCTATTTATAAGAATTCAACTAAACTGCAAAACATAAAAGTTGAAAAAAAAGGAAAAATATATTAGGGAACTATCAGATGAAACTATTGTAGTTGTATTATTAACAGATAAAATAAACCTTAATACAAAAACCAATATTAGAGAGAGGGTAACAGTATAATGATAAGAGGAAAAAAAATGGGTAAAATGTAAATATTTTAAACTCAGTTACTCTTAATAATATAACTTCAAAATAAATCATGACATGATTGAAAAATATTTGAAGATAAATTGATTAGTCCACAAATGCAGTGAGAAGTGTTAATTCACCTCTCTCAGGGACTGATAGATAAAGCAGCCAAAAATTCTAAGGCTTTAACAACACAGCTAAAAAGCTATATCTAATTCTTATTTAGAACCCTAAGTTGAACGATTAGAGCAGTGGTTTTCAAACTTTAATGACATCAAAATCACCTGAAGTGTTTGTTAAAACAGTACTGGTCCCTATCCCTAGAGCTTCTGATTCAGTAGGTCTGGGGTGGGGCCTGAGAATTTGCATTTTTAACAACCTCCAGGTTGCTGATGCTACTGGTCCAGGGACCACGCTTTAAGAAAACACTATAGTAAAAAATATACTCCTTCAGGTACACATGAAATATTTAGAAAGGTTGAGCATCTACTGGTCTACAAAACAGATCTCAAAGCAAATTCTGAGAAGTCAGTGTCATATATACCACGTACTTTGACTTCAATGAGGTTACAAATCAATTTACAAAAGAGAACCCAAAGCCCTCACAAGAACAGACATGAAACAAACACACATTAATTAAAAAAAAAAAAAACTCCTCATGGGTCACAAAATAAATCATAATAAGAATTAGAAAATATTTAGAACTAAATGTTGCTAAATAAGCTACATGTCAAAACTTGTGGGGTGCAGCTAGATTATAGGATAAACAAAACCGAAAATTATAAATTGAAAACTTTTCTGGCAAGGGGAAAATGAGGAAAAGAAGGCATAAATGCAAAATGCCATGAATGAAAAAGCAGACCTAACAATAAATACAGTAGAGATGTAAGAAATTACTAGAAAACACCATGGCTGCCTGCATGGCAAAACATTTGGACACAAGGTGAGTGCTTCCCAACCCTGCTACATTAGACTTATTGGGGCTTTTAAAATATAGTGATTCCTAGACCCCTCCCCGATGAAATAAATCAGAATCTCTGAGGACCAGGCAGATCATTCATTCCAGCAGGGAATTGTAATAGGCAACCAGAGTCCAGAGCCACTACCCTAAGCAGTTACAGGCTCAGGAGAGAAGCTCTCCCAATGCTCAGGCATCAGCCTCTGAAGTATTGATAAGTCACAGAAGCCCCCTTTTCCTCCCCATCAATAAGACATGAGTAGAAGACCCCACAGAACCCTAAAATCTGTGATGTGTTCTCCCCCACCTCCACCAGGATGAAATCTAATGTCACAACGATGCTTAAACAGCAGAGGCTACTCTTCCTCTGTGACTAGATCACTCCTGCAGAAATGAGCATCATTTTCCAGCCAGTGGTCCTAGGTCTCTTTTCCTCTGAGTCAACAGTGCATTTTTTTATTCTCTCCTGTGTGATCCTGATTTATTTTTGGAATCAGAGTTGAGAAGACAAGCAGTATTTTCTTCAAAATAAACTTGATGATATTTGCCACATAGGAAGCATTGTATATGTGATACAGGAGAAGATTAAGACAGGCAAGTCCCAAAGACTTTACAGTCTGATTGAGTATAAAGGAATCACATACACAAAAACACATGTGAATGCACACACATGCATGCACATGTGAACACACACACATTTTTATTAGGTTGTGTAAGACAGTCTTTGACTAAATGTGGGTTTGACTGGTGATCTTAGTCAGGGAGCAGGTGTAGAAAAAAAAGAAACTATTTTAACTATTTTAAGAAGAGAGAGATAATATGAGGAATTAGGTGTTTGCAAAGTCACTGGAAGGTCTCAAGGAGCAGGCTCTAGGCTAGCCCTCCAGAGATGATTCCAGAGTGGCAATGCCTAACTGATCCATTGAGAGAGCTCCCATTTCTGCCGCATCATTTGGCAACAAGGGATACCAGGAAATTGCCAGGCCAACTGCCAGCCCTAGGAGCACACCCACACAGCAGTGATTTGTGAGTCATGAGCCTTGGCCAGAAGCGTCGGCTCCAAAGCCAGACTGTGGCTTCTAGATTTACTCCAGAAAATAAAAACAGATGCTTCACTGCCATGCCTTCCCCCTAGTTAACTCAGTTCCAAATGCTAGTTTCCCAAGAGTGCATTTCACTGTTGGAATCTAAGGCACAAGTGAAACCGTAACTGTAAGGCAGTCTGGGATACAGCGGCTAGCTTTCCAGGCCTCCGCAGTGCATGAGGAGAGTGACCTGGGCAATCTCCCTTACAGGAGGTGGGGCATCAGAGAAAGAAGAAAACATGTGAACTAAACCCTTGAAGCATTGACGCCTTCCTCTCTTGCTCTCCTTTCAGAGAGAGCACACTATAAAGTGGTCGTCGGGACCCATCGACTTCTACTGCATAACATATTTCACATGGGTCTTCCCTTTTATTTTCTTCTGCCAGTCTCTTTGATCAAAGTTTCTTCATATTTTGACCTAGGCCACTGCAAAAGCCTTCTGACAATCTTTCCATTTATAATTTTATTACTATAAACCATTTTGCACAGTATTTCTACATTGATCTTTAAAAAATATAGTTCCTTGATCAATACATTCATCTAACTGTATCATAATTGCTCAAGGCTATAAGCATTTTCACTGTCTTTTTTTTATTTTTAATTTTGCTATTTATTTGCTATGTGTTGGGTCTTTGTTGCTGCACTCGGGCTTTCTCTCGTTGTGGCGAGAAGGGGCTACTCTTCGTTGCAATGCTCGGGCTTCTCATTGCAGTGGCTTCTCTTGTTGAAGAGCACGGGTTCTAGGCATGCGAGCTTCAGTAGTTGTGGCACATGGGCTCAGTAGTTGTGACTCGCAGGCTCTAGAGCACAGGCTCAGTAGTTGTGGCGCACAGGCTTAGTTGCTCTGTGGCATGTGGGTTCCTCCCGGGCCAGGGATCAAACCTGTGTCCCCTGCATTGACAGGCAGATTCTTAACCACTGCGCCACCAGGGAAGTCCTTCATTATCTTCTATTCTCACCTCTTGGCATACAGTGGATACTCAAAATTGCTGTCAAATAAATGGACAATAACAGCATTTCCCAAGTGTGATGTGTATGAAAAGTGATTTAAGGTGGTTCATGGGTGAATTATTTTTAATAGGTATATCACTACATTAAATATAATTGAAAATATAACTAGTACATCAATCCTATGATATTATAAATGTCATTTAGAATGAGGCTAAAGTAAAGAGTGAGCCCATGTGAGAAGACAAAAGGACATTAGAGTTAAACGTGGAATGAAAATATAAAAATTCATGATGACAGAGTATGAATAACCAATATTGGAAATAACTGCTAGTATTACTCTTTGGCTGAAAAATGTCCAAGGCCCCAATCACCTTGAGGTGATGTGGAAATCCTCTCCCACCTATTTCCAAACTACGTACTCAGCCTTATCTTCTGTCACTTCCGTTCCATTCCCCCAAACTGTATATCCTACCCAGCTATGTGAAAATCCTTACTGCTCCCCTAAGGTCACTTTCATACACCCCCTTGTCTCTGTACATGCAGTTTTCTGACTGAAGTGCTTGCTCTCCACTGCTTCTCTGTTGAGTAGGGGAACTCCTATTTATCCTTTAAAACCCAACTCAGATGTCAACATTGCAACTATAGTGAGCTAAAATAGAGAAGCCATAGACAGACACAAGATTGTATTCCAGAGAGGCCCTCCATGTGAAGTAAAGTTTAGGCAAGTTCATCATGATCTGATGAGAGGTCTTCCCACTTAGAGATGCCAAAACTCAATTTTTTCAGCTCTCTGAGAGCTGATTGAATTCAGAAGGAATGCCCCACGTGAGTTCAATAAGCTCTCGTAGTTCATCGCTAGACATTATATCCACACACATATATAACTAACGCTCTTTCTTTCTTAGTGTCTTTGACTTTGCCCTCATGAGGTTGAAGCACCAGTCTCTCCCCATGGGCTCATGCATGACCCGGTCATCTCTGCAAAGGTTCAGGGGCTTCCACAAGTAGCAGTGCTTAGAATTTTGACATTTCATAGGTAGAAGAATACTATTTTTATTTTGCTTATTTTTTTTCAGAGTGTGCGAGAGGCTTAATTGCAGAAAAATTGAAAATACAAAAAATTATTAGAAATATAAATATATTACTCATAATCCCACTACCTGGAGGCAAAAAAAAAAAGGACTAGTGTTTTGTCACATTTCCCCTCAGTCTTTTTTTCCACTCCTTTCTGCCTCCCGGTTTTATATACTGTACTTGTATTATGCTTTGCTCACTTACCATTACTCTTCTGTGTTATTAAAAATTCTTTTCAAACATTAATTGCATTAATTAACCATACCTTAACCACCAGCCATTTCGCTATTTCTGGGATTTTTATTACACATAATGCTGCAATAAAAAATATTGTGCATAAATCCAGGACTGCATTTTAGATTCTTTCCCTAGCACTGGTACCTAGTTGTGAAGTCATTGGTTCATAAGTTATGAATATTTTAAGACCAAATTAGGAATACTTCTGTCTCTAGATTTCTATTTCAGGGCTTTTTCCACTTCAACAAATTATTACTCTCCTTTGTCAAAATCCATGTGAAGAAAAAAAATCACAGGAAGTTTGTCTCTCCAGACTGGCACAGTATTCTCAACAGCACACAATTGAAGCCATTGACACTCTAGAATTCTCTTTAGAATTCCCCCATAATGTGCCTCCTGAGTCCCTCTTGTCCTGATCTGGAAAATCCAGGTGTCCATACTATTGGTTTGTAAGTGGATTGTACATGCCTCACCCTTTTTGGGCTAGTATCTTGATGGGACTCTGCCATCTTTATGTTTATTTTCTCAGGTAAAATTCTGCAGGAAATCTTGCAGTCTGGCAAGGATGTTTTAATTGCTCTGCAGATATTCTGGAGCCTTCATTTCCTGGTTTCCACTGACCCCATTGGAAATAGCTCATTGATACTGGACACAATTACCGTAAGAACTTGTCCTTTCACTTCCAGGATGTAGGTGGCATAGTCACATAGCTGATTCTGTACTGACTTCATGAAAATCACAATGAACTCCTCCTTGTCTAGACACATGCTTGATGAGTGGGCTACATTTTTGTGAGAAAAACAATGTGCACCTTCTTCCAGGTGGCTGTAGCCCTGCATAAAAGCACACTTGGAGTTCAGCCCTTGCCTGCCTCTCAGCTGGGCACCTCAGCATCAGGCCAGTCTGTACAGGGAGGTGAGACCCTTGGTATTATTCTCCCAGTCAGGGACTTTTCCTGGGTTATCAATGTGACCCCTTTAAGACCCTTCTATCAACAGTCCTCTGATATAAGTGACTGATGGTATGCTCCTCAGGTAATGTCTGGACACAAGGACAACCTGGAATGGAAGAAGGAAATAAAATGGCAAAGGTGAGATAGATAAGGTCCTTCCTCCTATTCCTATGCCAAAGAGGGTTCAGATGGGACTGTAAGAGCAGGTGTAGCACCGCTTCTCCCTTATTCTCCTGGACCTTTCATTGTTGAGTCTGGCAGCCAGTTACCAGCATGTGCATCTCTTTGCCTGAGGGTTTTCTTTTTTGTTTGTTTTGTTTTTGTTTTTTTTGGTGATTGGAGCCCACCATGCCCTTGTGCACAGCAGCTCAGATCACTGGAGAATTAATGCCCCTCCTCCAGCAGCCCTTAACCAATGAGTGCCAAGATGAGAATTGGTGTCAATATAACCCAGTTGTCTGGCCCCTCGGGTGCTATAACTCTGTGGCAACACTCTACATAGGCCCCCAGAGTTCCCCAGCAGGAAGTCCAGTTCCCCACAATGGGAACTTACTTGGTATCATTCTTTTCCTTGGCCTCTTCCATTTCTTATCTTACATTCTCCTTTATTTGTTTCCTGTGATTACCTCCTATATATTAGCTTGTTTGGACTGCCATAACAAAATACCAAAGACTGAGTGGCTTAAAAGATAGAAATTTATTTTCTCATCATTCTGGAGGCTGGGAGTCCAAGAGGGTTAGTTTCTCCTGAGGCCTCTCTCCATGGCTTGCAGACTACCACCTTCTGGCCATGTTCTCACATGGTCTTTCTTCTGTTCATGAGCATCCCTGGTGCTTCTACGTGTGTCCTAGTCTCCTGCTTTTATAAGGACCTATCCTAATAGTCTCATTTTAACTTAATTACCTCTTTGAAGGCCCTGTCTCCTATTACAGTCACATTATGGGGTTAGGGCTTCAACATCTGAATTTTGGAGGCAGTTCAGTTAATAACAGCTACTCTACCAAGCTACTTGTTCCTGAATCCTTGTCCCAAAATATAGCAGCAGATGAAACAGCCACTGTGAATTAGTGATTATGGAAGAGCATTTGGATTAGAGAGAAGTGGGGAGGGGTCCAAACACCTTGCTGGGATTGGCAAGGCCCAGAAAAGAAGTCCATGTTGAAAACATCTCATAACTTCTATTATCCTAGAGAAGGCTGGGGTCAGTGGAGAATTTATCAGCTTTGTACACTGAGATACTGTTAAATATCGCACATTTTAATTATAAATCCAACTAATATAGTTCTGCTGAATAGCTTTTGCAAGATATGTGCTGGGGAAAGATCACCACCTGGTTTAGTGTAATTAAATAATAAAAATAGATAATAAAAAATTTATGTATCAACAAAACAGGATAATTCCAAACTTCTTCAACTAAGTTCTTTGGAGACCCACAACAAATAACACAGAAAGAGCAGGTAGTCAGTGTCCCTGGTTAATATGTTTAAAATTGGGTTAGACTCAATAAATAAATAAAATTGGGGCTTTTTTGGAAGGTCCAAGACTTGCTGTTCTGAAAATTAGTAAGAATCCAGTGGACCCTGAGCAAATCTGTACAAATGGCAGAAATACACCAGGGAAGTCAAAAAAGGGGCCCAGAATTCTGACGTCAGAGGGGCATAGTCCGGCAGCAGGCAGGTGGGCAGAGTTGGTGGCCATGGCTGTGGCTGCTCAGAGGCCCCTCCAGTCTGGCTGATCCCTGACCCTTTCTTCCATGTAAAATGGTGCTCTTAGGCCTGGAGGTCAGGCTGAGGTGCCATCCTTGCAATCAGTGAGCTCATTACCCTGGGAAATGGTTTCTTCTCCCTTCAGCTCCTTTGCAGATTTCATTTGCATTTCCCCAGACCTGTGTTTATTTCCATCAGCCTGGGCTGCCTCATAGTCAAGTTACCTCCTCGATATTGCTTCTTGTTGGGCCTGTTTGGGCTTGCTTTGGCAGCACAATCCCGAGTGTCACTCAGGCAATTAAATAAGGTATTTTATTTTATTCAAGGGGGCTGTATCATGCCTATTTCAGGAGCTATTTGATGGGAACTGGGGCAAAAAAATGTCCCTTGAAAATGGCATCCCATCTGTAGCCCGATGTGAAAGGATCACAGAATTAGCTTTTCTTTAACACTATTATATTCTTTCAATAGGGTGTAAAGTTTTAGGAGATGAACTTTCATGCTCCATGTCACGGGAGCAGATTGGTTTTGCATGTGTGACAGAGCTGGCCCTGAGACTCCAGCCATGGGGGGATGGTGCAGAAACACAGAATTCTTGAGTCAGATATCTTTCCAAGCCCTGCATCTGCTTAAAAACTTTCCCTTGATTCCCTGTGTCTGTTTTCCTTAATTTGTTCACTTTCTTTTGGCTCTAATTTGCAGAGTAACTTTGGGCAACTGTTCCCTGTTTTCTTGTCGAGACATCCACTTCTTAGTTAAAATGTGAATGGAACCATGAGTCTATGCATGTTGAGTGCCAACTCCAAATGTGAGCCATTCCAGGTCTTTTTGTCTTTTCTTACCTTCAGTTTCCTTGAAAAGGAATCTGCTTTGGTTTAGATTCATCTACCGGGAGACCAAGGTCCCAGACCACCCTGTGTTTGAATTCACAGAGAGTAATCTGTGAATTTACAGCCCCACCTACTGTGAGGTCATGGCTGGAACATAGGAGTCTTTTATTTGGTGTCCTTGGCTCCTCTCTGCCCTTCATCGTTTGTAGGATACTAAATCAATTTTTAGACAAAAAGTTAAGGGATTTTAATATGAAAGTTACCTGGAACATGGGGAAAAATAGAATATAATATCTAGAATAATATTTGTTAAATCTTCTAAAAAATGGAACACCTTACAATAATTTATTCATAACTATAAAAATTTTATTGCACAACAAATATAAGGTTAAAAAAAAAAGCAAACAAAGTTCCAGGAGTATATAGGGCTAACAATAGTAAAGTCACCAAATTAGCTATTAGAATAGTAAAGAGGAAACATTTTAATTAGCCTTAAAAATAGAAATTCTGGTACTATTTGAAATTACTTTGTTATTATACACGAAAAGCATGGTTTGTTTTCTTTCCTTTGTAAAGAATTACATAGTGTATCTGGATGTTATTAGCACTTGGTTTCCACAAGGTATTTATGTTCTAATAGATATATATTCATATGAAGCAAATCTCTCAATTCATGGTGAGATGCAGTCTAGATACCAGTGTAATTACTCTTGTATAAGAATTAGTTACAGAGGAGAACATTTTTGGAGAACTTCTGACAAGATCTTTCAGGGGCGTTCTGAAAGGACACTTAGAACACAGGAAAAGGCCAGAAAATGGTAAACTAAACTGGCAATTCAGAAAGAAAAGAAAAATAAAAATTTCCCTTTCCCTTGTGTTTTTTTTTTCTTCTCATTATCCTTAGTGTGGAGGGAGTATTATTGAAACTCTTGGATGTTCAGTGTGTATATAATATAGTTGCACTGCCTTCTGCCTCTGGGGGATAGGTACTCACTGAAGACTAGTTCTAGACAACTGAGAGATATGCCACCAAAACTGACCTAGCTGATCACACTTTGGAACTGCCAGCCCATCAGTAAGAAACATTGTTGAAATCTCACTTAAGGCAAAGCACTGCTAAAGATGGAAAGAGCTTTAAAGAAGACGTCACTATGTTCAAGGATATCCCAATCGATTTGAGAAGATAAGGCATAGTCATGTGGAAAATTAAATATGAAAAAAATCATAACGAGTTTAAAATACTGTACTAGTATAAAAAGTGCCAGACAGGGCTGGATAGAACACTTACCACTCCACATCAGCAAGAGTAACTGAATCAACAAGATGGCCAACATGCTTCAAAAGACCTGCCTTCACTTTCAAATTTTGCCCTGCCCCATCACCTATTGGCTGCTAGTTAGTTGCCTGTTCTTGAGCTGGTTCATTAATATCTATAAGCCTTTGTTTTTTTTTTTTAAGCTCTTTATTGGAATATAATTGCTTTACACTCTTGTACCAGTTTTTGAGGTACACCAAAGTGAATCAGCTGTATTTATACATATATCCCCATATCCCCTCCCTCCCGAGCCTTTGTTTCTTTAGGTACAAAATGAGCTTGTATTACCCATAGGATTATTACCCTATGGATGTTATCATGAGATTATTAAAGATTACTAGAATAGTGTACGTGACGTCCCTGGTGTAAAATATGAAACATAATAGATATTCAAGAAATGTATTCACCTTCTTATATCTACCCAAATGTTGTCTTCAAAGCTTTAGGACAACAGAGACTATGCAGGATTAAAAGTCCTGAGAAATAACACACTGGAGTCCAGCTACCAGCAATTTTGTGGCCCCTAGTCATCAGATGGACAATTCTGATTAAAAAAACTAAACTTTGGACTTCCTTGGTGGTGCAGTGGTTAAGAATCCACCTGCCAATGCAGGGGACATGGGTTTGAGCCCTGCTCCAGGAAGATCCCACATGCCACAGAGCAACTAAGCCTGTGCGCCACCACTACTGAGCTTGCACTCTAGAGCCCGCCAGCCACAACTACTGAGCCCACATGCCACAACTACTAAAGCCTGCATGCCTAGAGCCTATGCTCCACAACAAGAGAAGGCACCACAGTGAGAAGCCCGCACACCGCAAGGAAGAGTAGCCCCTGCTCTTGGCAACTAGAGAAAGCCCACACAGCAATAAAGACTCAATGCAGCCAATAAATAAATTAATTAATTTTTAAAAAACCAACCTTCTATCCATCACTCAGTAGTACCTAACTTGCAACCATCCCCACCTCATACTCACCATTTTACATACCTCAACTGAGTTCAGACCAAGGAGAGGTGCATTTGACCTGACAACTGAAGTAGGGATGTAAACACAATCATAGGTATCTAGTCCTAATGAATTATAGGATGGGGGAAGTTCTGGGGAAAGTGCTGCCCCAGTAAGAAGATGGGAATGTACTCTAAGTTCTCATCCAAGCAGTGGGCTCACTGCAACACCTACCTGGCCCTGTCTTAGCCTCCAGCACAAGATAGAGCCTCCTGGGCCATTCCAGCTTGACCTCTGCATATTTGTACTGCCCACAAACCCACGGCCTTCCTCCACAGCCACCCTTCTGCCCACATTTCAGCCAGCAATCTCCAATCTTGAGTCCCCTGTCTGATCACATTTCTCTCTGAAGGTTTTCTGAGCTCCAACAAAACCCCAGCTAATAGACTGTGGTCTCATCAATAGATGGGCCATGGTGACAGAAGTGTGATTAATCACCTGCCCTCCTGGGTGGTGTCTGTATTTTCTTTGGTCTGTATGTGAAAATAGGCGGCTATTATAGTTTGGGTGAAGGGCCTGGGAAATGATGATAATCACCAGGCTGAAAGGACAGAGGAAATCGACATGTAACTCATGAATCAGATAAGCCACTTATCCATGTAAAATCTTCCAGGGGTTTCCTATGGCACTTGACAGAAAATCTGAGCTCCTTCCCAGGGCCTGCAAGGCTGTAGATGAACTGCCCTGCTGCCCCTCCAAACCTATCTGCCACTTGCTCTCTTTTACTCACTCGGCTTCAGTCAAGCTGCCCTTCTATCTGTTTCCTAAGCACCTTGCTATCTCACAGCTCAGAGCTTTCACTATTGTTTGCTCTCCCTGAAATTCACTTCCCCTAGACCTTCTCATAACTGACTTCCTATCATTCAAGTCTCCGCTCAAATGTCATGCCTCTGCAAAGAGCTTTCCTGGCCACTCTACCTGCCCAGTCACTTCCTAAACCATCACCCTGTTTTATTCTCATCATTGACTTTATCCCTCTGAAATGATCTTATTTATAGTTGTATACTTACTTAACATCTGTCTCCTTTACTAGAGTGTCATTACAATGAAGGCCAGGACTTGTGTTTCAGTGCTTAGAACAGTGACTGGTGCATAGAATAGTCTCCAGAATGATAACTGGGTGAACAATTCACACTGTTCTAAAAGCACATGTGGCTGCCTTGTAAACTGACTGGCTCTGAAAGGGTAGATCAAATAACCATAAGAGCAGCAAAGATTTCAACTGGAGCAGTGGAGGGTTCAACAGGAAAAGCTTATCCAAGAAATTTTTCCCATTGGCAACAAGATTCCAGACACCAGGACTAGGTATGGGGTCTTGAATGGACCAGGAAAGGGCAACAGAGCCCCCACTCTGTCTCAGTCTACAGGAAGACTGGTATTAGGCAAGGGAATCAATCAGGACTAAAGAGAAAGAAACAAGATCTAATCCTGGAATGGACAAGCCAACCTAGAAGAGGAAAAGGAAGGTGTGTCACAGGCAAGACAGCTAACCAGCAATCGACCCTGAATGTACAGATTCCCAAATCTGATGGCAAGTGGCAATGGTTCAATGAGGGTGAGTAGTGCTGAACCTCATCAGTCTTGGTTCAGAAAACAGGGTGACCTAATTCTCTACCCTGCTAAAAAGGGTCCAGGGGTTGAGGGTAGAGAATGAAGGATTCTAGGGAGGACAGAGCCACGTAGAGGTGGGAGCTGACAGCTTCTAGCAGCCAGCTGCTGCAAGAGTTAATCAGCTCACAGTTGCCAGAGGCAGCTGAAGATGAATAGCTGTGTGCTGTGATTACTCTTCCTTTTAAACTGTCCTGTGTCTCCATGTTACAGGCAACACTTTCTGGAGTAAGTAAATCATGCCCAGCATTCATCTCACACATACAGACAAATATGAAATCAACATTTCTGCATGGTAAAAAGATCCTGCTGTGTCTGCTGCTGCTCGTGGGTATCCTGAATGTCGCTCCCTTTCTGTAAGGGAATAAAAGGCTCAGAAGAAGGACCTGCTTCTTGTTAAGGGCTCAGTTTAGGCATGGTTAGGAGTAACTGCCTTAAACAGAAACAGACCATTATGAAATGAGGTCAATTGTGCCACTTCTGGGTAGTCTGAACCAGCTCAGATGGAAGACTCTCCATAGCAGTACCTGCACTGGATCTTTATTCAAACTTTAAAAGAGCAGGATTAGTTGAGAGGTACTAAGTGTGTGTTAAAGACAGTATCGTTCCCTACATAGAGAACTTAAGCATACATGATATTTATTTGTTTTTAATTTACCAGTATAAACAGATTTCTTAGGCTGTATGTAGCCTGGCTATATGTGAACTGTAGAATCATATACAGCCTCTAGGCTGGAATGGAGGCATGGAAACAATACAATGTCATAGAAATTGCACTGGATCTTGCTTCAACCTGTGGCTCCATACTTTCAGCATCGCTGCATCTCAGGTGGTTATTCCAGGAGTTCCTGGGGGTGTCTTAAGCAAGACTCACTAGTAAGCCCACTCTCACTGGGTGTGGCCCTGGCTCTGCATCCCTCTCCCCGCGTCCACAGAGCTCTTCAGTATCCTGAATTGTGTACCATCACAATGGCATGAACTGCAAGATGCCAGAGATGCTCAGTATTTTGTCTTGTTGCCAGGAATGCTCCTTCCTCCCTTTTTTTCTTGTAATTTTGTGAAGGGTATTAATTGTAATAATGATAATGATCTTTGTAATAATGATAGTGGTGAATTGTTGAACATGGTTACTAGGTGTCACCATTCTAAGTGATTTACATGTAATTCATTTGATCCCCAGAACAACCCTGTAAGGCAAATGCTATTTTACTGATTAGAAGATTGAGGAACAGAGGAGGCAGTTTGCCTAAGGCTACTTGTGGCCCTGTGTTCGACAGAGTTTTAGTGAGAGAGCTGGGTTTTCTTACACACACACACACACACGTGTGCGCAAACAGAAAGATATCCTCAGAAATAATTAATATTTATAATCATACACACAAATACATGTATAAAGAAATGATATAGTATACAAGATGCTTTTAATGCAGTTTTCTCACTTCCAATTTTTGGGCATGATATTACGTAATGAATATAGACCTCTCACCATCTTTTTAAACTACTACATGGTATTCCATTATGTGATAATACCATAACGTACTTAATGAATATCTTATTTTGACTGTTAATAAGTTTTTCTAATTTTTCCTATTCTACCAATGCTAAAATTAACCTCTTTGGACCTGTATCTTTAGACGTTTGTCCTATTATTTCCCTAAGATTAAATTCTAGAAATTGCCTTGCTGCATAAATGGAGATCCACATTTTCAATTTTGATAATGTATTGCCCAACCATTCTCTAGAAAGTTTGTTGTATCAATCTGAATTTATACCAAAGCATATGAGAATGTCTGTTTACTCATGCCCTAGCCAACAGTGGATACTACCAGTATTTTTCATCATTTTGAATTTTATAGGCAAGAAATGACATCTAACTAATGTTTTAATTTGTGTTTCCTTGATAACTAGTGAGGGTCAGCATTTTTTCAGTGCTAAAAATGTACATTATCTATTCTTCTATGAATTGCCCCCCTGTCCTTGGGCCATTTTCTGTTGGAATATCCTATTTTTCTTATAGATTTGCATAAGCCCTGAAAAGATTAAGGAAGCTAAACCTTTCTTTGTAATATCTCTTACAAATAATTTTCAGTTTGTCTTTTAATGTTGTTTTCAGTATTTAGGTAGACAATTAGATCAGGGTTTGTGTTTGCTATTCACAAGTTGTAGAATTTTATGTAGTCAAATACATTATTGATTTCTTCCTTTCAGACACTGAGTCCACACAGTTTAAGTCTTTCACCATCACAAGATTACATAAAATACTTATTTTTATGTTCTGGTATTTTAATGGTTTCTTCTTTCCAATCAAAACTTTGAAACGTCGAAATTTACTTTTGTATAAATTAAGGTATAAGACTCAAACCGTTTCTTTTAAATGCTTACCTACTTGCCCTTGATCATATTTAATTCAATAATTCATTTAATAAATAGTTGATTCTTTCCCCAATATTTTCAACTGACATCATTAATATACACAAAACTATTATACATACTGAACTCAGCTCCTGAATTTTCTTTTTAGTTTTATGGGTCTGACTGCTTTGGTACCATACCACAGTGATGATTTAATTCCTAATAGGGCAAGTCAATCTCATTACTCATTTTTCTTGGTCTTTTCATGACTATTCTAACACAATTATTCTTCTAAATGAACTTTAGAATCATTTGGTCAAGTTCCAAACAAAAATCTCATCAAATTTTAATTGGGATTGCATTAAATTTATAAATTAATTTGGGAAGAAATGACATCTTTAAAATATTGAAGCTTCTCATCTAAAAACATGGAATGTCTCTTGATTTATTAACATTCTTTATGTCTGTAAGTTGTTTGTAATATTTCTATGGTAGAGCTGTCATATTTCTTATTGAGGTTAGTTCTAGTTATTTTACACTTTTGTTGCTATTGTTGATCTGATTTTTAAATGTATTTCTAAGTAGCCATTTCTACAGTATAGAGAAGCTACTGATTTTTATATTAAGTTGGTAACTGGAAACTATGAAATGCTTTCATTCTATTTTTCAAATGATTCTCATTTTTTTCTAGGTAGACAGTCTTAATCCTGAATAAATATAATTAATATTGCTTCCTCTTTCATAATATTTATGGAACTTATGTTGGTTAAACAATTATTTTGACACATATGTCTTAACATGGAGACTTTTGGAATTTTTGAAAAAAAAAATCATGCCTCTAATAAAATGTAGAATCATCACTTTCTTTTTAAACTAAATATTGTCTTCAACAGGCTCAGTTTTGACCATTAAACTTTCCCTAACTTCCATTCTAACTACTGGGAGTTTACTTCCTACTGTATTTCATTTTTAAATTATTTTAAAATTTTAGTAATGAGAAAGAGGGAGAGCAAGAGATTGAGATTGAAGTGGTCTAAATTGTGGACTCTGAAGCCAGACTGCCTAGGTTCAAATCCATTCTTTGTTTTTTATCAGTCATTATTATTTGAGGCTAATTTTTTCATTTTGATGTGGTTCCCAAATCTGTAACATGGGCAAAACAATAGCACCTATTTAACATGGTTGTTGGAAGAGATTTTACATACACACACACACACACACACACACACACACACACACACACACACAAAGTCAAATAGTAAGCTCTCAATAAACATTTACTATGTTTGTTTTTTATTTTGCTTAGTTCCCAAATCTTGCACTCACTTACTACTTGCTATCCATTGACAGGGCAATCTCAGCATGTCTTCATATCAGAAAACATGAATAAAGACAAATTCAACTCCAGAATCATTGGTGATTAATGTTTACACCCCTGTAGTTTCATGGGGAAACAAAGTGGTAAAACATTCTTGAAATACCTTTAAACTCCTTCACTTTTTCCAAGGTTCTCCCTTCCGCAATTGCCACATTTCTCACTCTCTCTCTCTCTCCCTCTGTCTCCAAATTTCTCCTCCCTACCTCGAAAACTAGTTTTTTTTTTAAGTTTTATAATAGGAAATACACTGAGACAATAGTGAGATATTTAATTATATCCCATCCAATCTGAAGTCGAAACCACACGATAACCCATATTGTTTCTGAAACTTCATCCCCACACCCTCTTTCTCTCTCCCTTGATATTTAATATGCAGCCAGTCCAATAAGATGAACTCAGATACCTTAAAACAGAGGAAATCATTTTCTACATTTCAAATGGGAAAACGATATGTACCATTATTAGCCAACTCAGTATATTTATGTACTGAATGTTGTACGTGGATATAGAAAATATGATTCTAGCAAATAGTGTGAAATGTAGACCATTTATGTGAATTATCAGAGAATGAGAAGACTGTTCCAAATTATTAATGTTTCTTTTTGAGATGAGCAAGAAGACTACTAGGTGTGAAAGGTTATCTTTCCAGTAGTGCCCAGCCACTAACCCATCCCTAAACTGAAAGATTAATGGTTTTATTTTTGTATTACATTAAAAAATTACTTGTATAAGGATGGTTCAATAGGACTTTGTATTTTCATATGTTTTCTGATTGAATTGTTCAGCTGTAGGATGAGACAATTACAGAGGTGATAGTAGACATGGATTTCACATCCTTGATAAGAATGACTTGAATGTTTCCCTACTAAGCATCATGCCACATGCCACCACTTGGTTGCAGATAGGATTTTTCTTTGGATTTAAAGGAAATTAATGTTTCCTACTATGGCAAAATTTTTAAAAGCAGAACTGGCTGTTGAATTTCATCATAAGCCTTTTTAATGACTACTGATATGATTATATGACTTTGTATTATTGACATTAATAGGAGTCAATATTGATTGATTTTGTTACTTTAAATATCCTTTAATTCCCAATTAGAATTTAGCTGGTCATTCACTAACTTATCAAATATATATTGAATAGCCATGGCTTATTATTTTTTAAATGCTAGTGCATTCATTTTGTGTATGTTTTGTAGGATTTTTATCTGTATTCATAAATATAGTTGTTTTGTAAGATTGTGTGGTTATATATTTGTGGTGCATGTACTATTTTTGTCAATTTTTTGTCACTAAGTTTTGTCAAGTTTTTGTAACTAGCTTCACAAAAGGAATTGAGAAGTTTTCTGTATTTTTCAGTGCTCTGGAGAAAAGTATTATATTTGCAATAGTCTTTTTAGTATGAAAATATAATGTTTAAAACTCAGAAATATTTGGGTTTTTAAAGTTTGATAGACCCCACCTGAGAAGTTAATGGCTCTAGGAGTCTCAATTTCTACTGCAGTGATTTATTTATTTATCTTGGTAAGCTTTATTTTTAAGAACAGTTTTAGATTTGCAGAAAAATTGTTAAGAGAGAACACAGAGAGTTCCCACTTACCCCACACCCATCCCTTTTATTAACACCTTACATATATATTGTACATTTATTACTATTAATGAACCAACATTGATACATTGTTATTGACTAAAGTCCATAGGTCACTCAGATTTCCTTAGTTTTAACCTAACATCCTTTTTCTGTTCCAGGATCCCATCCAGAGCACCACATTGCATTTAGTCATCATGTTTCCTTAGGATCCTCCTGGCTGTGACAGTATCTCGGACTTTTCTTGGTTTTGTTTTTAAACATTATTTGACTCCCACTTTAGTGAGATTTCAAGAGGAAGTAAAAATAAAGGCATGTGTTCAATCTGCCATTTGCTTTTTATCAGAAATCCTCAGGTTTTTTTTTTTAAGTCCTAGAAATTCAAACATGTTACCAGGATACATCTTACAGCATATCTTTTTTTTTTAAATCAATTCTACCTGGGTGCTCAATCAGGGATTCTGTTCTACAGATCCAAATTTGTCCTTAGTGTAAGGAAATCATCTATTCTTTCTTTGCTCTTCCAACTGCTTTGTTTCGCTTTCTGGAATCCTACTCTTAGTCCAGTTGGGCTGCTATAACAAAATACTATAGACTAAGTGGCTTATAAACAACAGAAAACTTTCTCACAGTTCTGGAGGCTCAAAGTCCAAGATTAAAGCATTGGAAGATTTGATATCTAGTGAGGGCTCTCTTCCTAGTTCATAGATGACCATCTTTTCACTGTCTTAACATGACAGGAGGGACAAGGGAGCTCTTGGGGTCTCTTTTATAAGGGCAGTAGTCCCATTTATGAGGACTCTGCCATCATGACCTTATCACCTCCCAGAGGTCCCACATTTTAATACCATCATGTTGGGGATTAGGTTTCAACACAATGGATTTTGGGGGTACACAAACATCTAGTCTATAACAAATAAATTATATCTCCTGGACCTATTCTTCACTTCTGTCATCTTTTTGCTCAATATTTTCATCTGCTTTAACTTCTAAATTTTGGGGTAATTTCTGTATTCAATGTCACTTTAATTTTCTGCAATGAACAACTATCTACTACTGAATTGTGGGTTTTTTATGTTTGGTAACCACATTTTTTTATCTAAAAACTCTTTTCTGATCTCAGATCTTTGATGGATGCATTGTCCTCTTAAATTTCAACGAGAGCATGGATTATAGATATTTTAAAGTTTCTTCTTGGTCAATGGAATGTATATATTTCATAAGAGAGTATTTGTTCTTATCCTTAAGAATGATCCCCTTATATTTGAACAAGTGAATCTTTTTATATCTCTATATTTATTTAATCTATTAATTTTTGAAGAAGTTAAGTACACCTAGGAAGCTTGTGGTACTTTCTTTGGAGACCACTGGGGATGAGTAAATTGCAGAAAATCCTTCAGGACTACATTATAGCTGAGAGCAAAACTGTGGTGGGGAACTGGACAGAAGACCATCCAGTCTCAGACCTGGAAGTAGCTCAAATGATGCCTCTACTTTCAGTGGAAAACCACTTTAGAGCAGCTTCAGACCTGACTGCTCTTGAACATGCTGAACCTGCTATGATGTGATTATCTGAATCCCTCTCTCCTTCGCGGCTCAGCTCCAGGCCCTGTCTGTCCTTTGATTTTTTTTTTTTTCTCTAAAGGTTTGACTCTGTCGAGGATTAATGCAAATTCTCAGCTTTCCTGTTAGTTTTTCCAAGACAACTCAGTGTAACAACTGTCTCCAATTTCATTACTGATGTTTTATTATTATTAACCCAACAGCTACTACAATATTTTGATTAGTGTATGCATAGTACTGTTCAATTCTTCTCATATAATTCCAGGAAGAGAGGATATCTCGTCATCTGAAATGGATGGTTACTGACTTTCTCATTAAAAGAATTATTTAAAACACAAGAGTGAAAGGCTTTTGCAATGTATAAAAAGCCATATTTGATGATTATTTAGTGAAAGTAACACTGAAACTTGGCTTTCTTGTTTATTGACGCTCAGAAACTCACCAACTCTTTAGCTCTCTCTGAAGATCACATAGTCCAAATCCACAATCCCTTTTCTTATACCCGTGGGACTAGCTTATTCAGAATTCTATTTTTTAAAATTATTTTATGAAGTTAATAAAGGAGATATAACACTTTCGGCAGTGTTTGGGGCAACACATCATGATCAAATGCACCAAAATATGTGAATTATGAGCCTAAATGGGATAAATAAGGAAGACTAGCCTGTCCCAGATTAGGTCGTTTTGCTACCAAAGGAGCTGCAAAAAAACTTTCTATTTTCAGAGCTTTTATGGGCAAGAGATTATAAGCTTTTCCTTGCTTTGTTCAGTTTTCTTCCATTAGTTGGTTAAAATACAGTAATAAAACCTGACTTGGGAGGTGAAAATGAACAAAAGAGACAGCAGGGTCTCCCAGCAAAAGGTTGAGGTTAAAACTGTATTTGGAAACATCTTTCTGCTTGTTTTCATTCTGTTTCTTTCCAGAAGAAAGTTTGAGATAACATTCTCAATTATAGTCTAAGGATATCCTGATGTGTGACTGGGATAAAGAATTTGATTTCTTGAGACCAAGAAATTTGTCCGTAGGTGAGATGGAGCTCACAAGAGAGGACTCTTGAGTCTACAGAGATTTGTTTTTGGCTTCACCTTATCTTTTCTTCAACACTTCTGAAATAATCCTCAGTGTTAGCAGCTCTAGCTATTAGGCCTGTAGGAGAGTTTGATTCAATTTTCATTATAATTCATTTCTATCCCTGGGGAATGTTTCCCAACAATCCTCATTAAACTTGTTATTTACAGGTCAGGTGGTAGAGAAATGATTACACATATTTAAGAACCCCCAAATGCTGATTGTCAAATTATTCCTGGAGCTGGGGGAGGAGAGAAAGTTGAGAAGGAAGGAAGGAAAGAAGAAACAGAGGGGAGGATGGTGGAATATTTCCTAATCTTATTCGTTCCTTTCTACAAATCAGTATACAAAACCCCAGAAATTTGAAGATGAAGCTCTGTGGTTAGAGTTCTAATGTCAGGGACCAACAAGTCCTGAGCCTCTAGCTTGCCCCCTTATCAGCCCTTCTCTCCTTCTACTTGCTTTTTCCTTTTTTTTTGTTTTTGTTTTTGTTTTTTTGTTTTTTTTGAGGGTTTACAGAGGTAGGGTAATGAAAGGACTTACTCTTGAAAAGTCTCACTGGCTCCTGTTCAGATAAAGTTTAAGGAAATGGAGTGCTTCAGGGTTCTTATTTTCAGAAATGAGGGAAGTGTTTGAATCTTGGTTCTACCACTTCAGTCATGTCACCTGAGAGCTGAGATCCTCCATAATCTCTACCATCTCCAATACTAGCACCTCAGAACTAGAAGTCCTCAGGAGCCACTTCTTATTCTTGCAGGAAGAGGCAAAAAGGAGAATTAAAGGGAAACTCATCTGTGTATCTTGCTGTCCAACTTCTCCCAGGCACGAGGAACCCACCCCGCAGCTGAGCTGGGCGTGCCCCTCAGCTGCAGGCAGCAGCCACTCTGCACTCCGTTTTCTTGTTCCTGCTCTGCTCTTGCTTTGGTCACTGGTTCTCCCAGCTTTAAAATCCAGCCCCTGCACCTCTGGACCCAAACCCTGCCCTGTCACTTGCAGTGTTTGCATCTCTGTTGGGCTCTGCCTTTGACTATCAGACTTTTCCCTCTGAGGAAGTCCTTTGTACCCCATTCCTGACTATTAGAGCCAGAGGCAGAGCTGGCAGAGAACAGAGAAGGCAAGTACTCCTTTGAACAGTTTCTCCAAAGGCAGAACCTTTTCAGACCTGGTGACATATATGAAAGATGGTAAAAGTCTGTGCCCCTTTCCTGCCCTGCCCATCACGATGGGAGGACAGGGCTGTGCTTCTACCTGGAGCCCAGTGCTCCTGTGACCTGCCTCATTCAGTGACAGGGAAACCCAGACCTTTCATCTAAGTTATCCCTGCTCTCTGAAGGGGAAGAAGAGGGTAAGAGGACACTCATGCTGCTGTGGGTACAAAACAGAGCCTTGATGCCTTCCCCTCCCCCCAGGGAGAATACAGCTCTAAGAGGCGCCCTCACACCTGCCTGCATTTTAATTAATATCATCCCACCATCCAGCAACAGCAAGTCAACATGCTTCACACCAGGGGAGAAAAACAATCCTCGCCTTGTCAGCCCTGCTTCTCCAGGAGCAGCTGAGGGTCTCAACCCCCCCTGACTCTCTGCCACCTCCTTTTCCCTGGGGGCTGTTGACAGGGTGCGGTGCAGCTTGCCGTGGAGGTGGCTGTGGCATCGGAAGGTGGCAGCATGGGAACGTGGCAGAATGGGTTGGGCTGGCTATTGGTCAAGAATAGGCACTCAGTACCAACCCTGTGCTCGGAGTTTTCCAATCCTAGGAGCAGTGCTATGTGATGGGAATGTCTATCTCCATCTTAATAAAGGGAGCATTGGGGTTTAGACTCATTCAGGGACCGCTCCTCAGTGGTCACACTGCTAATAAAGGGTCAGGCTGGGCATCTGAATGCAGACCTGGCCCATGGAGCCCTCAGAGTCTTTCTGCCCCACTTCCCTTGGACTCCAGGGCAGCAGCCTGGGGAGGAGCTGGCCTTGAGTGCTCTCCAGGCTGCAGAGCTGGTGGTGGCAGGGCCTTGCCTCCTTGCCCCAGCTCCCTCGCCCTCATCCATCACAGCCACACCCTTGGGACACTGTTCAGCCCTCTGGACTTTAGAATGTTATCCCAGATGATCAATGCCTTTTTCTAAGATGTGAGATAATTGCCCCGACTTCAGCAGCAGGGTGAGAGGAGCTCCGTTCATTAGATGGAGACAGGAGGTAAAAATAGGCAAGACCGCAGGTTGTCGTGCAGAAGCCCTATAAAGTATGTGTACACGTGTGCATGCCCGTGGGAGTGAGAGAGTCGGAGCAGTATGTGATTGTGACAAGCGTGTTTTTGGTGCCTCTCCAGGCACAAGCAGAACAGCATGCACTGTGTGTTGGCCGGCTACTGTTCCAGCTTGGAAACAACAGTATAGAACAGGGCGGCACAGATCCATCCAGGCTTCCCTGTGTTTACCAAACTCCTCTAAGGCCCACCTTCCTCATCTGTAAAGAGGCAGTGAGGTGAGTCAGTGGTACCATGGATGGAAAACCTAGTATGGCACTTGGCACATGGTAAGTACTCATTATAGGTACTAACTAGTGCTAAATCTCACTAATTACCTTATCGTCCATCTTTTCCAAGAAGATAAAAAGAAAGACTTTGTCAAATATCTTGCTATAATCCAGAAATACTTGCTCTCATATATTTCCACAGGTTACCAGCCTAGGAAGCAGAGAGAAAGGAAGTGAGTCTGGCCCTTTGTAGCTAATTCTCAGGGAGCCCACACTCAGTCTCAGGGATCACTACCTCCCTGAGATACTCACAGAGACTATGCCTTTAACAATACTGCCCCACGTGAAATACTTCCAAAGCCTATAAGAAAGACCCTCACTCCACCTTCCTCTTCACTAGGATGAGAAGAGAGAGATCCTCTTCTGGGCATACCTTCCTCTCCTGCTTTTCCTGGTAAAACCCTAGATTCTGGAAAATCTCCATCTGCCTTTAAAGCTGGCTTCTATCATCCTTATTAAAGAAAATCCCACTCAGCTGGGTCCTCAGCTACTTAGGAACAATTGTCCAATTTCCAGCCTCACTTCCTTTTATTGCAGAATTGCCTGAGCAGGTGTCCTCCGTGCCTTCTTTGCTCCTCGCAGGATAATGCCTTCCTTTGTGCTCAGCCTGGCAGGAGTGGCTGTCGTGGGGATGCTGCTGCGGAGGACGCTGGGGACTGAGTCTGTGCCAGCCCGGGATTTCTCTCCTGGGTGATGCCAGTGGAGGTATTGGGCCCTTCCCAAAGGATATAAGCCAAAGGAGCAGCTCTAAGTGGAGTCCTCCCGGAAGGCAGAGCTTGGAAATAGCAATGGGGAACTCAAGAGTCAGAGAGAGAGATTCCACTCTGTCCTGGAGAACTTCTCAGGATTTCCTGACCTGGGTAAAGAAGGTCATCTCCCTCTTCAGGATCTCTGAGCCTTCATGAATTATTAGATCTTAACTCCTATTGCCTCATTACCTTTGTACAGAGAATTCTGCACAAAAATCCCAAATTTTGCAGTGCTCTCTCTCTCTTCTTCTCTCTCTTTTTTTCTTTCCTGGATCCTCTTCGATCTAGTTCCCTTGGAATAAAAGAGAGCTTCTCAGTTCAGGGGAATACACATACTTCCTGGAGTGGGGAGTTTATTACAATAGCCCCTTGGCAGTGCCAGAACCCAGAATGTGAAAGGAAAGGAACTGTCTAAATGGTCCAGGGATATGGAGTAGAACAAAGGCAGGAATAAAAGTGGTAAAGATGATGGAAACAAAAACAAAACACCTTCTCTTTCCACTTTTTCCTCAACTCAGAGGCCTTTCTGGTGCAGATCATGGTGTTGGGGATGATGGCAGGAGTGGGGCCGGAGCACTGTCAGGGAAACACAATGATGGTGACAAAAGTGGGATTGGAAACGGGGCTGCTGGCAGTGGTGGTGATATTGTGCTACTGAGGATGGTGGGGATGATGAGAGCCATCCTCTGGAATATTCTACTACTCTATGTCTAATCAAGTCCTACCCCTCTCATAATGCATAGTGGAAAGGAATATGGTTTAGGAGTCAGAATTCCTACTACTCTTGTAAACTTATAAATCTCATCTTTTTTGTTCTCAATTTTCTCATCTATAAAATGTAGAGATCAGAAGAGGTAAATTCAAATAGCCCTGCCTCTTCAATGATAGGATTTCAGGAGTTTAGATTTAGTTCTAGTTCTGTTTTCTAACAAACAAACCAGACCACAAATCTGCCGATCTGTGTTCTGAGAACACTTGATGCCTAAACTGTTCCTTTGATCCTTCACAGGTGGCTATGCTGATAGCAGCGTCTTGGTCCTAGGCATTGGGTTCCCATATGGCAAGGGCTACTTTTGGTTCTGTGTCTGGAACAAATCTCACATACAGTAGATGTTCAGGACATGTCTGATGTTCCCTGGGGATAAAGGCTCAACCAACAGTTGTTAAACACTTCCTGCATTCCAGGCCCTGACCTAGGTCCTGGGGATAAAGAGATTTAAGGGCACATTTTCTGACTGTGAGGCCCTCTGAGTAGAGGCAGCAGACAAGTAAACAGTTAAGTAAAGTGCAATGTGATCAGTTTTATAACACACAGATGAACAAAGTGAAATGGACCTGCTGACAAGGAGGCCCAGGTAGGGTGGAAGGCAGTGATTTCATGTGAATCTTGAAAGATGATTCCTGTGTCATCATTGACAAGGAGAAGGCAGCATTCAGGCAAAGAGAATCGAAATACCACATGTAAAGGGTGGGAGTGTATAACTAGGGAATAGTTGGCTGCTGTGAGGGCTGAAGCCCATCTGTGAAGAGAGTTGAATTTTATCCTATGGTGCCAGTGAAGGGTTTTATGAAGGAGAACCATATGTTCGCAGCCTTTTCAGAAAGGCTCTCTGATGGCAGGATAGAGAGTAGACTAGGATTCAGTAAGATGGAGGCAGAAAGATGCTATAGGAAAATCTCATGAGTCCAGGCTCTGTCTTGAGACTTGACTCAAAGAGGACAGAGAGCAAAAAGCAAGGGAGACTTTGGAGGAGGAATCTATAATTCAGGGACTTATTGGATCTAGACAGGGATGAATAGGCGGAAATTTGTGATGGTTCTAAAAGTTTACTAGGGTGAGAAGTCCTAATAGAAAAGGTGTGGGAAGCAGGGTTGATGATGTTGATGGGATTAAGATGAGACCATTTCTCTTTGCATCTTTGGTCTCAGTATGGTGCAGATGTGTAGTAGCTACTTGCAGCATGAACTTCCATCTCATCCATCCTTTCCTTGTCCACATCTCAGCAGCTCCTAAGGTTCTACTGACCTGTAGGAGCCAGGAACAGGCTGGAAGGAGAGAACAGAGGGGGGCCTCATGGATCCAAGAAGTCATTGGTTTCATTTCTTAATGACCAAATGCCTCTGTCCCAATTAGACCCATAACTAATTTGTTTTCAAAGGCCCCAGAGAAGTCTGAGCTTGATGCAGCTGAGTAAGTGGGCTTCCTTTTTTTGGGGGGGTTGGGGGGGTGGGGCGGGGTTTTTTTTTTTTTTTTTTTTTGGACTAAAAGCAATTTCCATTTTATGCCTTTTGTCTCTTCATCCAAGCAAATGCCGGTGGGATCTGGCAACCTGAGTTCAATAGCCAGTCCTTTTGGTCTTTCAAAGGCTATGAATGTAATAAGAGCACTCAACCCTTCTGAAGATATGCAAATCCGTGCATTTAAAAGATTTACATTCATCCTTCACAGGCCCTGAAATATAAATATGAAATACCCAGAACCTTGTCACTTCAGTAATAATTAAGCTGATGGCCTATTATGTTCGATTGCAAATCAATATAGTATCTTTTGGTGCCACTTGAGTTCTTGAGGGTTGGCGCAGGGCCAGCTCCAGTTATACAATTGAATTGCTGCAGCTGCCTGGGAAACTTCGCTGCCTTTCCCATTCAGGAAGAATAGGCGGGTAACAATGGTGACCAGCCTCCCTGCAGTAATTGTGTACGAGGACACATTTCCAATGGGGTTTTTGTTCAGCAGGTGCTGTTATTTTAGTTTAATTTGAATTCTGAAATATGGAGGAGAGAAGGAGACTAATCTTAACAGCATCTAACCTACAGCTGTTCGAAAGAGGCCGGCAAACAGCATATGTTGCTTAGATGGAAATCATAATTGCTCATTCTCCCTGGGCTGTTGGCCCACCAACGTGGAGCCTCTGAAATTAGCCGGCATTTTTCTGGCATTTTCCTTGGTGGCGAGGCCTGTGCAGAGCTCGGGAAGATATTCTAGAGTGGCTCGCCCCCAGGAGGCTTTTGCTGCTACTGTGTCTCCTCCTTCTTCCTTCTTTCTCCTTGGCCAGCTGAGATGAGTTCCAGGAGCTACACAAAGCGCATCCCGGGTTGGCTTCCTCATTTGAGGCTGCCGTGGGGAGGTGGGAGGAGACGGGCCCTGGAGAAGGCTGGTGGTGACCCTCCAGCCAAGTGCCCTTGGGAGCAGAGTGACTCATACCCCTCTGCCCCCAAGGGAGTCTGCAACTGACTCAGTGGAGACACTCTGATTGGAATAAGAAATAACACCAGACGGCAGGCTCCCATCCACAACACACTTTCACATGCTTTGTGTTACATCCTCACCACACGCCCTGGTAGATGACACTATTCCCATCTCATAGAGAGGGAAACTGAAGGGCAGGGACAAATCCAAAATAAAAATAACTGGGACTGGAATATAAATCCTGGAGCTTAAAATTCCATGTCCTTTTCATATACCAGCTGCCTCCCTTTTTACCTCTAGTGACTTCCTTCATCTCCCTGGTGGGTAAGAATTCCTGAGAGATGGGCTTCCTTCATTCAGCCTCTAAGCCTATGGAAGTGAACACAAGTCAAGACCAGATTCTGTTGGACTCTTTATTGGGAACTGAAGTTTGCATGATTTGGGGGCTGGGCTCAGGTAAGTTCAGAGGCATGGCGTACTAAACGCCTAAACCTCTTTTCCTTTCCTCCAATCCTTCCTCCCTCCCTCCTTCCCTCCTTTTCTCTTCACTTCCTTCCTTCTTTCCTTCCATTCTTTACTAGCTCCTCCCTTCCCCACTCCCTTCCCTCCCTCCCAATCTCCTTTTTCCTCTTTCACCCCCATCCTTTCCTCCTTCCTTCCACATTTACTGAGCCCCTACTCTAAGACAGGTATTGGAGTAGGCACTACGGGGATACAAAGATAAACAAGATAAGTTTCTGGCTGTCAACAAGTTAGTCCAGATGTGATTGAAGCCCTATAAAACAGCAAAACAGCTTGATTGTTGCCCTACGAGTAGGATGTATGAACTGCTGGGATCCTGGAACAGAGGACGTTTTCACAGGGGACGTAACCATTGAGATAATCATTGAGGACGTAAACATCTTGCAAGTGGACAAAAGGGGTCAGGGATTCCAGACTGGCATGAGTCACTGGTTTCACCCGATCACGGGCCGATTGTCAGTAATTTATGAGGGGTTAAGGGCTTAGGGAGTGGACTGACTCAGCAGGGCTGAATTAGCAGCATCGTATTTAGGGCTGGCAGTGCTGGGATGAACATTCGTTGTGAGGTATGAAGGGGGGTGGAGATGGTGTGTAGCAGGGATCTGGCCCAGGTGTCTGTTGTGAATCTCTCTTGGCCTGAGAGGTTGGCGCCCTGCTAGCTTGTCCTGAGTGTTTTTAGGGCAGTGCTTCCACTCAGTTGCTGCTGCCAAAGAAGTGCAGGTGGTCCTCTGAGCTCAGGGATCTGGGACCCACAGTGGGTCTCTACTCTCTGCGATTCTTTTACCTTCCTTTTTTTTGGGTCAGAGACTGTCACTTCCTCAGCCTAACCTTCATGCTCACCTCCTCCTTGCTCTGGAATGTTCCTGGCTAGGAGGTGTAGTGTGATCCCATACCAGCCTCAGGCTCATCTCCCAGTATACCTGCATGTCTCATGGACCTGCCCACTGCGTTCTAGACTTGTTATAAATCCCATGGTCAGGAGCATGGCTTTGGACTCATACAGCTCTGGGTGCTAGAGAGGAATCTAGAGAGGAACTAGAAGATGGTGTTGAAGGGCATGGACTTTGCAATCACACTGCTTGGGGCTGGAGCCTGATTTTGTCACTTGTAGCTATGTAACTATCACTTAATTGTTTCATCTGCAAATAGGAGAAAATAATTTCTAATGGATAGGGTTATTATGTCTAAATTAATTAATAAATTTAATATAATAACACAGGGTTTGGGATTAACAGCCAATAAATTTTAGTGGCTAGTAGCGATGTAGAAGTGCTAGTAGTAGTAGGAAGGAAGCAGCAGTGGTAGTGGTGGTAATGGTGGTAGTAGTATAGTAGTAGTAATAATGGTAGTAACGGCAGTAATAGTAGTGGTAATGGTAGTGGTAGTAATAGTTGTGGTAATGGTAGTGGTAGTAATAGTAGTGCTAATGGTGGTCTTGTGGATAACATAGGAGTTTCTATACCTCGTCTTACCTGAAAACTGGGCAAATAATCTCTCTCACAGCTGTAATAATGTTAACAAACAATCCAATTCCACAGACACTTACCAAGCACTTGGAACATGTGAAATCGTCTGCAGCCCGGAGTGTGTCACATGGCATTTCACTAAGTGTTAGATAAGTTTAACTGTGAACCCTCGTCATGGGATGAGTAACTGGTGTTTTCCTTCACAATTCTTTCTTTGCAGACAAAGCACTGGCTTTGGAGAGGAAGGGAAGCCAACTCTTATGTGTAAACTGTATGGTGCAAACCAAGGGCAGGGACTATTTCATCTCTTTCACCACTGGGCCCTCGTGGCCTAGCATCATGCCTGGCATGGCAAGTATTTAAGTAATACACATGCTTAATGAATGTTGGCTGAAGGCAGGGTGAACGGTACTGGACTGCCAGTGTCAAAGACCGTGGAGACCCTAGAAGAGTATCTACCAGAGGCAGCAATGACCATTTGTCTCTGAGCCTTTGGTTGGGACCGGAAGAGGAGAAACGCAGCTCTGAGGGGCCTGAGGGCGACCTTAGATGGCGGAGCTCTGGGCTCCCTTTGTGAATGTGGAGAGACTCTGCTAAGGAACAGCTCCTCTTCCTCTATGTTATTACTTCAGGCGAGCCAGACAGACCAAGGACGTGTAGGGGTGGGAATTTATTTTGGCAGCTCAAGTGAGGAAAGGAAGCCAAGAGCCTGAGGCTATTCAGTGAAACATCACATGTTAATCTCAATCTATCCTGGGTAATCCCAGCAAATATTCTGATCTCAGGAAAGGGTAATCCAAGATCAAACAGCTTCTGTGGGTGGCTTGTTCTTGGTGTGGCTCTGCGGTGAAGGGGACTTGAGTGAGGGCTGGGGGAGGAAACGATTTGCTCCTGGGGGCACGGTCGGACCTGGAAGCCATTCCACCCTCCAGATTACATTGTTAGAGGACGATGGGTCCCCTCACCTGACGATGGCTGAGGTGACTTCTTTGCCTCTGTAAAAAGAGCATGGACATTGGAACGCATTGCAAGAAGAAAAACAAAGAAAAACATTAAAAAGTAGAAGCAGCCTCTAAGAAA
Source organism: Hippopotamus amphibius kiboko (assembly GCF_030028045.1). Taxonomy (NCBI): domain Eukaryota; kingdom Metazoa; phylum Chordata; class Mammalia; order Artiodactyla; family Hippopotamidae; genus Hippopotamus; species Hippopotamus amphibius. Next base: position 28,937,081 of record NC_080194.1, on the reverse strand, counting down.
ATAGCTGTGCTAGGCCCTGGTAGGTGGGGTCATGAAAGGACAGCTTCTGAGAGCAGGCTGACTCCACTGGGAGCAACCGATCCACTCCAGTCTCCGGGTCACAATCCAAAGCCTTGGCATAGGCGGACCCCGGCTGCTCCGGGAAGGGACTCTGGGCGCGCGCTGGCCCTCTGCTGACCGGTGTCTCTCCCTGTGGATGTGCATCCCACCCTCCACCCCAAGAGGTGGGTGCGTTCCCACCATTTCCAGTTAATCACCGAAGACTCTGTAGTTCTGATCGAGGTGGGGTTACTGGCCAATGGCCATACGTTCCCTTAAAAAATATATGTATATGTATACACACACACACACACACACACACACACACACACACACACGTATATGCATGTATCACAGTACTGCCAACATTAAAATCATTTTAAATATCAGATAACATCTCCCTCTAGTCCCTCCCCACCCACACACCATCCCACATGCATACATCCACCAGACACTCATTCCATTTTATAGGTGGGGAAACCAAGCTGCAGTGTGGGGAAGTGCCTGTCAGAGGCTTCACAACAAGTTAGCATCAGACAGAGCTGGACCATGACATACATCTTCCTGCTCCAGATTCACTGCTCTCTGTGCTCTACAAGGTGCCTCTCACCACCCCTTAATATTATTGCCTTAATATGGTACTTCCAAATCATCTGCATTTTTTCCAGGATGACTTTTACTAGTATCCAGTGGGCCAAAAATAATGTTAGCCTGTTAGATAAATCATTATAGGCTCAAGATAAAGAGAATATTGTTACCATGGGCTCAAAAGAATTAGGCAATAGGTTTAAAGAGGATATATGTGTATGTGTGTGTATGTGTGTGCATGGATATACAATATGTGTATAAATGTATATGTAAAAAATATATCTATAAGTATATATGTAAGAAGCTATACATAATATAGATATGAATTCAAATCTCAATTTTACCACTTACAGGGTGAGTACCTTTTGTGTAGTTCATCTTTCCCAACTTTAGTTTCCTCATGTATGGAAAAGAGATAAAGATACCTGCTTCCCAGGGTTGTTGTAAAGGTCATATAGGTCATGTGCTATGTCAGGAAAGATTTGGGCTTAAGTGACAGAAATATCCAGCTGTAATGACTTAAACCCATACAGACTTAATTTTATCACAAAAAGAGCTATCTAGAGGTAAGCAACTGCTGGCTAGCAGTTCAACTCTCTGTGGGATGTCTATGTAATTCTGTTTTCCTTTCCTTCATGGTTGCAGTATGGCTGCTGCAACTCCTTCCCTCACATCTGCAATCCAGTAGGAAGTGGTAAAGGGAAGGAGGAGTATCTCTGCCAGGAATCAAAAGCTTTCCCAGAAGTTTCACAACAAGCTTCCACTTATTTGCCATACCCAGAGCTATGCCTTATGGCCATCTCGGGCTGGAAGCTGGCAAAGGATTTGGGAATGTTCAACCTATTATGTCTGCCAGCATAAAGCCTCCATACTAGGACACAGCTATATTGTTGAATGAATGCTCTCATTTTCCTCTATCTGAAGACTCCTATAAATATGCCAAAAGCTCTGGAATGGAGGAAACGTGATGGGAGTGGCAAAAGGTAAGGTGAGCTGCTGGTCATTTTTTGGGGAACTGGGTTATTGCCAGTCTTGCTCACTCAGGAGACTTCATTGGTCTGGAAATCAAGGCTGTGTGGTCAGTAAGGTGACCACTGCCACTGAGGATTAGCAAGGGGACAGACATCCCACCTGACCATACCCCCACCAACACTGGCTTGGCTGCTGGATGCTTCCATCTGGGTCTTGGCCCTCAGTCTTACCCCACGCAACATGTTCACAAACACATGGGTGTTTTGGGAACACCAAATTACCTTCACCACTGGATGCCTGTCCACTGGGGCTGCATCAGCCTCTTTCTTGCTGAAGCTCTAATGTTCAGAGCTACCCTTTTTGACTGTGGGGACTATTTCTCAGCAGATGTTTGTCTTGTGTCACCCAGAGATAGGGCAGGGCTGATGGCAGAGGGACAGTCAGGCAAGAAGGAGGGTGGTGCTCACATGAGGGGAACACTCTTCACGTGAGGGGAGGCAGGACAAAATGCAGAGTCTCTGAGATGTGGAGTATCATCTGGACAAAAGCAAGATGGGGTCCCATCTCCCTGCTCTACTCCTCCTTCTGGTCAGGCCAGAGATCTATTGCTTGGTCCTCTTCAATGTCTTATGCATTTCAGCTCCTCTTTTTCTCATCCCTTGCCCCTCTCACATGGATTACAAGGACGGCTTCACTCAGGGCTCCATGATCGCAGTCTCTCCTCTTGCAAACAGACGGTAACCTGATTGTGCAGAAGGAGCACTGGGCTTGCTGGAATCAGGAGGGCAGGGTTCTAAGCCTGACTCATCTCCACATTCCAGCTATGCGACTAAACCTCTTTGAGTCTCACTGCACTCATCTGTAAGATGGGAATATAATACCGTCATTGAAGAATTACCATCAGGACTGAGTTAATCAATATTTTTGAAAGCTATTTGATGGGCTTCAAGGGCTGATTTTATGGGGATTTGGGTAGGAATAGACTGAAGGAGTGGATGGGCTTCAGGTCTATCAGCTGGGCTTTCAACAAGTGCAGCTCTTCTTCTATCTCTTTTGTACGTTGGGCTTTTGGGGAATTATTCATGTGAAAAAAATGTTTCTCTGCAAAACCAAAAATAAAAAAACCCCAAAAAACCCAAATTAGAAATGATCAATTTATGTCTAATGCTTAGTATATATTAGGCACTTAACAAATAGGGCTTTCTTCTCCCCAACCTCTTTTTCAAAAAATGGCAGTTGCTATTTCTAACAGCTTTTGCTCCATGCACTTTTAAAAGTTAAAAAAAAAAATACACTAATGCTTGCCACTCGCATCTAATTATGAGAATGGTTGGTCCAGTGATTCTGTGTGTCGAGATCACAACTCCGGTGCTTACCTCTTAATCCATCAGTTTCAAATGACCATCCAGGGACTCATTTTTCTTTGGTGTGACTTCTTTCTGCAGCCAAAATTTCCTGGACCTGCCCGAACTCCCATATCTATGCAGTTCCCCTTTCCCTTAGCTGACCTGATAAATGGCCAACAAGGTCTGGTTTCAGCAATGGGCACATTTCACTAGAAAACAATTAAAGTGACCGAAACCTGCTGAGATCTAATAAATATTCACTCATCTGCCTGAATAGATGCCAGTTACAGCAGAAGAAAAAGACAGCTCCTGGAGTCAGAGAATTTGCCCTGGTCTAGGGCTCTTAGCACAAGTGTCAAAAGAAATGGGATAAAGTGAAGATAATCTTGCAATAGGAAAGACATTAGGGAATGAAGAAAGATGGGGTGCAGGTTTCTGTCCATGTGAAAATGATACCCAGGGGTCCCCATGCATGAATTTGTCTCCCTTTTAGCAGAAATGGTGACTTGGATGTGTATGCTCCTTGTTAAAATTTGCATAGCACATCTTTGGGTTTCTCTATAGTGCCTGGAACAAGACTCTAAGATTCAAGGGCCCTTATTGAGCAAGGCTTAGAGTATTGGTGCTTTAGGAGACACCGAGACACTCCTCACACTCCTGTGATCCCTTAGGAGGGCTAACAATTTCAGGCAAAGCCTAGAAAGATCCACATGGGGCAGTGGCTAAAACCAAGGATTCTTACATTCCAAAAGGGAAACCACCTCTGCCTGGAGGGGGTTAAGGAAGCTGTATGGCAGAAGAGGCATTTCAAATGCGTGCTGGGATGTGGAGGAAAGCTAAGGGCTCTTGAGGGAGAGGGCACTTTGTGAGCAAAGCCTGGGAGGGAGGAGGGTGTGGGCTGTGCTCGGGCTCCTGGGAAATCCCCTGGTTCAGAGACAGAAGAGCAGGCTCTGGCCCAAGTCTCTATCTGTTCTTGAAGAAACGGAGGTTCAGAGCAAGAAAGTTATGAGTGCCAATTCACATAGCCAATTACAGGCTTCTAATGAAGTTCCAGAGGATAGCCAGCAACACATGAAGCATCAATGGACAATACAAGATTGGTTAATCACTAATTGACTGAAAGAAACTTTTGAGTTTGGAGGAGATACAGTGCTGTAGGTGACAGGAGAAGCCTCCCTGGAGAAAGTGCAAGGAACGTTTCTTGAAGATGAGCGTAGAGGAGAAGAAACAGAGAATGGGATCTTCTAAATGTGGGACTCAGGCATTGGGTCAGGGACGATATACTCTGACTCGATAAAAAGATTAATTGCAGTTACTATTTTTGTTGACTGATTAAATGCCAGGTATTTTTATTTACATCACCTCCAACCTTTGAAATGATTCTTCTGGGTAGGAATAATTATTCCAGTTTTGCAGATGAGAAAACAAAGGGTCACAGAGGTTAAACACCTTACCAAATCCACCCTGCTGGCTGGAATCAAAGCCAGGAAATAAAAAGGGCCTGCCCTCTATACCATATTGATTCCCATGTTATTTTTGTCTGTGTATTTATTTACTTAATAATTACAAAATAAATGGCATTCCATTTTACATATGTGAAAACAAGTTCAGAGTAGTTAAGAAATTTGTCCAAGGTCACACAGCAAGAATGTGGCAGCCTCTGTCTAAAGACAGGACTGATGTCTTCTTCCTCTTTTTTTTTTTTTTTTTTTAACCAGAGAATGCATTCTTTCACCAGTCTGGGTTTGGATGGGCCCAGTGGAAAGGACAAAGCAAGAGTGTAAAGACAAAGAGGCTGGAACAAAAACATCCCCCTGCAGCATGTTGAGGCATTTTAATACCCTGTCCATCAAACTCTCTGTGAACATGAAGGGTGCAAAGCATCGATCTTGGCTCCAACTCCTGTTCTCAGTCAATGTTTTCTCAGGCCTCACCTAGGTATCTCTTGCTCCTCCTACATTGAGCTTTGAGTGATAAAAGATAAATTCTCTTACTTCACTCTCTCTGCTGATCTTGGATAGAGTTTTGTACCAACTCTCTAGGTCCCTAATCTCCTGGCAAGCTATTTCCTTTCTCTGAACCTCAGTTTCCTCCTCTTTAAAACTGTCAGTCTCTACTTTAAGAATTGTGTGCATAGTAAACTAAACCGTATTAATTAGGGGTTAAGGACAATGTCTGGCCCCTATTTGGCACGCTGTACACAGCTGTAACAGTAATAAAATCAGGGGATGGTGTGGTTGTTAATATTACTATTTTCATCTATTTTAGTCATTCAATCCCCAGCCCCAGGATTCGCTGGACCTGAACCAGCTGGCCAACAACCCTGCTGTTCTTTCCCTGCTCACAAGACTCCTTTTTACTATGCGGCCAGAAGGATTGAGCTACAAAGATGGGGGTATGGGGTGAGAGTGGGAGTGAGGTGTACCTGGCAGGGTGGCCAGGAGTTTCTTGGCAGTAATCATGGAAGTGATGATGGGACCTGGGGTAAGAGACAGCAGCTAAAGGAGAGGTTTCCCCATGGCCAACCAAAAATCCCTGGGGAAACCAATTTCTAAGAAGAAAATGAAGTCTCTTTCCCCTCCACTCTCCTCATCCCTGCCCATGCTTCCTTTGCCAGCTCTGGGCTCCAGCTGGTCTGGGAGGCAGCTCACCTCTGCCTGGTCATTAACAGTTCATTTGCTTAAATACCCATCATCATTACTGCCAATGGCTCCTTAGGGCACCATTGCATCCCAGGAACTGCAGCAGACACTCTCCTCTGACTGATGGCCCCATGCTCGGTCCTGCCACCTGCTAATGACTCCTGGGCTGACAGCCCAGCTTGGAGGCAGCAGGATGTGGAACACTGAAGGAGGTCTGCCTTTATCCTTGTGAGTCCCTCTGACCCTCACAGTCCTGGAAAGGACTTGGCCTGGAAATGATGATGGCCCCAATCCTCCCAGGAATGAGCAGAGAACCTGAGAGAAGAAAAGTCCTCAAAGAGGAAACAGAAGGCGTCCTCAGTGCCCTCGCTCCCGTCTCACCTCCTGAGAGCTCGTCTCTGCTCAAGCCCCAGGGTGTCTCCATCTTCCTTTTGCTCGCAGGATACTTCTCTTAAATGTGTTGGTAGGTGTGAATCCAAGAGCAAGGAAACTCCTCTGACTTTAGCACCACAACCCTCCAGGCCATGTAGAAACTCTCCTCTCTCTTCATCTCCACAAGTGGGTGGGTGAGCTTGCACCCACTTTGTGGTTGAGGAATCTGAGGCTCGCAAACTTTAAGGGAGGGTTCCAAGGTCACACAGCCAGCAGGTGGCAGAGTCGGTGTTCAGGCTCAGTTTGGTCTGAATCCAAAGGCCATGCTTTTTCTTCTGCCCTCATTCTTCAAAGGGAGGGAAACTCGGGGATTTAGCAAAATTCAGAAGCTGACAGTAACAGACCAATTGAGCAGCTGCCCTATCTACGGAAGCATTTTCTCTGAAGACTTTTGCTCAATTCTGGAAACATTCTGTGGTTTTGTTTATTTGTGGGAAATTCCACTACTTTTCCCTTTCCCCAACTCACTGACCCCTGCCCTCTTCTGCATGACCTCATAGGGTGCTGTTTAAGTTTATTCAGGAGGAGGGCACTACTCTTAATTACCATGGAGGCTAACTTTCCTATGTATCAGATACTTTCAAAGCCCTTCACATGTGTTGTCATTGAATCTCCACAGCAAACCTGTGAAGTAGGTCTTGTTATTACACCCATTTGTAGACAAGAGGATTGAGGGTAGAGAGGTTAAATAATTTGCTCAAAGTCAAACCTACAAAGCTAGAACCCTCAGAGGGCAAGGTGAGAGAGAGATCTGTTTGTGGACATCTTTCCTATGCTCTGTCATGGTGTGAACTTCTTAAGCCAGCTATAATTTAAGCTGTGGCATCAGAAATTGGGGATCAGATTGCTGTGGAATGAAGCAGGTTTAGAACAGCCTGAAACCTGGATGTGTTTCGTGGTGGGGCTGCAGCACGGCGTCTGATCTGGTGAGGTGGAAAGTGGGCACTTCGCTGGGCAGATGGAACAGTAGGAAGGGGCAAGAGTGATGCTGAAGTCAACTGCCAGTGGCAGCAGGGAGCAGGGCAGGAAGCAGGATCTGCGACAATCGTCTGTGATGGTTTAAAAGCTGCCTGAGGGTCAGTCACAGAGCTGGAGGTCAGGCTGAATGGAGGCCTGGCAACCTTGCAGCCTGGGCCAGACCCTGGATCCAGGTAAACAAATGCATTCAGAGGAAGGCCTTGGGTCCCAAGGATGAATTTCTGATCTGGTCCCCAAACTGGGCAGAGTCAGTCACCCCCTCCTCTGGCTCTCCAGCTTATCACCTACATCCCTGTTGTCACACTTGCTTCTTTGTCAAAGTTGCAAACCCATCCATGGCATTCTTCAGCTTAAAATATTTGAGTGGCTCCCTAAAGTTACACTGTCAATGAACGCCAAACTCCCTGCAGTGATGTACAAGGTCCTCCATAATCCGGTCCAGGATTGTGCCCCCAGCCCCATCAGTCACCACCCCCTAGGAAGTTTTGTTCCATCGACACCACACAACTTTCAAGCCACATCATTGAAAGAGGCTTCCTTTCATTATCTCATACCTGGTACATATGGTTCCCTTGCTTGGAAAAGATCCCCACTGCCCCACCGCCTCATGTGTTCACACCTACTTCCTATTGCCTGGTGAACTCCTATTTATGCTGCAGCTCAGGCATTGCTGCTATGGGGAGCCATTGTTAGACAGCTCCCTGCAATCCTAATGTCCAGGTCAAGTTTAAATGCCTTTGCTGTGTTTCCTCTTAGCCACTGGTATTTCCCCTAGCATAGCTCTTGCCCGCTGGAATATAATTGCCTGTTTGTCTGCGATGGACCTTACACTCTCAGCTCCACGAGGGCAGGCACTCTGCCTCTCATTTTCATTGTTGTGTCGCCAGTGTCTGATGCCTAGTAAGTGGTCAAGCAATGTCGCTGAGTGGTTGAGTGATCTCCATGTTTTTGCATAGGAGACTGTTTCTTTTTCCAGAGTGACTCAGAGACTGTTTCTGAGTCATGTTCAGGACCCAGGAGCCTCCCGCAGGGCAGGTCCAGAGCAGGCAGAAATATACTTTGACTTGACTGAAGGCAACACAGGAAATGGGGGCACTGGGTCCAAGGCCTACTCCAAGTCAGGCTCAGGTTATGGCGCCTGGAACTGGTTTGTGCTGGGCCCTGAAGTCCGTGTCAGGCCGCAGCCAGAATGGCCATGCTGAGTCACCTCATGTCCCGGCAATAGCTACTTAAAGTACCTCTAGCTGAGGACAGGACTGGTCCCTGAGCCTCATTTGCAGCTGACCGATAGTATCATGTAATCCCGTTTGTGGAAAAATCAGGGCTAAGGGAGTTGGAACTGAGACAGAGTGGGCAGTGGGTCCCAAGAGGGAGCGGTCCATGAGCAAGAGAAGGGAGCTAGAGGGAGCCGAATGGTGCACTCACCAGTTGACAGTGGGTGACCAAGAGCCACAACAGCCCTTTCCTCTTGGCTTCCCAAGGGAGAGGCTGGGCTGGAGGGACGCCCAGAGGAGAGGTCCCAGGAGAGGTCCAGTCCAAGGAGAGAGATACATCGCAGTGAGACCCCAAAAGGAGCAGGGACCCTTCCGGAAGCAAGTCAAAGAGCTGATGCAGCTGAAAGGAGATCCACTGTCAAGTTCTGGCTCAGTCACTTGACCAGGGTAAGCCTGACAGGCCTCTTCCCATCTCTGAACTTCAGCTTCCTTCTCAGCACGATGACGGAGTTGGGCCTAAGGTCTGCAGTTTCCTAACCTACTCAGTCTGGCATCTGAGACTCACCTGTGTTTATGCCAACTTCATCCAGTGTCATCCACTCAACCTTATCAAACACTGGTATGTGTAGAGATTAAGAGCATAGGCCCTGAGTTAGATCACTGGAGTCTGAATTCTGATCTTGCTGCTTGCTACATGTGGGACCTTATTCTTGACTTCTCTGTGAAGGTTTCTCCTTCTGTGAAATGAGGATAGTATTTGTACCAACTTCATCAGAATGTTAAGAGTTACATGAGACAATGCAGACAAGAGTCTGACACATGATTTGTGCTCAGTAAATAGTAGCCAGTATTACTCAGAGTTGAGGTTTTATGAAAACACCCAATTGCTTTCCATTCATTTTCCTTGCTCTCACCCTTTCCCTCCCTCCACATCTGTCCAAACCTAACCCATCCCTTAAGGGTGGTGTATTAGGGTTTTTTAGAGAAATAGAAGCACCAGTAGGAGATATATAGATATATGTATATATATGTGTATATAGAGAGAGATATAGATAGATGTGTATATATGAATGTGTATATATATATATAGGAATATGTATATGTGTGCATATATAGATAAATATGTAAATATTCCTTTTTTTAGCAGTCACATATGACCTAGCACTCTAAAAAAGAACCAACATCTACTGTATACCTACTATGTGCCAACCACAGAGGGGTAGTCATTATTATTCTCATTTTTAAGATGAGGAAACTAAAGCTTAGAGGGTTTAAGAATTTACCTAAGGTAAACTTCACAAGTAGCGGGTCCAGGATCCAAATCTGGATTTGTTTACTCCAAACTCAGGCTCTTGCCAGTATACCAAGCTATTTCCTTAACTGATAATATTTAAATAATTCATTCATGTGTGTTTTTCCTTTCTTTTGGGGCTGTAAACTGCTAAAAGGAAGGGACTTACCTTTTCCTGGGTCTTTTGCTGAGCTTGGGACGGTGGCTAACACTTGCTAAAATGGAGATATACCTGGTTGTTGGAGGTTGGACACACCTGTGTGTGTATGAAAGGGTTGAAAGTTTTCATGAAGACTCTAGTTGCCTTCTTGGGGAGAAAGGATAAGGAACTAAGCCTCTGCACAGGATAGATCACGAGAAGAATTCAGTGGATGCATGACCTTGGGGATGGACACTGGACCCAAAACTGGCCTGGCTATTCGCTTGGTGAGCTTGTGCCCTAGGAAAGTGGCTGAGTGAGTGAATTTAAAGAGGGGATCCCAGGCCAGGGCAACAGGCTGAGCGGGTCCTTGGCCTCTTAAAGAACCACTGTGTCCTGTGCAGGGTCTGCTCTAGCATCCATGGCAGATTCTGTATCAGGGAGCTCAGCCACGTGACTTCCAGCTCCACAGGCAGGAGAGCTTAACCCAGCAGGGGACGGAATGGTCAGCAGCAGGGAGAGGGCAGCTGTTTGGACTGCCCACATGTCTGCCTGGACAGCGGGCCTCCAGGTTTACACCTCCTTTAATGTTGAAAGGCTAACGTAGATCACAAAACAAATCTCACTCTCCGTCCTGCCGAGTGCAATGTAATGGCAGAGCTGTCAGAAACACACTTGGCAGAACACATCCTTCTACTTGGCATGATATAATTTGCACCACCTCTACAAACTTTTCCTAACTGTTTCCTAAAAATAGTGCTTCAATTAGAAACTGACACAACTTCTGTTGGGAAAGATGTGAACAGCCGTGAAATGCTCCATAAGGGAAGGAACAGGTGAGACCCCAGTAGATCATCAAATGCCAAATGATATACTATAATATATGGTAATTGGTTATTATTAAAATAGTCTATTGCTTATCACACAGTAGCTAAATGGCCTTTCAGTTGCTCTATAATTACCCAGTGATGGGTGATCTGTTTTCTTCTTTGGGAGCTGGGTACCAAAGGTACCAGAACAGAATCTGTCACAACAGAGAAAGAGAGCACGAAGAGGGGAGGGTTTCTGCCAAGGTGGGGCTGAGCCGGGTTCTTTCAAAAATCCCTGGCAGGGCCAAATGCTCTGAGGGGTCCCCACGGGGCCAGGGAATAGAGGATGCAGTTCAGTCTCTGCAGGCCTTCCCTTGACTTGCATGGCTTCTTACTTGTCCTTGAAGCTACCTCTTCTGAAGCTTTCCAAAGGTTTTTGCTGCCAGTAGAGATGAGACACATTTGCGTGGGGTGAGGTGGGGGTGGGGGTGCCAGTGCCTGCCGCTGCTCCTTCACTGACGCTAGTAGAGGATTCTGAGGCTGGTGGGGGAACGGGGGCCAAAGCTGCGTCTCTGGGGGTAAGAAGCGAAACTCGGTGGACTTCAGGGAAGTCTGGATTGTATCCCCAGCGGGGTGGTGAGCGCAGGGAAGACTTGGCCCAAGATAGCACAAAGGAGGAGGAGAAGGCAAAACCAAAGAAATCCAAGAGATGAAAGGTTCGAGTCTCATCTCTCATGTCTCAGATGGGAAAGAGGGAGCCAGAGTGGGAGGGGCTTGTCCAGAGCCGCATGCTGCAGTGATATGGTGATGTCCAGAGCTTGGGTGAGAGTTCTGCTCTTCTGAACCCATCTGGACAGGCCTGAAACTGAGAGCACTACAAACAGATTTGTTCTGAGGCTGGGAGCACAGGAAAGAGGAAGGATGCGGGACCCACAATTCCCTCCTCCATCCCCTCCCGGTGTTCCAGCAAGACTCATCCTGGCCCTGGGACAAGCTGAGAGAAGGGAACAGTCTCATGGAAAGAAGGACAAGGTGCTCCAAAATCTGGAGGTGGGGCACAAAGAGAATTCCTGTGGCTTCTGGGCTGGTTCATATCTTCCTGAGTGGGTAGCCAGAGCTATGGCTGGAGTGGATCAGACCTTGCACACAAATTAGGAGAGAATTACTCAGGAAAAGTCTCTGTCACCTCTTGCTTCCTGGTTGTTTTTATGTACAGTGGTGGCTATTATCTTCAACCCAACTAAACTCAGTCTCACACACTCTAGGGGCCTAATGGATGTTTGTTGAATGAATTTATAATGAATGGGAGGATGTATGAATGCTTAGTGTTACAAATGAACCGTCTCTATTTCCACTGTTCTAGAGCTGAAAGATCTGGCTTCTGTCACTTCTTCTGGAATGTTTTGCTGGACTTTATCAGGAAGAGTTGGACTATATTTCCACAGCACTGTGCACATGTATGTATTGCTATATCCTATTCTAGCTGTTGAGGCTCACCTCTCCCCCGCTACATAGTTACTTTCTTCACCACTATAATCCTAGTAGTTAGCACACGCCTGGCAGAGTGTAGATGTTCAGAAAATGGTTTTGAACACCACATGCGCACGCATGCACACACACACATACACACCATTCTAAACTGTGAAAACAAAGATAGAGAATTTGGGGAGCAGGAAGGCTTCCATTCCCCATTCCAACAAGGAACTTGACTTTTTGGAGAAATTAATTTCCCCTGGTTATTTGCAACCTTGATGGGATGGTAAATTCAGATGCCTGTTCTCCCACCATGAGCCAGAGGAGTCCCTGAGGGCTTCTCAGTCAGACCCAGGGGTAAATAAATGACCAAGCTTGGCCAGTCGATGCCCTCTCAGAGGCGTCTGATTTGAGTAAATAATACAGAGATGAAGGAGGTGGTCATGTATCCCTGCAGCCCCCTCATCCGATTACTCCTGCTATGAGAATACATGAGTTCCTCATTCTGCATTATTTGCTTCGAGCCTATTTCCAAACTTGGGTCTCCAGCTTTCCCACTGATTCATTAAGTTCCTGTTATCCTTCCAATAAATCCTCTTATATTTACATCAGCAAGAGTTGGTTTTGTTGCTTGCCACCAAGATCTTCTGGCTGATATAGCTATAAATTCACCTCTGAGCATGAATGAATGCCCCACAGAGGGCCTAGCCCACCTATGCAATAAGTAAATTATGCCCAGTGGGCATGGCTTATGGCTGCCACTCAGAAATGTTCACTGAAGATACTTATTTTTAACAAATATCATTGAAACCCAAGGGTTTGAAAACAAGTCCAGAGTTCTCTCGTGGCATCTCCCAGATTGGGAGGAATGAAATATAGGTTCCGGAATCTGCCGAAGACATTTCAGTGGACATTTAGCCTCTGGGATGCTTGGGCCTGCCAACCTAGAGGGCCTTTTCTGCCTTTGCCAAGGGAAGGGTGCCAGGCTGCTCAAACAGACGCACCTGTGGTCAACACCTCCCCCACAGTGTGGGTCTTGGTGACCAGGAAGGTGGTGAGTGAGGAAGTGCCACATCTACCCACATCAGGAAAAGAAAAGGAAGCTGTGCACAGGCATTTCCCCTCAGCCAGAGCCACTTGATTTTCCAGCCAAGCACTGACAATAAAGGAGTTTGGAAAACAAATCTTCCCAGAGAGCATTTCCCCCGGCCTCCGCCCTGGGTGGGGAGTGGTGATTGTTACTAGTGTTAATAGAATATCCAGGGCAAGAGTGGTTTTGTTTGTCTTTAAAGATACTAAATATGTTGGATAGGAGCAGCCCATCCTCTCTGTGAAAACAATGAGAACCAAATCACATGGGTGTAGACACAGCACTGCCGCAGGGTCCAGCACAGTTTTTGCACTGCACATCTCAACCCCACAGGCTGATGCTGGGCTTTGGGGTTCAGGGCTGAGCAAACACCAGGGCTCTGGTAGGGACTGGTTCTCAGTATCTCCAGAGTGCATTACTGGAAACCAGTTGTTCAGAGAAAAGCAAGTTAACCAACAGCAGGAGAAGGAAAATTAGCTCATCTAGTACACCACAACTTTATGGGGTAATAAGAATAGTTATGCCCCTATGTGCCGTAAAATCTCTATGTCAGCTCATTAAATATAAGTCTTTGAGTTAAGGGTTCTTAAACCCATTTGACAGAGGTGAAAACCAAGGTCCGGAGAGGTTAAATGACTTGCCCAAAGTCATAATAGTTAGTAGAGAAGCTCAAACTTGAGGATTGTTCTCTGGTTCCAAATCCTCTGTTCTTTCTCAACTGCCATGTTGATTCCCTGTGGTTTTGTGACTTGGGGGAAATCATTTTTGTTTCTGGACCTCTATGGCTGCTCCAGTACAATGGAGAGACTTGTTAATTTTCTATGCCAATAAAATTATATTTCTATAGGACTAAGGATCCAGAACTTCTGTAGCCATAAAATACAAGACAACCACCTCCTGGTTGGTTCAAGCACCACAGAGAAAACTGAGCCCTCACTTAGATGGATAAGAGCAGGTCTCCCCAGGAAGTAGAAAGATACATAGGGACTAGTCTGATAAGACCACAATCTCTGATGCCACAGGGAATTTAGGGGAGAGAGAAGGCTAGCTCTAGGAAAGCTGCAGGGTAGTGGAGATGGAATTTAGAATTTTAGATGGCTCTCGAAATGATAAGTAGAAATTAGAAAATAAAAAGCAAATTTAGCATTTTAGGCAATAGTAAACAATAATAATTATGAAAACTGAACAAGCAATTAAATCATCGAAGACCTTTGCATATGTTAATGACACTGAAATATCACAACAGTCCCATGGGAGATGTAATGCTATTATTTCCATTTTACAGATGGAAAAACCAAGCCTTTGAAATCTTAAGATATTTGCTTATGGTTAACATAGATGTTAAGTGGCAAGTTTGGTGATTGAATCTCCACGGTTTCCTGAGCTCATGCTCAGTGAGGAAAGATACAAGGAACTAGCGAAGAGCAGGAAAGCCAGACCACAAATCATGATGGAGCAGAGTAGAATAGAGGAAACCACAGCAGCAAAGGAGACCTTGGAGGTGTCAGATCTCAGGGCAGCTCAAACATGGAACACAGGGGAGTCGGTGAGGACAAGTCCACCATTTCTCCATATTCCCAGGCTAACAAATCCAGCTTATATCAAGGTAATCATACGAGCTCATTTTTTATAGCTCTTCCCATGTGCCAAGCATGCATATACCTACCACACCTGAGGTTCTCTATGCACTAACTGTGTTAATACTATGAGGGCTGTTGTGAGTATTAACACCTAAAGTTATTAGCCCCAATTTAGATGAGAAAACAGTCATTAGCCCCATTTTAGATGAAATATGGAGGGTTCAGTAACTTGCCCAGGGTCTTTAAGCTGAACAACTGTCAGTCCAGCTGCAGAGTTTGTGGCATAACCCATTACACCCTGCCTGGGCAGACCAGGGAAGTGAAAAGGCCATGAACCTCGGTCCAAGTCCTGGTATTATCACCTCCTAGATGGGTAGCCCCTTGGTAGCCTCAGTTTCTGCATCTGCAAACCAGGAATGATACCACCTTCCTCCAAGCCTGAGGGTTAAATGAGATGACCAAAGGAAAGTTCAATCCACGTAGGTTTGAGTTCAAAGACAAGCTCCCTTCCAGGCCTTTACTGTACTCTCTTACTTCCCGAAAAGTCTCCTCCCTCAGGAATCTTTGGATTTCCAGTTTCCTTCCCCAGGAGGGAAACACCTTTCTTTCTGGGATTGTTCACAACAAAATAGTGTGAGGCGTTTCAATCCAAATTTCACTTCCCCAGAGGGGCCTAATTGACACTTTCTTTCTCCACTCAACTCAGAGATGCTGAGAGCATTGGGGAAACATCTGGGATTTTCACATGCTGCCCGTGTCTTTTAAAGAACAGCTCTAAAATGTACTGGAGACTCCAAGGCTTAAAATAGGCTCTGTAAATTCTCCAGTGCCTATAATTGAATAGCAGTTTGGGGGAAAATAACATCAATAACATTACATTTTAAACTGATAGTATTAATTGTGCCTATGAGTCTCCATTTTCATTCAAGAAAGTGGCCTCCTCACAAGTAAAATGGGAAGGAAGCAAAAGGGAAAACAAAAAGAAGTCAGTTTTTCTCCAAACCAACAGAAGTACAAAGCATGGTCTGTCCCTAGGCAGAGAGTGGGGCTGGCCAAAGTTTCAGAGGAAGGGCTCTCACCCCCTTTGGCCTGGGGGCTCCCTGGGAGAGATTCTCTTGCAATCATCCTTATGTTGCAGAGAACAGAGGCCCAGAGAAAGGAAAGATCCATCCAATACAAATCCCCAATTATGCAATGATATTCTTCAGCCAAATGATTTTTAAGTTCTTCTTCCACCTTAGATGTCTCTCATTTCACAGATGAGGACACTGAGGCTGAAGAAAGTAGGTATCCAGGACTCTGCCAACCATATACACTTGAGCTTATTTGAGGGGACAGAAGGAGCCCTGGGCTTGAAGCTCTGCCCGTTGGCCATAACAAAGGCATCCAGGTCACTCTAGAAAAATGGCCACAAGCCGTCCTGAAAGCCACTTGCACTTACTACCTATTGCTAGCACTTAGGACTTCCCATTTCTCCAGTTGCTCACAATACATTCACAGATATCTGGCTAACTATCAAGTCCACAGTTAGACATGTGGGTACCAGATGTGTGCAGCATTGCATACAGCTGTGGTTTTGCCAGATGTAGGAGGTACCATATGTCAGTTTCTACCTATATGACATCTGGGGAACAAGGCCCACATGAAAAGAAACTCCTAACAAGGCACTAAGACAAAGTGTCCATCAGGATGACAGTCACAATGCCCTCAACACAATGAGCCTAAAAATGAAAGGGAGGAACTGAATTCTGGCCAAGACCTTCAAGAAATATTTATTGAGTGCTTATTCTGTGAGAGGCACCCTGCTAAGTGCTAGAGACAAGTGAAAGCAAGAGAGAAAGGGCCACATTTTGGAGGAAGGCAGGAACCTGTGATTCTCAAGCAGCCAGGATGATCCTTTAGGAAAATCAGTCAGATCATGTGTTTGCCAACTCAGAGTAAAAGCCACTGTCTTTACCATGGCTTACATCAACTTACCTTCTTCTACCTTCCTAACCTCAACTCCTATAACTCTTCCTCTTGTGCAATCCACCCCAGCCTCATAGGTCTCTTTGCACTCCTAAAAAAAACTAAGCACATTTCTACCTCAGGACCTTTGCACTTGCTATTTTCTCTAATGTCAGGCACACAGCAGTAACTCTTAGTTCTTTGTTGCCTTCCTTTCCTTTTCTTGCCTTCCATTCCAACTCCCACCTCCACCAAATACCTAAATTTTTAGGAGCTAGTCATTATAAGTGATCAAAGAAGAAACAATGTGGGTGGTGGCTTAGCTTATCCCCTGCTCTATCTTAACCTCAGTGCTGTGCCTTGTGCCCACACTCAGCCCCAGCTTCAGATCCAGACCTCAAGTTGGATAACAGACTGACCATGGGCTGGCCTGAAATTCCCACCATCATAAATGACTGGCCCTCTTCCCTGCCCCTGAAGGAGTGAGTTGGGCCACAATCCAGATACATCCCAGGAAACAGGCCTGCTCTGTGACACTGTCAAGAAGTGAGGAGCCTTGGGAAGGTCACAGACATAAACAAGATAAAGCCTGTGACCTTCCAGGGCACTTGGGCCTGCAGACCAGAAAACTGTCAATGGCCCAGCCCCTGTCCTGATAACAGAGGGCAAAAACATTCCAGGAGATGTATCTGTCCCTGAGCCCAAAGCGAGGGCAAAAGCTGAGCATCCTTGAACAGCTGGGGGGGGGGGGGGGGCGGGGGGGGAGTGGGGAGGGAGGAGAGAATGCCTCTGGAAGACTCTCCAGGGTACACAGCCAGCCTCACTGCTCTGGCTGCCCCTGCAGCCCAGATGAGAGGCAAGGAATTCAGTCAAATTTGACAAACATGCACTAGCACTCCCTGCCTGTCCGGCACTGCTAGGGGCAGGGGTACTGGAGGAAATGGGAGAGCTCAGATTCCAGATCTCCAAGGGCTCAAAAAGGGTGAACAAGATGTGGGTGTCAATAACCCACATGGAAAGCAAGAGGGGAACAGAGGATAGGTTTAGGGTGGTCCAGGAATATTTCAAGGAGAACAAGGCTCCTAAGCAGGGCTCTGAAGGTCTGGCATGAATGGAAGAGGTGGAGAAGGCAGGGGCGAACACTCCCGGGCAGAGCCTGGTGTGCTCAGAAGCACAGAGGAAAGCAATGGCAGATGTGTGCATACTGATGTTAAGGCCTCTGAAGGGTAGCAGTGGGGGATGAAACCGGAAAGGCAGATCCTGGCTGGAATAGGAGGGGCCATGGGAGCCTAGGCCGGCTTGCCAACAGGGCACTAGCAGAACCAGCTGTGCTTTTACGTGGTGGATGGAGGTGTGGAGGTGGAGCAGACGGTAATGAGCTCTGATGTTCTAAGTAAGACAATGGTGAGGCCCGGATTCCTGCAGTAGCCATGGGGTTGCTGGGAAAAGTTGCTGATTTTTTTTCCCCTCTCTGAGACAGTCATTCCCAGCTGAGGGGCCACCTGAGTGTGTACTGAACACTCTGGAAATGGGTTCTGAGGCAGAAAATGTTCCCAGGTATAAGTCTGTATCCCACCTCTGGTCAGGCAGAGCTTACCAGGAAACAGAGGGGACCAGCCAGGTAAGGGCCTGGCATCCAGAATGCCCTGGAACTGCCTGGGTGATCCTTCTATAACATGGCCACAAAAACATCCTCATCCTCCTTAAAATCCTTCACTGGTCCCATGTCACTTTCAGAATACAGTGCAAGCTCTTTGGCTTGGCAGTTAAAGCTTCATGAACCCTGTACTTCCCTGTCTCATCCCATCACATGGCCCCCTTCCCCTACAGTATGTGTCTGCACATTCAACTCACTTAGGGATCTTTCAGAAATTCCAAAGCCCAGACCACACTCCAGACCAACTGAATCCCATCTCCATGGAGAGCATCCAGCTCTTCAGGTGTCCCCAGACAAGCCCAGGAACCTAGTTATAGGGCCTCTACCTAAGGTCCAATCCTACCAGCTATACTAGGCAGCAATTTCCATTGCAGACCACTTCAAAATCTCCCTGGCCTACAACAAACATTAATGATTACACTCACAGAAGTACAGATGGACTGACTGTGATTTGGCTGATACATGCTGGTGGCAGCTCTACTTCAGGCCTCAGGTCAGCTGGTGTAGACTCCTGGCTGCACACTGCATCTGGGGGTTCCACAGGTCTCTCACCTTTCTGGGAGCAGCAGCTTCCCTGGGGCAAGTTTTCAAGATGAAGACAGAAGTGCAAGTACCCCTTGAGAGTCTGACTTTTAGCTTGGCCTTTGCCTTCCACTTACAGTCCACTGGTCGAAATGTGTCAGATGGCCAAGGCCAACATCAGTGGGACTGGGAAATAAACTCCACCCACTCTCCTGCTCAGGGAGTCACACAGAAGTAGGGAATGAGGAACCAAGAATAATCCAACCTACTCCACGTGTAATCTTGTGACTTTGGATGGACCGCTACTTCGAACCTGTCCCCTCATTTGCAGAATGGGAGAGTTGTCCTGGATGTTGCATAAACGCCCACAGACGCTGCCCATCCCCTCTCTCCTCATCCATACGTTTACAAACATATGCACAACCATCTTCTTGTGCCCATACAATACATTTTAACCACGACTATCATTTTTAAATGCTTTGTAGTTTCCAGAATGCTTTTGTACACTCACATAGGCCATATACTCGTCTGCAAATACATATATGCAGTCCTACATAGATATACATTAACTTCTATTCAAACACATTTTCATGTGGACGTATTGCACATATTCAAAAGCACACAGATGCACACTGCACGCTTGTATGCCCTCACACACAGGCATGTATCTTCTCAGACACGCTTATTTACAAACACACCTCCCCCCACACTTGTTCACCTTCACTCACTAACTCACATACATTCTGTTCCTCTGTGAGCACAGCTGCTTAATCAGAATCAAGGCCTGCTGATGAGGCTGTTGCCAGGCCCCCTTGGAGCTGCATTAACTCTTTGCTGCCCCCATCAAGGCTGCTGTACCGAGTGTCCTCCATCTGGGGATCCCAGGGAATGAAGGGGCAGCAGAGGAGACAGACAGAGCTGCTATCTCTGCAGGCCTGGCACTTGCATGGAGAGACTGGACCAGGGAGGGAGAGCAGGAGACAGAGGCAACAGCATTCTGGACCCTCTAACTTTGCTCCACACTTTCTTCTTCAACTCCATCCCCACTCCCCATGTTCAGTGTATCTGATAAGGAGTATAACAAGGAAACCTATCACCCAAACCAGGACAGCACTGAGAGAGACAGAAGCATTATTAACAGCTACCCTGAACAATAGAATTACCTGAAAAGGTCACAGGCAAACAGGGATGTGTGGTGCCCTTACTCAAGAGAGACCGCATCTTGCAACGTAAACCTGAACTCCTGTTTCAGCACAAGTCAAGTTCAGTCCAAGTTGAAAGGAACTTTAATGTCAAATTTGCTCATTTTGCAGTTAAAGGCCCAGAGAATCTGAGACTCATCTAAGGTCACACAACATGATGGTAACAAAACTGGGTGCAGAACTAAGTTTTTCAATCTCCTAGACCAGAGGTCTCCCTGGTCCTGGTCCTGGTCCAGTTCCTGGGAAGCAGACTCATAGTATCGGCTCAGTCTGCAAGTACTCACTGGGGGAAGAGGCAGGAGTGGGCAGAGGGACAGTGGTCTCTACTGATCCCATGGGGCTGAGAGGGTCCTTCAAATGTGTCCCAAATTAGGAAAAAGGGCCAAGTCTTTGTGCCTCCCTGGGGGAGATGTGACCTTGGGTGTGGTGGTGTCCGGCAGCTGAGAACAATCTCCAAAGAGGGACCCAGCTGTGAGCCCAGCAGCCACATTCACTGAGAGAGGACTTGGCCCTGAAGGGAGCAGTGGGCAGCACACCCAGCGTCCACTACACCCTGTGGCCTGGCTCTCCTTGAGCAGCAGTTGGAATCTGGCACCCCTTTCAGTGGCCGGAATGATATTGCTGGGGAGGGGTCTGCCTGGTGCAGGCAGGGAAGGAAGGAAGGCTGTTCCTCTGGCTCCTGTGTTCTCTGGCAGCCCAGCACTGCCGTCTCCACTGCTGCATGTTTTACTCAACAGAACAGTCACTGTGGCTTAGTTTGTTGCCCCCTCAATACCTCTACATTGCACGATGAGGGAAAAGGAGCGTTCAGGAGCCCGTTGCCCTGGTGAGCAGATCAGATTCTTGTGGCGGATTCCTGGGCTTGTCTTTTGCTTCGAGGGATCCTCCTGTGGAACTTAGGGGAGCAAGGGCAGCTAGAGGAGAGCACAGGCTGAGAGGTGCTCTGTGCAAATCCATTATTAAGCTAAAGATCAATATCAAAATGAGAAATTTCAGACTTCCCAATAAAGGAGAGACACCTTTCATATAGGCTTTGGGGTCCAACAAAGCTGACTTCCAGTCACAGCTGTGCTGCCTGCCTGTGGGCGGCCTTCTACACACTCTCAAGTTGCCTGTTGTGAGAATTCTGAGAGGCAACCTGGAAACCAACCTGGAGTCAGACGCGGTACAGTGCTCTCTGCCGAGCTCACCCAACCCGCCCACCAGCCTGCAAGGCAGCATCACAGTCCCGTTGTACAGATGAGCACGCCTGCCCCAGGGCGCAGAACTGAGTCTGTATGAGTACCACGTCCTTGCTGTTTCCAGTGTTCTCTACTGATTATTCCTGACTCGGGGCAGCTCCTTACATCAGTAGGGCTGGAATTTAAACAATCTGGCCTGTAGCAAGTCTTGGTATCTTATTACATTTTCATCCTACTGGGGGCAGTCATCAAGGGAAGCAAAATCCTCCTTCTTAAAAGCCCAAGAACTTCAGTGCCAAAAACAATGGCTCCAAAGTTTTTTCTATTCATTCACACATACACACCCAGGTACACACACACACAACCACACACACAGCCTCAGAGTTTTTTCCTGAGAGCCGTGCAGAGTTGTTTTTCACAAAAGAGGGCTCATGGCATGGGGCTCTCCTGAAGAGCAGATCAAATGGGTGGTCAAGTTTCGGGTGGAGGGAGGGCCCTCTAACTTTCCCAGTCAGTGGAATGCTGGCTGGGTTGATGGAAGGGTTACTCAGGGGTTACGGACTATAAATGCAATTCCTCAAATATGGGTAGCTGACTCCCGTGTGCCAGGCTTCCCCTAGGGAACTCTTAGGCTACTGGGGAAAAACAAATGTAAAAGCAGGAAATTATAACATGTTAGTAAAATTATAGCATGGAATCATAGAAGCAGGTACAAACCTGCAGATAACTTGGAAGTGATGCCAACTCTGTTTTGGAGGCTCAGGGAAGATTTACTGAAAGAAGTAACAACTAATCTGGGTTTTAAAGGATGAATAGGAGTTTGTAGAAACAACTATTTAATTTTAATGATTTATTTTTCTGTTTAAAGAATAGGGAGGAGGAAGCCGAGGAAGAGGGCTTATACATACTATATACATACTATTTGTATACATGCATTTGACACTTTGTACATATTTGCTTATTTTAATTTTCATAACGGTCCCGTGAGATGGGGTTTTCACAGAGCAGAAACTTAGGATCAAAAAAGGTGGGTTGAATCATTTACCCAAGGTCACACAGCTAGCAAGTTCTGGGGCCAGAAACCCATCGCAGTGCTTTTGGCTCTGAGTCCCTGGCTCTTTCACTGCTTCTGGCTTCTGTGCCTGACAGGAGGAGTACATTAATGGAGTTTATTTGTGGAAAACTACGCACTTTTTGAGATAGAATGATATTAAATCGTTAGAAACTGATTTAGCAAATGATCTTATTCAGAATCAACCCTACAAAATTTCCTCATTTGGAAGCTTCAAGTCTCCAAAGCCTGGTCCTACCTACTCAATCCTCAGCCCAGCCCTGCAGCTTGAGCAGGGAGGCCTTGTCTGGTACATCAGGGCAGAGCCAGTCTCTTTCCTCTCATTCCACTGCTCTCTGTGTGACACAAGATTTGCCCACATCTATCCCCTTTCGTATCACTGGAACCGTGGGGAGGATTCTGAGGCCCTGGCAGATGCTGGGTGCCCTCTGCTTCCTTGTGAATGGTGAAATGCCACTTAGCACAGGTTTGGCATTGAGCATATTCCTTTGTATAAAGGGGTGTAGTTTGGAGTTCCTGTGCTGACCACTTCTTGGGTAAATGATGTTGGGCCATGTTAATTAACCCTTTAGGTTTTAAGTCATCTGAGAAATGGAGTGTGGGGATAAAGTCCTACCCCAGAGGAT
The DNA here is from genome assembly GCF_030028045.1 of Hippopotamus amphibius kiboko. NCBI lineage: Eukaryota > Metazoa > Chordata > Mammalia > Artiodactyla > Hippopotamidae > Hippopotamus > Hippopotamus amphibius. Next base: position 28,914,281 of record NC_080194.1, on the reverse strand, counting down.
TTGTGTACAAAAAATTCTCGGTACTTACTAGGTGCTCAGTAAATGTGAGTTCACTTTTCCTTCCTTATTCTTTGAAGAAGCATGGCCAGTGTCCAGGGTACACAGAGTTAACCTAACTCCCCCAGGGACCTGGGTATCCTGACAAAAGTAGGGCTTTTGTGTCCTTGAGCACTAATTATCTACATATTGGAGCAGATCCTTAGTTTTAAAACTGGGTTCAAAGAAGCCCTGAGGTCCTGGGAGGTGGTTCAAGGGTGGGGGACTCGGTGGTCAGGACTTCTGGCCATACCACCACCGCCCCTCAAGTCAACAAAAACAGCATCTCTTTGATGTGCTTTATATGTTGGGTTTCCAGGTAGAATTTCATTTTAAGAGTGAGATCTAGTGTTGAAAACAGAAACTTGAAAACCTCTGTTGGAGAGTAAGAGGGAGCTTAACATTTGAGCTTTGCATCTCAGAACGGGTTGTTGTCTGGCTCACGTTCCTTCCCTCCTGGCTTCTTAGTAGGGAAAGCCCTGCTCCCACGTCCTCCCTGCCTCCTCCCGCACATGGAGACCAGTCACGAGAAGAAAGATGAGCTGAGGTCTATGCTGCTAACTGGGCCCCAACACTCTGAACGCTTCACACACACAGAGGAGCTACTGGATTTCAGTTCTTGAACGAGGTTTTCTGTCCTAACCTGAGCTGTGGAGTCTTGCTGGCTGATATGGGCAAGAGACAGGGGTGGGGGAGGATGTGGGGCCTCAGATGACAAGGTGAAGGCAGAGAAAAGTGTTGAAAATGAGTAAGTGACTGTGGGAAGAAGAGCAGTCTTCATCCAGGTTGCTCTTCTTCCCATCTGCCACTCAGGGAAGTGGAAGACACATTGACTTCGGAGCCAGAAAGAGCTGAGTTCAAATCCCTAGTCTGCCACTGATCAGCTGCACAGTCTTGAACAAATCATTAACTCTTTCCAGTCTTTACTTCCTCATCTACAAATGGAAATACTAGTGCTCTCACAGAATTGAGTGTGTATATTATATATGTACATATATATACTTTAAAAAGTACATAAGATATTGTATGGAAAACGGGAACAAACTAGCTGCCACTGAATAAATATCAGTCCCCGTTCTTCATCCAGCTACCATATCTACATTTTTCCGGACCATACATTGGGACATTGAGTTGTGGAAAGGATTGAATGAAATGATGTAGGTCAAATTCTTTGCACAACTCCTGGCACACAGTAGGTGTTTAATAAATGTTATCTTCTCTGCATGCTCCCCTCCTTCTGCACAGCCTGTTTGCAGAGGGAGACTTAGGAATGAGTCATTCCTGCAGTTCTTCCATTGCTGACTTCATGTCTCCATGGGGATCAATAGACCTGTGTCCACAGCATCACAGCCCTACACCACGTAATCTGGGTCTAACCCTGGGAATCAGCCTTGGAGCTTGGTCCCAAGGTTCTGTGACAATTATCTGCCCTGACATCAGCCTCCATCCAGGACATGGGCCCTCTCTTGCCCTGGCCAGGCCTATTCCAGGCCAAGAAGTTCCACTCCTCTCCCCAAACCTTGACCCCCCCCCCGCCCCCCCTCCCCCCCACCACCAACTTGCCACCCTGCTGGCTGGCTGGTTGCAGGGCTTGTGTGTTGCCCTTGGACAAGCCTCCTAGATTAAAACTACCAACTAGGTTTCCCTGTCCCTATGTCTCACCCACCTGTTAGGTCAGCCTTCCTGTTACAGCTAGGAGAGGGCTACCTCCTCATGTGCCAGGATTTCCCCAATATCAGGTGGTCCTGATGTCAGTTCCTATCTGGTCAGATGCCCCAGCACATGCCCAGCCCTCACGACACTCCCAGACCACGGCTCAACCTCATCCTGCCTTCCAGACAACACTTGCTGAATATGGAGATAAATGGGCAAGAAGGCAGGCAGGGCCAGAGATCACTTCCAGGGAAGGTCCAGATGTGGGCACACGTATTAGGTGTTCAAGCTAGACCAGGCCATGGAAAATGAAAGATCACATGTGGTCCAAACCTCAGGATGTGTGTCTTTGGACAACGCACTTTGCCTCTCTGTGCCAAAGGGTTTTTCATCTGCAAACTGGAGTTAAGAAAACACAATAACTACTTCAGGGGATTGTTGTGAGGAAAAAATTAGATAATGCATATTAACCTCAGTGCTTGGTGCATAGCCAGACTTCAACAAAAGTGAGCCTTTTTCCACATCACAGTGACCGTTGTCCTTGTGCTGTAGTTGCTGTTTTTGCCACTAGGAAGGATGTGTGGCATCCCCAGGTAGGTCGCCTGTGCTCCCCCTTTCCTCAAACTATTCATTAATATTCTGAAGACCAAGTCAGGGAGGCAGTAGCAACACACCAGGCTTAAAACTAATCAAGTTCCCGTCAGTCCAAATGAACTTTTCTCACCGATTCTGAGATCTTCTGCATCTTGTCACTGGGTGCATTTTCCTCACGTAATGAAGTTTGGGCAGCACTGGCTGGCCACTGTGGGCTCCTGCCTGGTCCTGGCATGTGACCTCCACACAGTCACAGCTGCATCCAGGCACTGCACCGCAAGCCACCCCCATCTCCCGTCTGCCTCCTCATCAGGGGGTGATGAGACCCAGCAGATTAACATGATGTCCTTGTAATTCTGCATCCAAGACACATGTCATTTTCCTTCAACACATTTGGAAAGGGGGCAAGTTCTACTTTGTAAGGACCGTCACTTATTTTGAACTGGAAGAAAATAATTTATTTGGTCAAAAGTTGTGTTTTTCCATCAAGGGCACATATTTCCTTTTTGTAATGGGAAACAGGGCCTTCTGGATCCCCACATAGTCAATTCTCCAAGGTTATTCCAGTGTGAGGCTTTCTTCTTCAGTTTATTTCATGAACAAATCCAACAACTAAGAAAATAAGTTCTGAAATCACCATATAAATGAAGGTGAAAGGCAAAGAGGCCAGTGTGTTAGCACGATTCTCCCATCTCCGGTGTTTCTGAAAGAACCCTACGAATGTCCATCATCTGACTGGAAACCCATTGGAATTTTTCTACCGTGGAAATCAATTATTTGAAGGGCTCCTTCCAAGACCTGGGTCCTGGCTCTCTACTTAGAAGCCCTGCGGGAGCTCCCAGTGCCACCCACCACCGACCAAGAGGGTTTCCCAGCATTTTTTCTAGTTTCTAGCTCTGGGCTGTCTGGCCTGGGGCCCCCAACTGGGGGACACTTCTTAGAGGCTGAGATTTTGTCATTGGCAAACTGGAAGGTTCAAGGCCTTGAATGGAGCTGCAAAATCTCAAGCCCTGGTAGATCATGCCTGCAGGGACCACCATGGAGGGCCCCTATTCCTGCTTTCTCCTTTCATGGACCATTTTCAACAGATGTTAAGTCCCTTGGTCTAGAAGGCAGGACCTCTAGGCCACATCTTCAGGCCTGTGGATGGTGAGCTTGTGCACCAAGGGAAGCTGCCTCAGACATTCAGACATTCTCTGTGTGACTCCAAGAGAAGAGACAAGGGAAGGACTTCACTCAGACAGCTAGTAACTACCATAACTGAACTTTGAATCCAAGTTTGTATGACTTCAGATTATGCCACTCTGCACTCTTACTATCTGGAAAGCAGGCTCAGTGCTGCAGGGACCCTGGTGGATATCTACTTTCCCCAAAGAATGAACTTGGCAGGTGACAGCCAGATCCCCTGCCATCAGCTTATTTTCCTGTGACTTCTCCAAAAGCCAGGCATCCCACTGGGTGGCTTTAACGTCTCAAAGTATTCCTGACACTCAAGCACTCACTTGCAAAGAAAAGTTAGTCCCCAATCCCCACATTGGACAGACCCTATAGGAACTTTATTTCAAAGTCTAAGAATCTGGCAAGAGAAAATTAAAAAGCATTAAGGCCATGGTAGCTGACATCCCAGGGAGGGAGCATCATCGCTCCCACCTCCCTCACGGGCTGGGAATTGCATTTGTGTTTAATAACAACTTTGATCCCTCTGCAGGCACAGCGGTCATTGAGAAATCCTGACATAAAGAAGGTATCTGGGAGATAAAGTTCTGCAAGCGATGATTACTAGCACTTAAGTTCTCTTTTTGTTGAAAGGAAGAATCCCAGAATGAACAGTGCATTGAATGATATGACAAGCAAGTACTTGATCCCTGTCCAGCTGGAGGGGGATTGTACCCATCAGCAGCTTTTTAGCTAAGGACGTCTTTATATTTCCCTTCTTTGTCTGGGCCTCTCTAGTTCCTCCTTTTACTTCATGTCAGCACTATATAGTAGGTATGCCAAGTGGTTTTGAAATTTAAATTACAGTCTCTTTTTCAGATGTTATTGGAAAGAACATGTAATTTATAACCACGTGTTAGGAGTACAGGATGTTCATGGTCCACTGCCAATTTTTCTTTTGTAAAGTTAATAAAACTTTCATAAAACACTTATACACTTGTATATTTCATGGTAAAGATTTTTTTTTATCTCATAGGCTAATGTAAAGATTTATTAAAACCATTTTTTTGTTAAGAGGAGTGTCAATAGTTTGCAGCTGAGTGTAATTTTGAATCCGTGGAAGATGACGGTCTGATGGAAAATGACAGTCACAGCTTTGTTGATTTAGCACTAAAAATAAAGGAGCCTTTCAAACGAGAGAATGCTCTAATATCCAGAGTGGGCTAGGACGCACTCAGGCCAATGGAGGCGAGCTGGAGGAGCCGGCCACCAGCACTCCAACCCCTGGCAAGAGCAGAGAAGGACTGGCTGGAGCCCAGGTGGGAGGGTGAGCAGCGGCCCCCCAGGGATTAGCTGGCAGGAAGGCTCTTGTTGGGGAAGGAGGGAGGAGCCAAGAGGAGTGTTTGGGGCATGCACTGATTTCTTGTGGCAGAAAACTCTGGGATCTTCCTGTCCCCATAGGCACTCCTAACCCTTCCAGCCCTCTCTGGGATCCCATTTCTCCTGAAGGTCCAGGGCTACAGAGCATGAATTATTTCAGTCCAGCCCATCCCTTCCTCCCCTCTACCTTACCCCATCAACTGCAGTGATTTGCATCTGCGCCAAACTGGTCTCTATTGAAAGATTATCTGGAGGAACCTCATTTAATTTTTTTCTGCCTATACACCCCAGGATCTTGGAAGACCCTTTTCTGATTTTTTTTTTTTTGCAACTGGTAAATGGGTCTGCTCTCTTGCATGGAGTTCAACATTGGGTCTGCAATAGAATTTAATAATTTGGAGTAAATAACTCTCTCAGAGCTTCTGTTTTCTTCTCCATGAAATGTGGATGATAACTCCTATCTCCAAGTCCTTTATGAGCTCTGAGATCTGCAGTTTGCAAAGCATATAGGTGGGCTTTGCAAACTGCAGGCAGTGGACATGGGAAATCATCTTCCAGGCTGGATTCATGGTCCTTTACAAGCAACATCAAGACGATGTCAGATCGCTTGCACAAAGACCCGCATTCTCTCAAATACTGAGATGAGCTGAATTTACAAACAGATTGAAAAATTAAGAGGAAATAAAGAGGAAGGGATGACTATTAATTGTGTACCACAGATCTTTCCGTTACTAAGTCCTATTATCCCCATTTTAGGGATGATGAAAGTGGAACTATGAAAGGTTAAGCAATCAGCTTGAGATCACAAAACTAGTGAGACAAGCAGGTTTCACACTCAGGTCATTCTAAGTCCTAAGCTTGGTTTTTTGTGATTTTTTTTTTCCCACTCCTCAATATTAGAAGCAGTGGATGCACTTTACTGGTTCCTACATGCTAAGCACCTTGCTAGGCACTCTGCAAGCATTCTGTCCCTTAATCCCCATACCACTCCTGCAGAATCACTCCTATCCTTGTGCAAGGGGAGAATACTGAAAGGGCTGCACAGTTCACAGTGAGTAGCCTCCACTCCGATCATGGCTGACCTGCCCTTCATTGTTGTAATCCGCCTAGAAAAGGAATGGGTGTGCTTCTGAGGAAAGGCTGTAGAGGGTGTGGGTGCCTTTGGTGGAAGTCCCCAAACTCTACCTAGCTTCTTCTCCCCAGGGAAGGGTTGGCCGCCAAGGTCTGGCTCAGGACCTGGGTCTTCATCATTCTCATTCCTCCCAGGGGGTCACTTCCCTGTCTCCCTCACTCTGCTGTCCCGTCCAGCCCCATTCAATTCAACCCCTCTTCCTTGTTCTTTCTACACTCCTGTCTTCTTTTCCTTGCTCCCTGTCAATCAAGCTGGCACTCTCTCAAGCAGCATTTTTCCCAGTGACTCTCTCTGGCAGCACTGAAGCAAGGACCAGGCACATTCCTGGCTTAGGGTCACTGTTTCCTTTCTTTCTTTTTTTAGTGGGTCTGTAAAGCATAGTATTTTTCTAATTTTACATTATTGTGCATGCTTACAGGAATACAGTCTAAGTACCAAGGGAATTACAAAGAAATTTTAAACATCATATAATCATTTTGTTCTTAGCAGGATCGCTCTCCAGCCAGCTCTCTCACCTTATTTATTGGCCAACTTCTATTCTTCATGGAGGTTTCTGCTTAAATGGCACTACTTCAGACCTTTCCTAATCCTTCTGTCTAGAGCAGGCCATCCCTGTGCACACTTTCATATCATCTTGTGTTTTCCCATCACTTCTCACAAGTATAACTAAGTATTTATAAAGTTACTTATTTGCTGTCCATGTTGCCTGCTAGACCATGAGCTCCAAGAGTGGGGGAGCCACCTCTTTTTCATTGCTGTGTCTTCAATGCCTAACATGTTACCAGGTTAATCCTCTCCATGACCTCACACCCAGCCAAATCTCTCTCTCCTTCCAAATAAAAGCCCAGATGACCTGCCTTTACACCTGGCCCAATTTGTGACTATGCCCTGTGTCACTTATGCAGTTTCACAGAGTCCAGTTAGCAAAGATTCTGGTGACAGGCTTCACCTGTGTGCTTCTAAGGGGAAGGTGAAAACTCCCAGGTGGCAGGAGATGAGGGAATATAGTCCACAGCCCAGCCTCCTTCTATATCTCACCATCTCTGAAATGTGGAGGCATAGGGAGCTCTCAGCTCCTGGGAGAAAATGTAGAAGAGAAATTGGGACTCCAGGACAAGAATTCCCAGAGAAACTAATAGAAGACCCCTGCACAATCTCTGTCATTGTCTTTCTGGGAGAAACACGAGCAGTTGGAACCAATGAGGGCAGCAGGTGCACCTCCCGGGAGTGCGGATGTGGGAGTTTGGTTGAGATAGGCCCCTCTCCATCAGACGTGGGGGAGGCTGGGGTTCAACGGAGTGAGCCATTTCAAGGTGCACAGGTTTGTTCATGGCTGTGACTACTGATCTTGCAGCTATTGTTGCTTCTAGAATGAGGCAATGTGGTCTAGTCGCAGGTGCTGCCTCTAGAGCTTGAGAGGGCAGGCCTGGGTGGTGAGCACCCGTGGCTGGAGCCCTGGCCATGCCCAGAGCCTCCTGACCATGCTCACAGCACGACCAGGCTGAAGCCCCTTGAGTGGGATCAGCCAGCTCCTTCTACAACTGCCTAGAACAAGGAGTGTTGGCAAGGCTGGGGGTGGTTCACCATTCACTACCTATCTAGCTTGAGATAATTTAGTGGAGTAGTCGAGAATTCAGATTCTGCAATTAGATAGATCCTCAGCTTATTAACTTCATCTTGGGGAAATTACTTATCATCTCTATATCTCAGTTAAAATTATAAGCCGAGCCAGTTTCATGAGCATGTGAACTGTGCATCCATGCTCAGAATGGCCCTGTACTTGCTTTAATGCTCTGCTCTCACCATCATGAAATCCATGATTTTTTAACAAGGGGCCTGTATTTTCATTTTGAATGACACTGGGCCTTACTATATAGCTGGTCCTTATTATAAAATAAATATTTACTACAAGAGTGAGGGTGAGGAAAAATAAGATAAGGCAGGTCGGTACTCAGCATACATTAAGGGCCTGATATTAAGGGCCATTATTATTATTGCCTTTTGGGTTACCTACCAAGTATTTCATGCATGTCCAGCTTTCTGGCAGGTGGTTGGTGTGAAAGGACATCTCTAGGCTTAAAAGACATTCGTGGGCAGGGCCTCTTTAATCCTTGAATGGAAGTCCGGCTGAATGAAGAACCAGAGACCCTGGCTGGAATCGTGGCATATTTCTCCAGGGACACCGTGGGGTGTGATTAGGGCCTATAGGTGGTAGGCTGTGGGGAGGACACCAGGGGTCTCCTGGTGACAGGCTGCCCGAGAATCAAGTTCATACTCTCCTCTCCTTGTGTCTCGTTCTCAGTAGCAATGCCTCTGTGGTATACCTACCAAGCTGAAAGTTTCTGGTGTTGTTTTGCCAGACCATTCTCTCATCTCTGCTCTCCTGTGTCTGGGAGTCAGCAACTGGTTGCACTTCCCAGCTGGGTATGTCCAAGGTAGCAGAAACAGGTGGCAGAAAATTGGCCTCATTCTCCATTCACCTGGTTGATAAATTATAATGGCCCTCTCTCCCCTCAGGCCTCTCTAACCACCTTTGGTTCTTCTAACGGGCAGCCATGACCAGCGGCAATTTTTCCTTTACTCTCCTGATGTCTTTACACCTCATTCCCTACCTCAGTCTTAATCCAAGTACCTGGATGCCTTTGTCCATTTGGTTTCGACAACATCATCACCATTGCTCTGTCTCTGCTTTGTCCTCTAGAGAGCAGGACTCCTTTATTGAAAGGAGGCATTTTCTACTATATTGGACCAAAATCTATTCCTTTATTCATAACAGCTGGAAGCATGGCACAGCCCCTAAAGTTTTTTATGCAATCACAAGTATTCTTTAACAGAAGGAGGGGCCAGGAGAATCAGGTCTCTTCCACTGTCCGGCATCCAAAGAGCCAGGGAGGTGTAGCAGGTATCCGCAAAGCTAGGCCTTCCCAAAGGGCCTCTGAAATTCAGCCCAGAGCTTTTTCTTCCTGCTGCATGATGTTGTCTCTATTGAAAGATTCTCCTTCCCCAAACACAGAGTACAACAATCCCATTGAATGCATTGCCAATGATAAACTATGTACGGACAAATAACAACAGTGACAAAACTGCACACAGAGACAAGGCAGTCTGTGTCGGGGAAGAAAGAGAAAAATAAATGAAATTAACAGTGGGAGACAAAAACAGAGGAAAACCCAGCAATTAGATTAATCATAGACTTCCAGGAAATTGGCCCAAATTTCTTTAAAATCTTGTTGATTGTTATTCAGATTGAAGGGTTCCCTCAGCAAGATCAGCCAGAGCCCACCAAGCTTGCATACCAATCTGCTGCATCCCACACGCGAGCTGCTCAGATCCCAGGGCTGTGTCTCTGCTACAGTGAATCACCTGTGCAGGTGTGAGGTCCAGCTGGGGTCAAGAGGCAGTATTTTTAGTCTAGGCTCTCTGGCCAAATATATTTGGGATTTTAACAAATCCTGTCACTTCCTGGACCTCAGTTTCCACATCTGTTAAATAGGGAAGTTCTACCCTTCTTTCTTAAGTCAGTGGGTTTTGAGAGGTTGAAGAAAGAAAATAGATGTGGAATTCCTGGGTAGTCCAAAAGTGCTATGCAAGCATAACAGAGAGCATTTTCAGAGTCAGAAAGAAAGCAGGATATTGCCCAAGGTTCAAATACCACCCCCTCTAAGCACTGGGGTAGAGGAAATGCAGTGTGGGGCTGGATCTAGTGAGTTGCTACAAACACGTTCCAAAGCCTTCAGATTCAGTAAAACCCTCAGTACATCTTGACCCAAATATTCCTCCCTCTTTTATGATCTGCATTTAAAAGAAAATTGAATGACCTATCTCTGGATTTATTAATGCTTAAATAATTAGGATCTTGGCTCCAGAATGCTCCTGGGTTGCCAGAGGGACGTCAGAGCTTTCAAATGCCTGGAAGTCGCCCTTCACCCAGGGTGAAATAATCCAAGAATAAAATGGTTTAGGTTTGGTTTGAAGGATTGAATGCCTGAATTCTTCTTAGAACTGAATTCTTTAAATATGACCCTTTTTGGCTCAATGTAAAAAAGAAAAAATATTAGCTCTCTACTAGGGGCTAGGCTCTGTGATAAGTGCTCTGCATGCATTATTTAATGTAATACTTAACAACAACCCAGTGTGGCAAATTCTATTAATGTTCTTCTTTTAAGGATGTAAAAAATAGGACACGCATCAAGTATTATGGAAAAGATTTTGACCAATTTTTCTCTTGGCTTCTGTCTTTGAACCTTTGAATCCCATGAAAAGAATAAATAATCTGATAACCGAAGAGGACCAAAACAGCCATCCAGTATTACTTGTCCCAAAATACGTCTCCATTAAATTTAGTAAGTGTTAGCATTTGGGCATCAAATAAACATGAGAAAAAAAAATAAGTAGAATTATTTGCTGCAGGGCTTTTCAGGGCCTTTGAAATGAATGTTCAGTGCAACTCTCTGAGAAGGGGATGGTACAGGCAGCTTTCCAAAATTATGTGCTGATAGAAGATATTTTTCCAAAGGATCCTAATATTGTTCAGAAGATAATTTATCATATATCATCATATCGTTTTGTAAAGCAGGAAACCATGGTTCAGTCAGGAGAAGTAATTTGCCCATGTCATAGTGTATTCATGGTAGAGTCAAGACAGCGACTCAGATGTCCTGAGTCCAGGCCTAGGCCATGTTCCAGATATTACTACAACAAAGGGAGGTGTAGCAAGAGAGCCAGATGTGAGTCTTTCATAAGTTCAAGCCACACGGGCCACACATGGCATCATAGACCACAAATCACACATTTGAGATTCAAATGGTCACAGGTATTGTAAGCTAGAATAGAGGATATGATTTCAATAAACTTCTTTGTGCTTGAAGGGGTTGTATTAGTTAGGGTTCTCCAGAGAAACAGGAAAAGAGAGGAAGAGATTGGGAGGTTTATTTTAAGAAATTGGCTCACACAATTATAGAAGTTGGCAAGTTCAAAATCTGCAGGGCAGCCAGCAAACAGGAGACCCAGAGAGGAGCTGATGTTGCAGGTTGACTCTGAAAGCAGTGTGGAGGCAGAATTTCCTTTTCCCTAGAGACCTCAGTCTGTTTTCTCTTAAAGGTCTTCAACTGATTGGATGAGGCCCACCCAAAGTATGCAAGGTAATCTGCTTTATCCAATGTCTGCTGATTTAAATGTTCATCTCATCTTAAAAATTACCTTCACAGTGACATCTACATTGGTGTTTGAGCAAATATCTGGGTACTGTGGCCCAGCCAAGTTGATGTGTAAAATTAACCATCACAGGGGCCAAGTTCCTTCCTGTCCTTAAAATGCAGGTGACATCTCTCTACATTATTCTCATCTATGTAATGTGAAAAGGACAACTGGAGATCACTGTGGGCTTCTGGCTATGCCTGGTGTAGACTCAGTGGTACCCTGGAGGTGCCTTGTGTGTTTCCTCATCAGTGGATGAGGTTGGAGGCAGAGGCAAAGGAGGAAGGCTGAGCTGGATATATGCAAGGATTCTACCGTGCTGCTCTCCCTCAACCAGAGTAAGTCCATCTATTACATACTAGACTTCCATTTAAACTGATGCTAAAATCTGTTAGAAATTCTCTCAGTCTACATTAACTTACTACCTCCTCCAGACCCCTTTGACTTAAAGTGGATTCTGAGGAGCAGCAGCATGTGTACCATGCAGAAGCTTGTTAGAAATACAGAAGCTCAGGCCCTGTCCCAGAGCAACTGAACCAAAATCTGCATTTTAGTATGACCCCTGGGTGCCTTGTAAGCACTTTAAAGACTGAGGAATAAAGCTTTAGACCTCAAACCTTTGGGGGACAGAGACCAAAACAGCACTAGACGCATAGTAGTTGAGAATTAATTCTTCCTTGAATGATGGCCTGACTTAAGAAACTGAGGCCCAGAGGGGAGAAAGGTATCACAACTAGTAGAGTATTGGTACCAGAAAATGAGACTCTCTGGTTATGTGTTCTTTGTGTAGTAACATGATTCCTCCACAGACAGCCCAAGTTATTGTTGAAAACTTGAGCTCCAGACTGAACATTTCAGAAATCAAGATGTTCCAATAGAAGCATCCAAGTTCTTTGTGTTTATGGGAAAGCTCCGTATAAAGTGTTCTGTCCAGCAAACAAAATCAGCTGACAAGAATAAGCAGGCTTCCCTGAGAGGCCCGTTGGCATGGAAGAAAACCAAATTATTATCTTTACCTGCAGGTACATTCAAACTGAAATAAAAATCCTCTTCTCTGAAACCTTGGGTCCATCTGAACTGCCCTTTCCACAAGGATGGGAGAGATTCTGAGCAGATGATCAGTTGAGGAGTTAATTTGCAGCTGTGCTAAACTGCGAGCGCTGAGGCTGTCATAGGGGAAAAGAAGAAGCAAGTGGAGAAATCTTTGATCCTCAGTTCAGCCAGCTTCTTCCGGAAACTTGAATGGGAGATCAAACATGAACAGCAGTGCAGGCTCTGGGCTCTGTCCAGGGCTATAGGAATCCAATACTCCAATAATCATCCAAGTTCGACAGAAGTCAACCCAGGAAGCTTGCCAAGGAAAGCTTGACTAAGAAGAGGACAGAAGCTATGACAAAATGAGGGAGAGAGAGAGAGGGTTGCGAACAGCCTTGGGCTGTCTTCCTTGCAGTACTCCTCCTGTGCATTTCCTCCCTTACACAGACTGCCTTTCTCACAAAACTTAAAAGACACAAAGATGAAGTTGAAAAATCATCTGCATTTCCAAACTTGGGCCTGGTCTTGGAGGTTCAGTGCTAGGGTTCACATGATCTGAGCACAGGGAATGGACCCACTGTGCCACGGGCCATGCCACCACTTCTGTCTAGCTCACATTTGATATTCATCATAAAGACCCTCACATTGGTTCAGCACCTTGTAGTTTACAAAGCGCTGTCACACTCGGTATCTCATTTGTCCTGTGGTAGGTGGGGTATGTGTGTGCTCCAGGGGCTCTGGATTGATTGCTGGGTGTCTCTTCATCCCATTTTCACTCCAAGAATCCTGGTCATAAGTGATAGGCAGGACAACTTGATCAAAGTCCAGCAAATCCTTCAAGCGTGGGCACTTACAGCTACCACCAAAGCAAAATCTCATTACAGTCACTGGAATACAGCCAACCACACTAATATTTGGCAGAAGTCATGGCAGATAGACAGAACAGCACCTCTCATAACTGTCTGAGTGTCCAGACTGATGCCATCTTACCTTGATGCACCCAGACCCATTGCACAGGGCAGATATTAAGTAAAAACTGTACCTTTGGACATAATCCCTACTCACAGGCTTGGTTCTGAACCATGCTCTTCAACTCACCTAGCTCTCAAATATCGTGGCCAGCCACTGCAATTCTGATTCTTCCTTTCTTTCCTCTCCCCCAAATTCTCCCCTGCTCCTCACCAAGGTTGCTTTACAATTCTGACCTCTTATTAATATCAACTACAACCTACCTAACTCACCCAGAGCTTACTTCAGTACCATTCTCTTCTAGTTCAATCTAGCCTGCAGAACACTGTGCACCAAAAGATAAACATATCAATCTTTGGGGTAAAAAAAGTCCCACAAAATTGTGAGAAATCTCCATAAGTCCGCAACTTGGCATGGTCCACTGCAGAGCTACCCAGTAAAGGGCACCACAATCTAAAGAGAGAAACTAGCAAAACCCAGTGAGCTCTGGAGCTGTTAAGTGTGGTGGGCTAGCAAGTTCACCCACCATTACATGAGTTGATACAACTAATACTTATGTGTAATAAATAAAACATAGTCCCTTTCCTCAAGAGGTTTAGAGCCCATCAAGGAAGACCAACATTCAATATGCAGTTAGTCCTAGGGGATGGCTATTGTAATAAAGATTTCCCAGGTCTTTTGGAGGATGTTGCAGGTAGCATTGAATAACTTCAGCAGGCACTATTCATGTTACAGGTGGCTAATGTAACTACTGGGAGAGTAAGTCCTCTGCACTAACTCTACACAACCTGACCACATTATGCCAATGTTCACAACACATGAGTGTCTCTGGCAAAGTTTGAAGTTTTATCCTTATATGATGAGCCTGCTGAGTCCAGTGAGGGTCCTCAAGTCTCCCAAACCCAGTATAGCTGCAAGAGGCTCATAGAAAAGCAGGACAGATACAGTCTCTGAAGCATATGGTCTTTGCAGGACAGGCATTATTGGAGAACCCATTTGGCTTTAAAGTAGAGAAAAGCTTGCAGACTGTGTGCTCACACAGGATCAGAGCTCCAGATCTGCTGACTGCGAGCTTCATGGTCTTGGGCAACTCAACTTGTTAATCTTCATTCCTTGTTCTGTTCAAAGGGTACACTGATACCCTTCTCATAAAGTTTCTTATGAAGATTAAGTGTAAAATGCCTGGCATACCATAGGGCAGACAGTTGAAGCTTTTAAAATGTTTCTTCTTTTCTTTCTTCTTTCCCTTTTCCTAAGCTTGGTAGAGATTATAGAATTCAAAAGTTGGAAGAGAACAAGAGATCATCTAATCCAAGTTTTCTCATTTTATAGATTTGGAATCTGCAACACAGTTTGGAATTAATCTGCTTATCAATCATCAAAACATTCCAAAAATAATATTGAGCAACTATTATCTGCCTAAATTAAATCACTCTATGTGGATGAGGCTTAATTGTCCCAGTAGTTTTATCATCTATAAAACAAGGATGGTAAAATTCCAGCTCATTAGGACTAAAGCAATGTTTAAATTAGAAAATATACGTAAAGTAACAATAGTTCTGTTAAAATTTAAGGTTTTTTTTTAAGGTTACAGCTGCCTTGAGCAAGAATGAGGTAGAGAAAACAAAGAATTTGTATTTCTTCTGTATAGTATTTTAAAAATTGAGGTTTTTTAGAAGTGGATGATCTAAAATGTCGAGAATTCTCACCATCACACTTTTGGAATAGCAGAAGAGATCAGGGATAGGAAACCTCTCTTTTTATACCCGATGGACAGACATCTCAGAATTGAGGAGGAGGCTGCAGGCTCTCTGTTCTGTCTCTCCCTGTTCACCCTAACAGAGAGAGGGTGACTCTGGGGGTGCATTCAGAAGGAGACAGAACTGATGGCAGGGGACCGAGCATTTGCTTTATGAAACTCTGGGGAAAGTTTACCTTTCTGGGGCTTTGTCTGAGTCCCAAGGAAAGAGTCTCCTGAGATTTTGTCTGTCAACAGTTTACCTTTCACTCAGACTTTCTCCAGTGAGGTAGAGTCATAGCCGCTGGTGGGATGTTCTCTGTACAGTAGCCTGAAATTATTATAATTATTGTTGGCAGGGTGTCCATCTTCATGACAGTCTGGCGTCTGGTATTTACTGAGCACCTGCTGTATACCAGGTATTGTGCTTGGCATGTTATATATACATTTTTATTCATTTATACTCACATCAACCTGTAAGGGAACCATTATTTCCCCCATTTTCCAAATGAAACTCAGAAAGCTCTATTTGTACATGGCCACACAGCCAGCAAGTAGATCTGCAATTCTGAATCACATCTGACCCCCAGTCCCGTCTGCTTTCTCCTGGATGCCTCAGCCTCAGATCTGCTCCTGTAACTGCTTTTCTCTAGCGTCATAGCCCCTTTTGCTGGTTGTCTGATATCAGTGGATAGAAAGAAGTTTTAAACTTCGACATGTAAATAATATGATTATTCAGTTCTTTCTGCACACCACGTTTAACCCGCTCCTTAAGAAATAATCCAAAATGGGAACTAGAAGTCCAGAATGATAGATCTGAGTTAACATTCTGTATATGTCACTCACAAACCATGGGATTGGCCGATCTGTCAGGGCCTCAGCTTCTTTATCCATGGCACAGTAGGCAAGATCTCAGAAGATTCTTAACAGGTTTAAATGAGAAAATGTCCCAGGAACATTGTGAGGCTAGAAATATATGATTTCCTTCCCTCGTTCAAAAGCAGGCAATCTGGAGTGAGTCTGGTTTATGTTACAGCTTTTTCACTATCTAAATGTAGGAACTTCACTGCCCCACTACCTTGTAAAATGGGATAACAATAGTATTTACCTTATGGGATTGATTAATCATAGGATGATAACCGTAGATTATTAATATATGTAAAGTACCTAGAGTAGCACCTGGCACATAATAAATTCTGTATAAGAGGTAGCTGTTTTTATGATTTCTTTCCTTCTTCCGTCTCTCCCTCCCTGTCTTCGTTTCTTTCCCTCTACAGTAGGACAGAAGGTCTCTTCCTGACAATACGGTTCATTTGGAATTATCAATTTTTAGACCATTGACCTCCCCTCAGCATCAAAAGAGTTAAGATCCTTTCAAAACCAAATGCAGAGCCACACGCAGCTCCCTCTCCTTTACAGAGGCTAAGGCCTTGATCATTTCTTAATGTAACTACTTCAGGAAATTTGTCGCACTAATAATGTTAATATGCCTTATTTCTACACTGCTCACGCCCTGAGCTCTCAATCACTCCAAAACACAGTGATTGAAATTTTTCAAAAGTCTTTGATTTGGAAGTTGTTATGTAGAACACTAGTCAAGTATAAATATGGCAGAGTGATTTAAGGCGGTTGGAGCAATCCAAATGTTTAAGCTTGTTTCAAATAATTATCAACCTTTCTGCACTGCATTTTCAACACCCCCCTTCATTTGAAGGAGTGGCCCTCGCTGAGGCCTGGAGCACGTTGTTGAGCCTGCCGGGTGCCTCTCTGTTCCCCACACTGTGTCTCGTTGTCATAATCATGTTATTAGATCCTGAATGGCTTGTGCTGCTCCTGGTATCAGACTCAGGTCACAGAGAGAACTGGTCACCCTGGATTCAAAAGCTCATTTTCTGTCTGCATCAATCCAGGCAAACTCTTTCTAGACCAGGGCTCTGAGATTGTACAGCCAAGGGGACAGTGCCCTCTGATGGCCTCACATTGGTCAGTTCAGAGGCCCACACAGAGGCTCTGGCTGAGCATTTGCCTCGAAACTCCGGAAGGACCACGTGATACTATTTTGGGCTGGGACCCCTTGTGCACCACTTATTACCTTATCCCAGCCATGCCCCTTCAACATTCTACTTGGACGGTGTCAGATTCTCCCTGGGTTACTTGCTCTCTGCACGTCACACACCTCCTTCTTCCTGCTCTGAGGCTTCTCTGACTTGAAGGTGAGAGGCAGCTACGCAACCTGCTAGACATATGCGCAAACCACTGGAAGCACAGGCAAGCAAATGACTGGAGGACCCCCCTCCACCAATGGAAGAGAAAAGCTGTTGGGAAAATACACTCCTCCTTTATGCTCTGAGTTTTTAGTTCCAAGACACATTTTCTGAGGCTCCTCCGAAGGCCCCAGTGGGAGAAGCATCAGACGCTCACAGCAGCAGCCAGTTCCTGAGCACATCTTCCTATGGCCTTTCCTTCTAATGCTGTTTCACTCCTTCAGGCCTCTCTCCAGCACCCTCACTGCTCAAATAAACGACCTGCACACCACAACCTCTACTTCAGACCCTGTTTTCAGTGAAACTCGGGAAACACTCATATCCAGGGGGATTAAGCTCAGAAAAATCCCAGGATCCCCAAAACTGGACTTGGAAGGACCAGAGCACATGGATTCCTGAGAACAAAAGGAACAGAGCCAGAGACACCGTAGCAGCAGAAGGACAATGTGACCCAGCTGCCAGAGCACAGGGTGACCAGAAGGCAGTGCTACCTCAGCAGAAAGGGTCTACTTGACACAATTTTTTTCAGCACCAAAAACCCAGCAGACAGGACCACTGCCGTGAAATTAGTTTGGATGGCACAGTTACCATAGCACAGGGAACCAGGGGCCTGAGTAGAGTAAGACCAGTAAACATAATCACTTTGGACAGGAGCTTCAGGTAGAGCAGTTGTCTCCATATAAATGGGCCTAGAGTTTCCCCAGATCAGAGGAATCAGGCCCCAGGTACCCAGGATGGAGACGGGCAGTCTCGTCCCTACCTCTCCCTGCCCCTCCACACACAGATGGCCCCCCATAGCTCCCACTTTTTCTTGTGAAGAGCACGTGAGGGACAGTGTGGGGTTTGGGCTCAGAGACTCTGATTTAAGACTCCACTCTATCCCTGCACTGCCTGTGTGACTTGGGCAGTTCATAGAACTGTGTGAGAAACACCTGCTTCTTTTATAAATGGAGGAGGATAACAAAACACAAGAGAGTGGATATCAAAGTCCCCTGTGACGTTGTAAAGTGTTGTATACTTAATGTTGATAATATTGATCCCTATAAAACGGGAGTTTCACTGAGCACTACAGGAATGTACATTTATCATTATTCTCTTAATTATTATTAACTAAAATTTGCATAATTCTAGTTTACAAAGTATTTTTACATTTTTAAATCTATTGGGTCACGTGATCCTATCAAAACCTCACCTGGCAACTTGTATCATAACGCCTCATCCTAGAGAGCAGGAAACTGCAACTCCGAAGGTGAATGTCTCAAGACACTCAGGCAGGGAGCAGCGGACCTGGGGCACAAAGCTGGACTTCTGGGTCCGTATCCTTATTGTGTTTCTACCCCAACATCCCAGAAAGGAGAGTTGGGCACCGTGGCTCCATGTTTTTCAGCTTTAATTGGAATGATGCCGGGAGATAGTAATTCTGCCTAAGAAGCTGAGATGATAGTGTTCTGTCTCTGTGTTCCCCGGGGCCATTCCTGGGTAGCACTCCCATCATGCTGTCGCATCAAGAAGCATCTCAGGCCTATATTTAAGTAATAAGACATGACAGGCCATGTATTTCTGGGACATTATTACATGCCCGGGGTGGTGGTAGGAGGCTGAAGCTGAGGACATTTCTTTGAGCGTCGCTTTGGCTATTATAAAATACCATGTATAAATCAAGATGGGGTGAGGGCTAGTCAAAGAGGCAGACAGCCGCTTAGAAGGTGGTGCTGGCATGACTGTGACATCATCACCAGCCAATCCCACAGCTCCTCCACCTTACCGAATCCCCAAGCAATTTGATCTTTTGAGACCTAAGAATCGTTCAGGTTCAAAGTCATCTTCAGGGTTCTGAAACTGTCAGGGCTGGTGCTGCTGGAAGGTCAGTCCTCCCACTGTGTTCATTGTGAGCCAGTATGATGTGATCCAAGTGAATCTGGACTTGAGGATCTGGAAGAGACTGCCTCTCAGCACACTCCCGTACTTGCCATTGGGTAATCGCTAGATTTGCACGTCTCAAGGTCTTGTGGGTTGTGGTTGTGGTTTTACACTCTATTTGGGGGAGAGGCCTTTACTCTCTGCCAGGATAAATGACTAGCAGGCATTAAAGATGGCTGACGAGCTGATCAGAAACAGACCTCTGGGCTGATCTGCAACTGAATCTCTGAGCTCTGATGTTCCAGCCAAGGTTAGGCAAATCCAGGCCACATGCTTGGGCTCTTGGGGTGTTCTTCTGTGCAGCATCCAGGCTGTGATTAGGAACAGTAACATTTTCCAGAGACTCTGCCCTCAGGGAACTGATAATCTGGAAAAAGGTATAAAACAAATACACTCAGATAAATCCAATCTGGGCCAATAAAAAGAAATCTTAAGACCAAGTCATATTTACGTATATCCTTTGCATGGTGCAAGTTGGAGATAATAGTTGCTCAGTCAATGCCTGTTGAAGGGATGTACGTGCCCTCAGAACACAAAGTGCTGAAGGAGTATACATGCTCTAAGCCTCAGTTTTTCAGGCTGTAAAGAAAGGAAAGTGGGACTTACTTTCCCTGCCTTTCTTGCACGGTTAGAGTGAGAATTAAAATACAAAAAATTATATTGTAAGCTGCAAAGCACTCCTCAGTTGTAAGTGATTTGCACTGAAGGGTGTGATCATACATCTGGCTAATAGTAACTGGGACAACTTAAAGAGAAGACTCTTGAAGATTTAGGGGGTTCATAAACATTTGCAGCCTCTGTCCTCTGCTCCCCATCTCCACTATCAGTGAATCAGATTAGACCCAATTTATGAAGAAGTTCCATCTGTTGGACCATTGGTAATGTCAGCCTTGTATACTCATTGAGTAGGATATGAGATTTAATCTGGACTCAGTGGGGGAGTGCCATGATTGATTAATGATGTCTGCCGTGGACCAGGGTTGGAGACTAGCAGCATGTATGGCATTTATTTTGCCATTCTTTGCCTAGACCCTCATTTTCTCATTCAGTGCAACAGCATGCTAATTGGCCTCCATTTTCTGTTGTCATCCAACCCCAATCCATTCTTCCTTCTGCCACCAAAGTATTCTCTTTCCAACACATAAATTGTGATATTCCCCTACTCAAATCATTCAAGGATTTTTCTCCTTCTTCCATAGAATGTAGCCAAACTCCTCAACGAGGCCTAAAACACCCTCAGTGACTTGGTCCCTACCCTGCTAAGTCATTCTGGCCCAGCAATTCCCAAACTTATCTTAGCCTCACCAAGAGAGCATAGCCAGCTTCCTCCCCAAAGACATCCTGCCTAACTCACTGCCTGAAATCTTCTTCTCATCCTTAGTCTAATGCATTTATTGTCACCTAGATGAAGTCTGCCCTCATCACCTTCAGTAGAATTATTCTCTCCTCCTTCATCTCTACAGCATCCTATATAGATATTGGATTGGCCAAAAAGTTCATTTGGGCTTTTCCATACAACGTTAGGGAAAAACCAGAATGAACTTTTGGGCCAACCCAATAGCTATTATAGCATTTTTCCTATGAAAGGTATTTCTCTGCTTGCCTACCTCCCTCCCTAGGCTGTGAAATTTGCAATATAGGAGACTATGTCTTACATAAACACATTTGTATTTATCTTGGGCACTGTGTCTGGGATAAAATATATGCTTAAATAATATCTGAAGAACAAATAAATGAATTGTATAATGTACTAATTGGCCTAACATACAGACAGCCCTTTCTATGGAGCTCCTTCTTCATAGGTCACCATGCTTGGGTCTGACTGGATCTAGTGAAGGTGAAGACCAAGACAGCCATTCTGCAAACTCACGAACGGCTCCGTCAGGAGAACTCTGATAAACAGGTTTATCATTGGTTATGAAATAACAAACCATGGACAGTAAATAGCAGGAATGGAAGGCAAAAGACACAAGGGAAAGGTCAGCTTAGCCACCATGAGACATCAAAAGCTATGATAAGCAAAAATTACAAGCACGACAAAGGTGAAGTTTACATGGAATAGAGAATAGGGTAATCAGCAGTAATAAGAGAGCAGAAGCAAGTCACTCTGGTCTCTAAGAGATAATTTCTAGAACTTTCTTGGATCCTAAACAACTTCCTAGTTTCCACATTATATTCTATCTGCATTGTTATATCAAAACAACTGAATGTGTTTCTGCTAAATCTAGAGGATCTATTTGGGAGGGTGTCATTTAAAATACAAAGTACATCGTTCCATAAATAGTGCAGTGGGCTTTAAAGGCCAGAGCCCTTTCATTTCAACAGTTGACCTCAGAGCTGACCAGTGATGGTCAGGGATGGAAGGCAACCTGGTGCCCAGTCCTGGTCTGAGCTTCACTCATGCGGAACTCAGATGTGTAGATGCTGATTTCCACCCTGGAGGTTCACCACATCATCAAGGGTCTAGAGAGAAAAAAAAATGACTTCAAATAGCTGAGTAGCTATTAGAATAGCTGAGAAGCTGTTCTTTATGAGATAAAGAGCAGACATACGCTATATGAATACTTCTCAAACTTTAATGGACACACAAATCACCTGGGAAACTTACTGAGATTCAGACATTAATTGTGTGCTGCACGGGGGTGGGGCCTGAGATTCCTCATTTCTAACCAGCCTCCAGGTGATGCTGATGCTAGTAGGTGAGGACAACACTTTGAGTAGCAAGGTTCCATGTGATCACAGATGGAAGAGCTAGAGCCCATGGGAGGAATTTAAAAAACAAGAGTTCTAGCTAAAGAACTTTCTACCTGCTCAGAGTTCCATGGAATGGAATGTGATGCTTTAGTATCAAGAGGGACTGGGCAGAAGTTAGACAATAATTTGGCGGATGTACATTACAGAGAAAATGTCTGCTCTGTCTGGCAGGTAAACTACCACAGTCACATCCAAACATTTTTTTTAATGTACTCCCTAAAAGATTTTGACCACTATGTACCTACTTGACCATCTTTAGATTGACATCTAAAATTTTACATCATATATTTAAATACATTTATTTCTTAATAGAAGATAAAAATATTAAATGGTTTGTCAAATAAAGAAAAATGAAGGTTAACTAATTTAAATAAATACCTTATTAGATCCAGCATATAAGTTCCAGAGAGCAGGGAAATTTTTGCCTAACTTTTTCACTGTTGTGTACCCAGCATGTAAAAGATACTTAATCCATGTTTGTTGAATAAATGAAGGCACACCAAATCTGAAAATAGATATGCAGAAATTTATCCATGGGCCTTATCTCAAGAAATGTGGTAGCCTCACAAAATATTCCAATTACATTTTAAAGAAATGATTAAACTACAGTGTTCCATATTCAATGCATCCCAAACTTGGTCAAAATACCAAGGTTTTAATGCTAAGTTTTACATTTAACAGAATTATTATCAAGACAGGAAAAGATTAAAAGCTCTATGAAAGATAAGATCCCTTAATACTTTTTAAAAAATAAAAGCTTTTATTAAGAAGTGCTTAGACATCCCAGGGCTGCCTCACTGAACGAGGTCTGCTTCTGAATCCCCATCACTTGTCCCATCTACCTATCAAAATGTCATGGAGACCTGAGTTAGGACTGCAAATGTCAGTGATATCTCTGGAATACCACAGGGTACTTATTTTCCTACTCTCTGGAAAATTCTATCCACCAAGTGGAATTTTTCCTAGTGCCCACTCTACCCTCAGTGGGCAGCCAGTCCTAGGTCTTGTATAAGATGAAACTTTTCTACCAGCATGGGCAGGCATCTGAGTGATAGCTCGTGTCAAATGCCCTCTGAGCATAAGCAGTTTCTTCTCACTGCCCTCTGACATCTCTTATGCTCTTCAGCTCCTCCTTAGGCCATTTTACTCTTACCTTTATTGGCATTCTCTCTCCTCTCTACACTGGCTCTCTGAACTTTGACCCTTTGACCAGCAGACCTATAGCTGGAATCTTTCTGAGTGATTCTATTTCTCTCCCCAACTTGAACTCACTTCCAGCTTCTGTCCTATTCAAATTCTAGTGCAGATCCTTGAGCTCCAGAGCTTCCTTCACACTCCCCTTTCCCAATCCTAACTTAGGCCCCAGGCTTTGTCCTTTCTCTCCCCAACCTTCCCCAGAGCCAGGGTTCCAGAAAGACATGAGGAGTCACCTACACCAGGTGTTCTGCCAGCCTGCTGCAATATTGTTAGAGGGGAGGTACAGCCAGCCCGTTTCTGTCTTTTTCTCCCCCTTGTTTAGAGCCCATCTTGCTAGGCAACAGGTCAGATTAAGACCCTAAGACCCTGCTACAGCCTTGCTCTGAAACAGAGGGAAATGAGACTGAGAATGAGCCCTGGCCAAATAAGAAAAATATTTTTGATTGTGCCTTTTTTTTTCTTTTGTGACACACCATAACTCATCTGCCTGAAGGAAAGTGGTGATATTCCAGCGTCTGTTTGATAAGCACATCAGACAAGTCGACAAACCATGGGAACCAAGAGAAAATGGCACTGAGAGGTTACATGAGTGTCGGATGCATTCCCGGACAGAACAAGTGTTATTGTGGGATGACATAGTCCAGAGCTCAGAGCAGATGCTAGTTTGTCCTGTTCTCAGAGGAAAAGCTGGCTGGAAATGGAGCTTTGAGACAAGGTCAAAAGCAGCAATGCTCTTTCTGGCTGGTAGCCCTCAACAAGCTTTGTCTCCACAGAATATTAATGGGAAAAAGATGGAATCCAGAAAAATCTATGTGACTGTCTTTAGAATTAATCGAGATTGATATTGGTCCAAGGGAGTGAACAAATCCAGGACAGGGAGAGAGATGTCTGATCATAAGACTGAGTAGGATATTTCCTGAATTTGCTTTCTGTCCCATTAAAATCTCATTAGGACAAATTTTGGGGGAGATCTAAGGCAGTCACCCTGGAAGCATTTGGAAAAGCAGATATCTGGGCAAGAGAGAGGATGTTGATTTGGATGTTCTCCGCTGGATAGGGATAGTAGCAAGAATAGGACAAACAGAATTCTCAGAGCTAATAAGAACCTTAGAGATCATCAAATTTTGATTTCTGGGAGAAGGAAAGTGGGGCTCAGAGAGGAATGAGGACATACCCAAGGTCATACAGTCACAAGACGCAGGGGGTGGGGGGGAAGGTGAGCCAGGACATGCACTTAGGTCTGTGGATGCCCAACCCCAGCCTTGTTCCTTTGCACTGAGCCTTGAAGGACAGCCTAGGAATTGGCGAGGACGCTGCTTCCCTTTTCTGCTGCTCTGGGGCTGGGGAGAAATGGGCCAGGTCCTAAATGCAGTTCTCAGGGAAGTCTCTAGCAGGTTGTCAAGTGCTTCTGCCAGTGCTGAGCTGGCAAAGGAGGGTGGGGAGGAGGCTTAGAAATCCTGAGCACTGAAAGGTGGCCTGTAATTGTAAAATTCCATTTCCTTTCAATTAGCAGCTGATTGCATTTGATGAGCTGCAACATTGTTTCCTCCGTGTAGATTAGGAGTCAGAGCAGTCAATGAGCTGTGAAATTCTCTCCCTGCTGAAACAATAGACAGTGATTAAAGCACAGCTAATCCGATCATTATAGCCAGAGCCCACTGATCATTAGCAGCTAACCAGATCCCAGAGAGCAGCTCCTGCCCAGCCAAGGCAGGAGGGATGCAGCAGGTAAATGCTACCAATATGCCGGCCTTCCTCCTCTCCATGCCCAGAAGTCCTTGGTGGACCCAAGAGCTGGGTGAAAACCAGGATGCCCCTGTGGAAGCCAGGAGTGAACCTGCCACGGACAGCTTGATGTCAGGGAGAGAGCTAGGATTTTGGAGGCAAATGTAATAGATCTGGGATTATATCCCACCACTCACTACCATGTAGTTTGTCCTTTAACCTCTGAGCCTCAGAAAAATCATTTGCCCCAAATCCTTAATAATACCTTCCTCGTGTGGTTGTTCTGAGGATTACTGTCACAGCCCAGGTGAGATCCCTGGCATAATGCTGAAAGTCAGTAATAACACTAACTAACATTTCAAGTATTTGCTACGTGCCCAGCACTGTTCTGAGGGCTTTATGTGGATTAACTTGCCTAATCCTCATAACAGCCCTGATAAAGTAGATGCTATTATTATCCAGTTTTTCCAACCAGGAACACAGAAGTTCAGTAACGTGCTCGAAACCACTTAGCCGTAAGTGACAGAGCTGGGGTTTGAACCAGGCAGGCCAGCTCAGAGGCCCTGGTACTAATCACCCCCCTTTGCTGCTTCTCAGAAAATGTTAAAAACTCATTGTCTCCCTTTGCTAGGCCTGTAGTTTTCAAACTTGACTGTGTAGGTTGGACAAGGAGAGTACTAAACAGGTCATCAGGCCCAAACCCCAGAGATTCTGACTCAGTAGGTTAGGGACGGGACTCAGAACATGGCTGTTAATAAGCACCATACGTGATGCTGGTACCGTGGTCCAGGAACTCTCTGGAGAAATGCTCTAGGTTCTGGGGAGCAGAGCTGTGGCTGGCCAGGGCCTGCATCTCACTTGGGCCTAGCACTCCACGTTTGATAAGGAAAGCCACATTTGCACTTAGAACAGAAGGAGGCAAAAGCATATGCTCTGGGGCCACGTATGTCAGAATTTGCATCTGTTCCTTCCCTTACAGGTGTGGCCATATAAATCATCCACAGCAGGACACCTTTGAGAGCGAAAAGGGGAATATTTATAATTATAAATTGGGACTGTCCCCGATGCTTGCCTGCTCCCCTTTCTTGGTTCTCACTTCCAGCTCTGAGGTCTGCTACAGCAAGCACCTGCAGAGCATGACCAACCTGAGCTCAGACAAGCAGGAAGGGTAGAGTTAACATCCCCAAAGCAGCATCAACCAATGACAGATGAGGAGTCTGCTGGTAACCGCCCAAGCATCCTTACCCCTTCACTGAAATATTCACTCTGAAAATGTTCTACTCTTTCGCCCAGAATTCCCCGGCAAGGCTGATCTCCAGTGGTCCACCATAATAAAGTATAACAACTTGTATTATCTTCTTTCTTTTCCCTATTTTATGTTTCACATCTTTGCCAGTTAGGGTTCGAATCCTCTTCCAAATGAATTACTTACCTCCACATCTTTTCCCCAGGGTCTTTTTCTATGTTCAGAACAGTCACCTTACTGCTAACTACCTGTGCAAATCTGGGCAAGGAATTACATTTTAGTTTCCTTAAGAATAAAATGAAAATAACAGTAGTGAACACATGTACAGCATAGGACATAGCAAGCACTTGATAAAGTACAAATATTTTGATTACCGTAAACAGTGAGGATATCGGTCATTGCTCTGGTTCACATCAGGAAGCGTCTTTTCTCTCCCGTGCTGCTGTTGCCTCTGTCTTTCTGAATTGTTGCAATATGCTCCCATGGAAACCTCAGTTCTTCTCACATTCAAGGTGGCATCCAGACTGTGGCCAGGGTGCTGTCCATTCATTTCGCCACTACCTGCTATATACCAGGCAGAGTGCTGGGCTGTGAGAAATTGTAATATACGTCTTTTAAATCTGTTTTGAGAAGTGACTCAGAATGGCCACTTCTGACGGAAAACACAGAATTTATTACCACATGTAGAAACCTAGCATTTAGATTGACGATCAACACACATTTCTGAAGTCCCAGCTAGATCATCACTCTATCAAATACTTGCTGCCACTGAATGAAGTCCAAATGTAACTTTCAAGGTCACATCTTAACCTCTTAGCTGCCCAACAGGTCTGCTGACACTGCTTCTGCTCAAAGGCCTCTCCCTATGAAGAAAATGCCACTTTGTATCCCCTCTGCAAGATGCCCTACCTCCTACTCTCCCTTCAAATGAAATGAATGTGAGGTACAATTGCTTACTCCTTTTAATTTTTTGCCAAGCACAGTTGAACAGCTGATTTCAGTCATTTCTACCTATGGTTTCCTCCTTAAAGCTAATTAGTTTCTTTTCAAGTAATTGCAAATAGTACATTTTCCAGGCCCTTGGAGTCAAGGCTGACGACTGTCTGGTTGGAGTGGGCTCTTATCAATAGCTCATGGAAATTAGACATGCAAACATCACACTGGGGCCCCAGGGTTGCTCTGCGTTGTTTAGAATAAATAGCTCATGGAAGTCCCCGGGGCTCTTTTATGAATGGCCCCACTACCGTAAAAGCTTCGGGGTGTGGTACAAAACGTGGTAGTCAAGCGCTTCCTTCAGCATCAACAGGGATCAGCTCCACACACACAAGATTTGCTATGTCCCAGGCACCGTGTCCTATGCTGAGTGTGGTCCAGGGGACAGGGACTGGGGTGGGGGCAGAGTAAGAGAAGAGATTGGGAAGGTTTAAAGAGGTAGACAATGGTGTTCGCTGGAGGGGATAGACAGGCTTCATGGAATAATATTAATCTCCCTCACGCCTGAGCCCAATTGATCAGTCACAGTACCCCATCCTCCGGGAACCAAAGATAAGTTTGCCTGTAAAGTTCTAGTTCAGTTTTTGGGACATGACAAGTGCGCATTCTCAGATCTGCCGTTTTCCATTGCATCTGCGGTTGTATTTTGAGGAGGTTTCTTTTATCCTTCTTTCCCTTCAATTTTAACATTATTTTTTTGGACCTCGGATAAGGAGGGTGGAGTTACTCAGCCTCTTGGTTGATAGCATGTTGGCCCTCATCAGCAGTCCACACAAGTCCCTTTATCCCTGGATTAGTTTCCTGATGCTGTAACACAGAGCCACAAACTCAGCGGCTCATAACCACACAAATGTATTATTTTACAGTTCTGTAGACCAGCAGTCTGATCTGGATCTCCCTGGGATAACATGAAGGTCTCAGCAGGGTGCATTCCCTTCTGGAAGCTCTAGGAGAGCAACTGTTTCCTTGCCTTTTCCAGCTTCTAGAGGCCTCCTACTTTCCTTAGCTCTTGATCCCCTCTGTCTTCAAAGCCAGCAACTTCAGACCTGGTCCTTCTTACACTATCATCTCTCTTAAAGAGTCACATTTCCCTCTAACTCTCCTGCCTCCCTCTTCCACTTTTAAAGGCTTTTGTGGTTACATTGGGCCCATCTGGATAACCCAGGATAATCTTCCTATCTGTTGATTAGCAACATTAATTCAATCTGCAATCTTAATTCCCCCTTGCCATGTAATAAAACAGATTCATAGGGTCTGGGGTTTAGGTTGTGGCTATCTTTGAGGGTAGAGGTGGGGGCATTATTCTGTCTACTACAATTCCCAGTCCTACTCCCATTTCTTGTTCTTGTCAGCATCTATGCTAACGTATTTGATACATGCCTTGAAAGATGCCTGTTTCCTTTTAAGTGGGTCATCAGTGTGTATGTCTTTAATTGGCATATATGGTATTTTTCTATGTTCTATCTATGGTATTGTTCTTACATTTTTCGCTCGACACTGTTTTTTTTTTTAAACTTTTTATTTATTTATTTTTTACAATAAACTGAATATATTTAGAGTGTACAATTTGGTATCCCAATCTCCCAATTCACTCCCCACCCCCAACCCTCCCTGCTTTCCCCACTTGGTGTCCATATGTTTGTTCTCTACATCTGTCAACACTACGTTTTTAAGGTCTTCTGCGTTGTTCTGGATACACTGAGTTTGGTGCCGCTAACAACTGCATATTAGTGTATAGTTTGCTTCCACTTCATTTTATCATCTACTCCTCCACTGATGGACTCCACTCTAAACAAAATCACGACAGACATCCCTGTTCAGTTTCCTGTGGATCTATACAAGACTTTCTCTGGAAAACACACTAGGGTTAGGATTGCTGAGTCCCAGGGTATACATCCCACCTTAATTTTACCAGCTAATATTCAATTGTTCTCTTGGGGCATACTAGTTATACTGGCACTAGTTCAGCTGTTAAACCTCTCTTTACCATGATGGTGTTGCAGTGTCTTCCCATGTCAAACTTCTTGCCCAGGAGCAGAGCTGAGAGCTCTCTCTGCATCTCCCCAGTGTGTATTTTTGTTTCCTACACAGGTTTTGGGGTCACTAAATTGACTTTCCTCCAGCAACATTTGTGTCCCCCAACTACTTCTCCACATGGGAAGCACCATGCTAGCCTCCAGACTCCATTAGAGAGGTCTTCTATCTGGTTCTGCAAGTTCAGAGTTGTACTGAATATTTCCATCCCTTCTCCCCCATCTTCTTGCCTCTGGATTCTGGTTTTATTAATTCAACAAATATTTCTTAGGCACCTACTGGCTCAAGTGCATTACCCCCCACTTCTCACCCCAGATACTGAGGATGTGAAAGGAAAAATTAAGGGGCTTACTTTCTGGTGTCCTATCAACTCAATCTCAAAACCTTAGCCTACATTCACTCACTTCTCCCCAAAACCAATGTAGACCTAGCCAACATCAGTTCTCTCCTGGACAGTTGCATTTGTCTGCTACTGGATCTTGCTGTTTCTATTCTTGACCCATCGAGTCCTTTCTCTAAATAGCAGCCAGAATAAATTTGAAAATAGAGATCAGAGCCCATCATTCCTCCATATCTGTTCACATTCCATCACTTATAGAATAAAATCCATATCCCTGGCCTAGTTTACAAAGCTTCATGAGAGCTGGCTTCTGTCTGTCTCCCTGACCTCATCTCTCTTTTCTTCATTAACCATTTTTCAGCCGCATTGTTCTTTCTCTTTCTGGAAAAGGTCAAGTTTGTTCCTGCCTCTCAGCCTTTGCATTAGCTGTTCCCTCTGAATGGTTGAACCCTTTTCCCTTTGAGCTGTGTATGGCTGGCTCCTTCCCATCACACATACTTTGGTCCTGTTTTTATTCTATGGACAGTATTTATTTATTAGCACCATTTATTTATTTAGCCTGTCTTCCCCTAGAGAGTGTGAGCTTCATGAGAATGCCTTTATCTGTCCTGTTCACTGCTCCATCAGCCCCTAGTATACTGCCTGGCACTGAGTAGGTACTCAATAAAAAAAAACTTTCTTTGAGGAATAAATGAATGAGTCTAAAGCAGTTGTTCTTAAGCTGGGCTACTCATTAGAATCTCTAGCAGGAAGCTATTAAAAATACTGATGTCCAGGCCCCACCTGGATCTACTGAATCAGAATCCCTGGGCGTAGGACTCAGGTATTGGCACTTGTAAAAGCACCCCAGACAAATGTGCCTCTCAAGCTGTAAGCTATCCATTTGGAAAATAAGAGCTCATCTCAAGCAAGGCAATTTAGGAACTTTCCCTGGGATATTGTATTCCAACTTGAGAGAGAAAGAACTTTTCTCTTTATTTCTGGTGTCAAATGGAGGTAATGTAAGCCAGCAACTGTCTGTAGCCATGCCAGCCATCACTCTACCACCGTCCCTGGGCACATGGAGGAAACCAAGTTGTCAGAGGAGAGAAGAGAACCAACTCATGCGGAGGCTGAGCCAGTTCAAGGGGGAGTGGGGATTTGGCAGAGAGAGGTCGAAGACAGCTGATGAAGTTAGGGAAGGCCCTACGTCTCTGAGGCTAACCCCACTTAACTTGTCTTTTCTGCTCAGGTTGGTGGGGATTAGGTTTCTGTCGCTTGCAGCTAAAAGAATTCTGATCAGTGTTCCTTCCAAGCAAATGATTGTGGGTAGGAGAAAGATGATATAAATGGAATCCAGAAGACAGAATATTAAGGCAGTGCCTTTATTGGTAAATCGACAACTCCAAAGACAGCCTGTTGTTAAGCTATAAATAATCCTTTGCTTCTCTTATTTCATCCGATGTTAGTATGTTTATGAAGTGTCACAGTTAAGTACTTCTGCAGCCAAATGAAAAGTATGAGATCCCTTACTGTTTTAATAAGGGAACCAGCTGGCAATGGTACTGCACGGTACACTGCATGTGCCCAGCTCTCAGTCCCTGAGGGGTTCCTCTCCCAGCCCGGGGCATGGAGAGAACTCGCACCAATGGTTGTCTTACTTCCCTGTCCACCACACTCCTAATTACATGGCTTCTTGGGAGCCATCAGAAGGATGCTGAAAAGGTAGAAGCTATGTAATGAGGCCACAAGTTCCCACCCCAAGCAGAGAGGGGACTAGATCTGTAGAAAGTTGCCCAAGATACCAATCTCCATGGGGCACTAAAAGATTTATAGAAGTGGAAGAAGATGGAGATTACATTTAACAGAACTCTTCTGGAAGAGAATACTGTGTATGATTGGAAGGCACTGGGCTGTACAGAGCAGATATGAGGCCAGGCAGATACTTTTGGAAGAAATTGCCTAAACTCCTTCAACCTTGGAGGCTGACAAGTTCAACCTCACAAAATCCCAGATGCCAGTATGCCTTATTCCTGCAATCTTCCTGAATTTCCCCAAAGATAAGCTATATAAAGAGAAATAGATGGTAATGTCCCAGGAAGATTTTTTTGCTCGGTCTGTCTTTGGCATGGAGGCACTGAACAGGACCAGGGCACACAGAATCACAAGAGAAAATTATGGAAACCAAGTCTCTAACCTGGGGGTAAGAGCCAGGATATCCTGTTACCATTTTGTTAGGTTTCTGCCACAAACAACCATTGTGTTGTATAAATGGAGTAAACCCTAGCAATAATCCAAGTTGGCAGGGGGCTGTAGTTGATTTCCTAGACTTCTGAGGCTGCCATTGCTCTTTCGTGATGGGCCAGGGGTTGTGGAGAGCTCTTAAATTGGATAACCATCTGGGGCAGAGCAGCAAAGCAGTCCTCTTCCTTAGCATAGTGTCTAAAACAAAGGGATACTTGATCAGCCTCTCAGCACAAAGACGTGTGCTGAACAGCATCCTGAGGATGGTGGATTTGGTTAGCTGAGGGAATTTTGTTTTGCTAAGGGAGGTATGCAAGTTTGGGACCAAGCAGAGTAGTTAGTATGGCAGAGGAGAGGCCAGCCCTGCCCCAGTGGTCTCCACTCCCACAACCTTCACCGTGGCAGTGCTCAGCTACTGCAGCAAACAGGTGTCGAGCAACCATTTCATGCCTACGGGTCTGAAGAAGAGCCAAGTTCTTACCTGCCTGAGGAGCTGCATATGGCAGTTCTGTCCTGCCGTGGACATTCGGCAACCTCTCACTTCCCGAGATCTGGCGTGGGAAGAAAGGTGGGGTGGAAAGTCGCCCTTCCCGGGACGAGTACAGTGGGGAAAACTGTTCCACAGCCTGTAGGTGTCTCTTAATTGCTTTTATATTTCCAGTTTTTGAAACAGAAACTACCCAAGTTGATTAGCACTGCCTCCTGTGGGCTTTCTGCGAAAATGGTTGTATTTTGATGGTGCTAAAGCCTGAGTAGAATTCTCCATCACCAACCAAAGCCCTGAAACCAATCCTTCACAATTCTTCTCTTGGACAAGCTCTCTGAGACCTAGACCCGTTAGATCTCTAATGTCCACGTGCACACCTGCATACACACACAATATATTCTGGGATTAACTCTCTAACTCTGATAAAGTTCTTTTTTTTAAACTCTTTCATTGCATTTTTTTTTTACTGAAAGCACTAATTATTATAACATACACACTTTATAGTCCAGTAACAGTGAATTTCTCATTTTAAGCAAGACATAGAAGCCTTATCAGGATAAAATTCTAAAAAACCAACAAACCAAAAAAACCTCCTTTGGAAGGCACAAGCCTTCTGGTTTGGAAAGTGGCGGTCTGATGATTCTGTCATCCTGTGTAACTGGCACGCTCCATGCTATAGCATATTCACCCCACCTTCTGACCACACCTTAGGATCACTCCCTTGTTTAATGTTAGATCTCTAATGTCCACGTGCACATCTGCATGCACACACAATTAAATACAAATAAAGATCTGAACAGATAAATAAAACTGTAAAACAACTAAAAAATGATATTTTTTAAAAAAAGAAATTTAGGGGTGTGATATTCATTCTCTTCCCTTCCCTGTATGACCTAAGTATACATCTCCACTCTCATCAACATCATGCTTGGCTATGCTACTTGCTTTCCAATAGGATGTTAGTGGATGTGACGTGAGCAAAGGCATGGAATATTTTATATGCCTGCCATTGCCATGAAGAGAACCTTCCCCAGCTAGCCCACTGATCCAAGGAGAATGAGAGTCATATGGAAAAGAACTGAACACAAACTACAGTGTAAAGCCAAACCCAGTGTAGGTCAGCTAATATTCAATCCACAGATACATAAATGACTACATTTTAAGCCACCACATGTTGGGGTGGTTTGTTTTACAACTTTATTGTGACTATAGCTAAATAAGACAAGATGATAAAGATTTTCTGAAGCAAGTTACAAAATCCAGAAGTCAAAAGGTAGAACACTGACAGATTTGATTATGTGGATTCTTAAAGCTGTGCAGGGATTTTTAAGAAAACAATACCACAAATAAGCTTATAAAATTAATGTGAGCCAGTAATGAAAAACTTATGTTTCACAAAGTAGTGGTTAGGTAGAAGAACGTGCAAAGGACAAGAGGTGTAAAATACATGTGTGGTGATAATCCTCTTCCTTGTCACTTATGGAACATTATACAGCTGATAAAAAGAATAAAAGCAACCATTTGTGAACTACCATGTAAGGATGTTCACAATTAATAGAAATTTCAGAACACAGGATAAATCAGATAATATCTTGGAAAGAGGTTTGGAGGAAAATCCATCACACTTGTTTGATTAGAATTGGGAGAGGAGAGGTGAAGATGAGGACTTCCAATTTGGCTGTCTGTATCTTTGATCTTTTCTATGACCATGTATTAGGTGTGCATTTGGTCTTAGATATTCTTTTACCCAATTGCTAACTATTGTAATAGCACCCTTATCACACCATTATCATACGGTGGTCCAGCCAGATGTGTGAGACCTCCACCAGTGACAGGAAGTCTACGACCTTTTGACATTGCCCTTTGGGATAAATGCGATTTAGAATGTTCCACCAAGTATCTCCATATATTTAGATAAAGTCTGCTGCCTTTTCTCCCAAGTTCAGTTTAGCTTTCCCCATAGTCACTACATTTTATTTGCTTTCTATTTTCCCCATAGGGAATTCAGTTCATAGTAGGTGACTTTCATATTGGAATATCCAGAAATGAAGGTGAAATTTCACTCTCCAATTGTAGACATTCAGAGGTACAAGGAAGATCCTAGATCATCCTATTAAACCCCCGCCACCACCACTGCCACATTCTTTACGGAAATGAAAATGGGGCTGTAGAGGGACAGCATCTTCCAGAGCTCCCAGAGCTGGGAGGTCAGAACCAGGACCCAGAAGTCATTAGCCAGCCCCGTCTTCTTTCCTTTCTCTTACCAGCTCACTCCACAGTCCAGTCCTAAAGATAGTTGGTTCTTGGGGCTGGGAAAGCAACAAGGGAGCAGGATGTGTTGGCAAGAGCACAAGTTTTGGAATCAGATAAACGGGGGTTCAAAATCCAGTTCTGGGATTTGTATGAATTGTGTGTTGGGCAAATTACTTAACATCTTTGAGTCCCTGTGCCCTCACTTGTAAAATGAGGTGGTAATAGCTACCAAACAGAGTTACTGTAAGAGAAAAATGAGATACGGTTTATAAAGCACTCAGCGCAGTGCCTGGCAGAGAGTAGGAGCTAATTAAATGTGAGCTCCATTCTCTTCTCTGTGGAACACCTCGGTAGCTGAAACACTCCTTTATGCATCAAGGAATTAACACTACTGTTATGAGATTAATTCACAGCAATGCACATGAAAACAGTGATTCAGATCATGGCAAAAAACTATAATTAAAGTATCTGGTATTGTTTGATTACAGGGTTGGCTTCACTCACTTTAGCACTTTCTGGGCAGAGAGCAGGCAGCCAGGGGGAGAAGCAGCTTGGTTTGGGGGAAGTTTCTGACCACTTCCCAGGGCACTGCTGGGTGGTGACGACACCCTGAATTTTGTTTTGCACTGAACCTTATGGGGTAGAGGGAGGGAACCTCACTCTTACTGAACGTCTACTATGTGCCGGGCCCTTTAAATTC
Source organism: Hippopotamus amphibius kiboko (assembly GCF_030028045.1). Taxonomy (NCBI): domain Eukaryota; kingdom Metazoa; phylum Chordata; class Mammalia; order Artiodactyla; family Hippopotamidae; genus Hippopotamus; species Hippopotamus amphibius. The sequence continues at coordinate 28,879,257 of NC_080194.1, read as the reverse complement.
TCATTCTCACTTTATTCTCCCCCAAATCCCAAAAGGTCAATACCCATAACTGCATTAGACAACCAAGAATGCTGAGGCTCATAGGTAAGTTCAATAAGTTGCTCAAAATGTCATTCTCAGTAAGAGATGGAGCTAGGGTTTAGTTCAAGTCAGTGGACTCCAAAGACCACATTCAATTCACCACACAGCCTGCCCCCTAGTTTAGGCACCAAATTTACAGCCAAGTATGTAACAGGAACCTTTTAAAATACTTTAAGTATTACAGCCAAGATTGGTAGTTAACTATCTAATGTCCTTCTCCCCTTCTTCACTAACAAATCCCATCTTTATTCTGAGTAGTAATATGTCCAAACGTAGATCATTTTTGAGTTTCCTTTGTAGCTAAGGAAGCCCAAGAGATCTAAGAAATTGGAACTACCAGAAAATTTCCTTAACAAATCCTGACCTGTAGGAGAAACACAACTTTACGTTTTCCATCCCCTCCTCTTTCCTTTGGCTTCCTGTCTAGAATGTGAACTAAGAGTTGGTGCCAGGCAGCCCTTTTGAACTGTAAAGTTCAGGCAGTGACCTTGAGAATGGAAGACAGTGCTAATGCAGCAGAGCAGCAAGGTCGAAGAAGCTGATCCCCGATGACAATGGCGCAGCCATGCCAATACTGGACTGCCGATTTTTGAATTTTTTTAAAGGAGAGAGAAATGAGCCTCTACTAATTTGTCATTTTTATTTTATTATTGCCGCTGAACATAATCCTAACTGATACACCTATCATATTTTATTTAATCCTCCAATACTTCTACAAGGTAGGTATTATTTTTATTCCCAGGTTTTTTGGGTGAGATAACTGAAAGACAGAGCAGTTAAGCCCTAGATCACTAAGCTATTAAGTAACAGAGAGTGGATGTGAACCCAAGCCAACTTCTCCAACACTCATACTCTTAATAATCATATTAGACTGCCCGGTTGGACTAGACATCAAAGACTATTTTTCCAAGCTGAAGAACTTTCACGTCTCAGTGGAATTTTCCTTTAGAATCAAACTTTATTTCTGATGGCTTGAGCCCTATTTGCATCTGGCATGAGGTTAGTTTTTCATTTTGTAAGAAATAACATTCTAATGGGTTTTTAAGGGCCCAGAAGACTTGTTAGCCATTCCCTGGCTGCCGCAGGACAAACTCATTAAAAACATCTGAACAAAACCAACAGAACTTGAAGGGCAACAAGAAAATGAGGGAGAAGCTCTGTGTGAGGGATTGGAGCATCTATACAGTAAATCACAAATGTCAAAGGGCCCAGTCAACCCTACTGGAGTTGGGACTCTGTGTCCAGAACTCTTAACCTGTTTGCACTCCCAGATCTCACGGCTTGGGAATGGGGATAGCACCACATATTCACTACCAGCATTTCTTCCAATAAAACAATTTGGATATCCCTGGAGTTTTCTCTTAACAGGATTTTACCTTTGTGGAAAAAGAGTTGGCTAAGCAAATGAATGAAGCAAATAAAATTGGAGAAGACATGTTTACTGAGCTAAAGAGAACAAATTATTTTGTGGCACTAGGGATGTACCCAATTATAGTAAAATATGGTTTCTTCAGAACTTTGTTGATTGGGACTTGCTATTAATTGGCATCTGTAAAATGGGAATAATTGCACTGATGTTTCAGGGTGGTGGTAAGGAATACATGAGATACGTCATACAGAGGTCACCTAGCATGGTAACTACCATTGAGTATGCTTTTATTCTTTTATTGGGCTCTAGGACCTAGAGCTGGGAATCACGTTTGCTCTTCTAGCCTTTGGGAAGATACAGAGATGATTTTTAAAAATAATCAGAAGAGAAAAGCAATGACTCCTCAGTTGTCCAGGAATAGAGCAGAAAGCATTGGCCCTCGTACCTGCAAATAATTTTGTAGGCTTTCTGGCTACCTGATTTTTGGAAGCCCATCTGAGCAAATCTCCTAGCCCTTGAACCATATCAAGAGGCATCACTGGCTCCAATGTCAGTTGGCTTGGGTTTGAATCCTTGCTTTTCACCTGCTTGGTCAAGTTAGTTAAATGTTTGCAAAATCAAGCTAGTAATAACATCCATAGTTGGTTGAAATAAGGGTTCAAGCAAATAATACATGTAAGGGATTAGAAGAAGATCTAGCACATAATTAGGGGCCAATAATTCTTGGTCAATGTTAGTGATTAGAATTATTAGTGCATGGTCTGGCATGGCTTTCTTACTCCTCTTCCTTTTGTGACAGCCCCATCATGGTGGCTCCCATTCAATTGGGTGATAGCAAGTCAGACTTCACAAGAGAGTCAGAAGACTTGCATAAAAATAGACCCTAAGGAAGGCTATGAGACAAGTTGCTGGCAGGCTTCTGTTAAAAGCTCTGAGCTTAAAATTTGGAGGCAGGTCAACCTGGGTTTAAAACCTGGGTTTTCTAATGACTGTCTGGCCTTAACCGAGATCTCAGGGCCTCAGAATGTACATATATATCTATGTGTGCCTGTGAGAGTTTGCTAATTAAAGGGTAAAAGTGCAAGCAAAAGAACTCTTCCTCTTGTGATCTTTAAACTTTGTAACTGGTGGTCTGCATAGTTCCAAGGCTGCTCTGAACTGATGGACAGGTTAGGTCCATGAAATTTTATTTGGGAGACCCAGTATAATAAACCACCCCAAACCTTAGTAGCTTAAAACAACCACCATTTGCTTAGCTAATGACTCTGTGGGTTGCCAATTTGGTCTGGGCAGTTCTTCTGCTGGTTACAAATAGTTCACTCCCACACCTGCAGTCAAATGCAAGTCAGATAGGTAGCTTTGCTTCTGGGAGTTAGCTGGCTGTTGGTTGATATGATGAAGGCAATGCGCTACATGGCTCTCATTATCCAGCAGACTCACCCAGGCTGGATGCCATGGTGGCAGTCGTAGGGTTACAAGAGAAGCAAGAGGGGATAAGTCCCAATATATAAGCACCTTTCTACTGTGTCACAATGGCCAAAGCAAATCAGACGGCCAAACCCAGAATAAGTATGTGGGAAACTTCCCAAGGGTACAGATGCAGGGTGGTGTGAACCCATTGGGAGACATTACTAAACAACCTACCACAAGCATAGTAGAACCTGTTCCGGGAGAATAAGTTCTGAAATAGGCATCTAGTACAGATGACGCCAAAGTGACTTCCCTCTTAATGAACTCCAGGGAGAAATCATTCAGTCCATATGTCTAGACAAATAGTTTGAATGATGAAATTCTTCTCTTCCCAACCAATTGGAAAGTTGAATATTGCATACAGACTTCCTTAATCTGTGAGTTAAGTCCCCAGAATAGGAGGTTTCTAAGTCTCTTTAAACTCTAGAATTTTGTGAATCTATGCTTTGCCATTCCACTTAGAGAATGGTTGAAGCCCAGCCCAAGAAAGCTCTGTTTCCTCTTCCAACAAGGTAGACAGGAAATTTCAGCCCTATGTGAGAAGCAACTGGTCAACCATGATTGGGTGACCATGGATTAAAATACCTCAAGAATTAGTGAGCTCTCTGTTATTGGAGGTGCTCAAACACAGACTGGACCTCCATTTTTTTCAAAAATGATGTGAACCTGTGGTTCTAATTGTATGTGTTTGAGGAGACGTCAAAATTATCTTATTGCACCTAGGGATTCTGATGTCCCAGAGGCAGGACACACAGAAAAGTAGAATTAGTCCTCATATTAGGTAAAAAGAAAAAAGATTAGATTTATTCAACAATAACAAAAAAATAACAAGTGAGCACATACTATAAGCAAATTAAAGTACTTTTACATCCTATACTTTTCTTTACTCTTTTATTGCCAGGAAGTGCTTTATATAAAGGGAAGAACAAAAACTGAGAAAGGTAAAAAAAATTTGTTCAAAATCATCCCCAACTAGTAAGTGTCTGAGGGCCTCTTTCTCTATGCTCTTGGTGACCTGCTTTCTTTCCTTCTTTCCTTCCAGCATTGATTCCTTTGTTCAGTCTGTCACTCATTTGATGCCATCATAGTGAAATTTCTGTTGAGTGTTGGGAAGAATAGGCATTCATTATTCTCAGAACACATATGCACCTCAAGTTCCACACCTTAAGGTTTTGGTGAGAATGAAATTGCATAACATATGCAAAATTCTTGAGCAGTACCTGGTACCTAGAACACTCCATGAAGGCTGGCTAATATTATCTTGGGACAAAAGACAGGGAGCTTTTGAAACAGACCCTGAGCTCAGATAATTTGAGATGCCCTGTTGGAAAGAAACATGTACGAAAGGTTAGAGACTGTGACCAGAGTCCTGGATCCTTGAATCCTATGGTTGTTGCAGGAACCCCGAGGAGAGCAAAGGGCGCCCCGAGCAGAGGACGCCTCAGGGGAGCTGATGGAGCAGGAGTGCAGCCTGGCGTATGCCCCCCTCATCCCCCCACCCCCGCCCCCAGGCTCGCCTCCTCCCACCACTCAAGCCACAGCTGAGAAGTTCCTTGAACTTCTTTGGAGGCATTGAACATTTCTGGAGCTTGCCAAGAGAGTGCACCACTGAGACCACAGTGGAACCTCTGCTCCCTTGAGATGGTGCCCAGGAAAAGCTCAAGATGGAGGAGTTAATCCTCTCCCCCAGCCTTGTGCTCCCACAGCCCGTCCAGATGGCTCTCTTGGGCGAGACCTCAGATAACCCCATACAGTCTATCTCTCACAGTGACCAACAGCTGGTCCCCAGAAAACCCTCAAGTAACTCTTGCCCTGGCAAACTCTAGGATGGAGGTCACACTCAGCAGCTCACCACCTTCTCCTTCACTCTGTGGACAAACCAGCTAATCAGGTCTAGTTCTAGAGCATGTCAAACCCTAGCCACGCCGCATCAGGCTCTTTGCGTGGTCTCCTGGAAGACCCTCTCCCTTGTCCTGGATGCAGATCCTCAAGGAAAGATGTGCTCTCTGAGCAGTGGTGAGGAGTTGACGGGAGGACAGAATTTCCTTTAAAAGAAGATCCTTTTCTGCAATTGTTTGAAAGTAAAATGCTCTTAAGCCAATTCTTAACAATGTTGGAGAAAGATTAGAGGGAGCTGAGTGAAATGCACAATGGATGCATCAGATGAAGACAGGCAGAGCAGGTGGTCTACCTTCACATGCACTTACAGTATGAAAAATCCACCACCCTGGCCCAGCCCTAGCCTATCCTGCCTTCAGCTCACTAGCACCTCCTGCTGTTGAAACCTGGCTCCTCCTGGCCTAGACCCACAGCTCCAGGCCCAGGTCTGGAGAGGAGTATCCCACAGAGGCTGCCTTCTCTCCAAAGTTCTCTGCCACCTTGGAGCCATGGCTATGCAGAAGCAGTTTCAAGAACTCCAGATAAAAGATTTGGCACAAAGGAAAGCACCAGAATTCAGTGTCTGGCCTGTGCTTCCCAGTGTGCTTTTCATTCAGAATTCCATTTAAATAGAGAGGTTAAAAAAAGTTAATTCCATGCCATCCTTGAGGCAGCTTGGTATCTTAGTTTACCAAATAATGTGCTTCTGTTCTCTCTGCATGGTGCTTTCTGCCCTGAATGCCCTTCTCCAGCATCTTCATATTTGTAGACCCCATCTGTCCTTACAGACCCCACTCAAATCCCACCTTCTCCATGAAGCCTCCCTGATCCCTCCTCTGCTGCCACCACCACCACCCAGTCAAAAATCGTTTCATCCTGTACTTATTCATGCTGTGTATAGTTTCCTCATCTGTAAAATGGGCATCATAATAGCACCTACTCTATAAAGTTATTGTGGGAACTGTAAGAACATTTAGAATGAAGCATAGCATATGGGCAAAATTCTATAATCACAGTACTTGCTGTTGTTGTCAATAGATTTGACTGCTCTCCTTTGCTATACCATGAGACTTTGGAGGCAGGGCAGGGAGGAGGTCTTATTCATCTCTGAACCCTAGAGATTAGAAGACAGCCTTGATACCCAACAGATACTCAAGCTCAGAAGAATGTTTGTGGGGTAAGTGAGTGCAGGAGTGGCAGGGGCCAATGATAAGAGCGATCATTGAGTCAACAGACAGACTGCTCTTTACCCCTCCATCTGCCTGGCCATCTCTTGGGGTCATGTAGTACTATGCTGCAATTGTTCAAAACCAGCCAAATTGTCCTGATGCTGGCTGCCGGCATCCTAACCTTCAAACAGTCACCAGAGAGGTGCAGCCGCTGCGGTGCAGATTGATAGCATCACGGAAGCTGCCTTGGGGGCCCTGCTCCTCTGGGGCTGGTAGAGACGGAACCTGTGCTCCTGGCAAAGGCGGGGGGCTTGGTGTTTCTGCAATCCCAGCCCTGCCTGAGGCCTGTATTATAGCAATGAGCATGGTACATTTGACTTTTACCTTTTCTCTCCTGCTTCTCAGCACGGACGCTTCCTAACGGATGTCAGACTTTGAATTTCTTATCATGTTGTTTATATCTAATAAGTGACTCGCCCTGTTTTTTTAAAAGTCAGCTTTTAAAAATACTGTGTTTGAACATCTGTCAAGGGCTGGGGATTAGCTGAATAGGCACTGGATGCCAGGATATTATATTCTCTCTTATCCTTTATACTGTAATTATCTTGATCCTCAAACAACTCAGCACCAGTTACAACCACTTTCGCAGACTTGTTGTTGCTGCAAATTCAAAAAATTATTTTATTTGAATCTAAATTAAACTGATATGTAACAAGGTTTTTTTTTTCATGCTAAGTCTCAAAAAACAGTATCTGCAGATGATTAAAAAACAGTAAAACATGGACAATTTCAAAGTTTATTTCAAGAATAAACTCATGAAAATTCATCTAATTATGCAGCAGTGTACCAAAAATAATCTTTTCCAAACCTAAATTTGTTTAACAAAACACACAGTCAGCTAAGCCAAATGAAAGCAAACGTGTGTTTATGCCACAGTCACCCCCTCCTCCCGGTGCTCAAGTGGGCACGAGGGCTTGGCAGGGTTCAGAAGCCTGTTGGAGGCGTCTGTGTGCTGAGCTGGGCTTGTCATTGTTTCCAATGAGGGGGCTGTTGGCACCCGCTGGTCACAGAGATGGAGCCTGTTGTGAGTGGTCTCTGTTAGGACTAGTGCAGAGCTGGGGTGTGGGAACTTAGAGGATTTACTCTTAGAAACTTAGGGGGCAGGTGACGTTACCAAACTATCATGAACATGAATGCATTCACACTCAGGCTGCATCTGCCACTTACTAATATTAACAGTAATAACAGCTACTGTGTATTGAGCTTTTGCTCTGGGTCAGGTATTTATTCAAGGGTTTTACATTCATTTTATCAACTGATCCATGGAACAAAACTGGGAGCTGGTTGTGGATGTAGACACTGAGGACCAAAGGTAAATCATCTTCCTAAGATCACACAAATATTTGGTTGAACCGATGCGGAAACTCTCTGTTCTTATCTGCTATATCATACCATGTCAGCTCAGCCCTGGGCCAGGTTCTATGGGGAATCCACGGTAATCCCAGCTCTCCCGACCCAGACAAGTCCCTTATTACTCTGGCATCTCATTCTTTTCATCTGCAAAATGGAGAACACAAAACTTGGGGCATAGTAAAAATTCAAAAAGTCATGAAATATCACTATTCCATTAGACTGTACACCCTCAGAGGGCAGAAATGTATCTATTTTATTCGCAATTGTATCCCTTGTATCTCCCATAATAGTAACTCTGCCAGTGTTTGGCACATAATGTTTATTAAGGTGTAAGAAGTGAAAGAGTAAGAGATGTGTCCTTCCCATATGTGGTCTTCAGTCTATTTGGGCAGAAAAAACTAACTTGAGTGAGCAAAGGAGAGAACAAAATGCCAGTGAACATGGCATTAAGGGGATGTGGATGACCTGTCAGGTGACCCATCAGTAGTGTCATATTGTACTTCGCTAAGCATTAGACATTGGGGTCTGGACCCAGTGCCCCAATTTCCTAGCTGTGTGGCACAGGCAAGGTTTTGACCCTTCTGAGCTTTTGTTGTCAGAGAGGAATCCTCGTGACCTTACTCTGCTTTTCTCGTCGTACGGTTGTAAGGATCCCATCAACTACAGAAAGCACTGTCACACGCTGTATGAAACCATCATCATTTTTGACAATGAGAATGGGGAAACGAGGCTGAACCCACTGGAGGAAATGGCTAGAAGTTGAAACCATGAAGGAGGGGCCAGATTTTGCTGTAAATTAGAATGGATACCAGGAAGAGAACGAAAATCAAGGGTCTATGTCAGGTTCAGATCCTGTTTCCAGAAGCCTGTAGCATCCTGAGGTTCTTACTCACTCTATCACTTGCCACCCAGTGGCAGTATTAGGCACTCACTAAATATTTTTAAAGTTTAGTTCATTTGTCTTAATTGAAATATATGAATTGGATTGAATGGAATGGAATGGGTTCAAAACCTAACTAAAACCCACCTCCCTGCAACACAAATAAAATAAAATCTGCAAATCAACTATCTTCACAAACTCCATGGTCTGTCCCACCACTGTACCTTTTCTCTAACTGAAGCAGAGAACATGAGGAAGGAGCCTGGCTGCAGGAAAGGTGCTTGAACACCCAGGAGGAAGAGACCTAGGATTTCCAGGGAAATAGAAAGGTCCCTTATCCCTCAGATTACTTGAAACTTGCATTCCAAAGTTGGCTTAACAAATGAGGGTCTTTTATCTCAGCATTCATGTATTAATTCAGTGAGTATTTTTAGTCCCTGCTGAGTGTCTGGCACTGTGCTACTTCTTGGGTCTCCGGACTTTTAAAAATTTCCTATCTCTGTTACCTTGTGCAAGTCCTCAGTTTATTTAGCTGTAAAATTGACATCATTTTTCATGCCTTCCAGAGTTGGTAGGAGGATTGAATGAGATTAAAATGCTTAGCACACCACTGGACATATAGTGACTATTTTAAAAGAAGTAGTAATTAAAGAATTAAGGATAAAGAAAGCAAGATCTCTGGATCTAACAGGCAGATAAGTCATAGGAAGAACTAATTAGAGTTGGGAGTTGAAAGCAATGCATGCACATACAAAACACAGACCTGACTGCTGGAAAACCTCCCCCTGCCCACCCTTCCACTCCCACTGAGCCCAATCTCCTGAGGCCTCCTAGCTCTCCAGACCCACCTCTCACAGCCCCAACCTCTGCCCCCTGCTAGGTGCCCTCCTCTTCTGCCACACATGGACTTGACTGGTTAGTCCTTAAAGAGACTGCGTCCTTTCAGGCCTCCCAGCGACTTGGAAAAGCCCCAGTAATTCGGCAAGACCTGGCTAATGTCAGGCCCTCTGGGAGATCTTGTCCTCTTGTCCTGGCTAAAGTTTGTTCCCTCCTCGTATTCCTACAGAACTTGGACAGACAGTTGATGCAATGTCCATTTTGTGGCCAGCTTTCTGGTAGACCACCAGCTCCTCAAGGTAAGAGCCTACCCTTCACTGATTCTTGTGTCTGTGGGGTCTAGACCAATGCCTGACATGGGGGTCTTCGGTGATGAATGGGATAGAGGGGTTAAGCAGACAGGCAAGAAGAGAACAAGTGATTCTGGACAGCAGTCCCCAAAGGTGAGGTTGGGTCCAGGGATTGGCTATTAAGACTCCTGGAGAAATTCTGCAAACAAAACCAAACCCATACATATTTCCACCCTTCTGAGATTCTGTCCGTGGGTGGGGCCCAGGAAAAGATGGGTTTTACCTTGAAGCTAATGAAGCTTAAACTTCAGGACCCTTTACCTGCACAGCCCCTTCCAGGTTCCTGGGAGCTCCAGCAATTTCTTTCTTTCTTTTTTTTTTTTTTTTTTTTTTTTTTTCTGTTGTAGTCCTTGCTACTCCAACAATTTCTTATTCTTAATTTTATATTTTTAAAAAAGTGTCCTCCATATGGAATGAGTTCAGGCCTCACAAAACTTGGGCCAACCTCTGGTCCCAGATCTGGAGTTTTAATAAGCTGGTCATGTGATTCCAATACACCAAGAGGGCTGGGGATCGCTTGCTACTCAATGTGCAGTTCACAGACCAGAATCATCAGCTCCACGGGTGAGTGTGTTCGAAATGCAGAATCTCAGCCCTCCACTCAGACCCGCTGCATCTGAGTCCCCATTTTCACAGGATCTCTGGGCTGATGTGAAAAATATCACATTCGAAATAAAGTTTGTGAAGTTCTGCTCTAGTAGTTTCTCTGAGAGAAAAATAATTTCCAGCTGTGAGATCAGGGAGGCCTTCCTGGGGAGGAGATGATCTCTGAGCGAGGCCCTGGAGTAGTGGCAGTATTTGGGTGTAAGGAACTGCATCCCAGCAGAGGGAGCAGCATCAGGAGACCCTTGGAGATGGGAAGTATGAGGACGCGTACAAGTACTCCAGGACCTTTTGGCTGCACTTAGAGAAGAACGATCGTAGGTAAGCTGTCTGGAGTGGGAACGAGAGAGGCAGGCAGGCCTTGGAGGCGCGCAAGTGCTGGGTTAAGGTCTCTGGATTTTAATACATAGATATGTGAAGACTTTGTGTTTGAGTGCAGAAAACATGAGAGATCAAGCTGCAAAAGCAAAACTTCCCTTGGGAGCGGGAAGAGGGCACCGATATCCATTCATGCTCAGGTACAGATTATTTATGCCCAAGTCTTTCCTGAAAGAGGTAAAAGAAGGGTTAGGAAGCCAAGAGAGAGGGCTGAGAGAAAGTCCTGGGAGGCACCCATATTTTTTCCCACCCTGGAGGGCTGGTGAGAGTCTCAATACTGCTTTCACATTGGGAACTTCATGAATATTAGCTGACTGTGGTTTAAAGGGGGATGGGGAGGGGGGGAGCTGGTGTGGTCCAGACGAGTCCAGTGAGCTCCTCATCACCCCCTACTCCCTTCAGGCTCCACCCCTGCAGCTTCCTCTATTTAACTCATTCCTGTAGCCCCAACAAAACCTCCTGTAGGGTTGTTAAGAAGGTTACGGGGATAATATAGCAAAGTACCAGGAATATATTAGGACCTGAAAAAGTGCTTGTAATCTTTTAAACTTGGAGTCATAGCTCATGGTTCACCCATTTTTCTACCTTATACCTGGTTCAAGTTCTAACACAGAGTAGAACATTTTCAACGAACGTTCGATGGAAAAAATTGCCACAACACCAGCTAATTGTCATTTGGCTTTATGGGTTTCGTCAAGGGTTATGATACTATACACACCTTAATAACATACCCCAATAACAGTTTAATGAGCACTTACTCTGCGTCAGTCACTGTGTTAAGCATTTTACATATATTATTTCATCTAATCCCATCGTACAGATGAGAACGGGACACTTAGAGATGTTAAGCATCTTGCTCAAAGTCCCATTGTTATTAGGAGGCAGAGCTAGAGATAGAACTGAGCACAAGTGTGAGATCAAAGCACCACTCAGCTGTGAAGCCTCTTATGGGTGTCACAGGCAGAACAGATTCCACCAGGAAGTGTACATTTGGCTTCTCCCCACCCCCGCCCCACCTTATGCAAATGCTAGAGAGAGTCAGCATCACAGTTTCCTACTGAGGGGATTGTAGTCTCACAGAGTTAGAGATGGAGAAAAGATTAGGGAATGAAGGGTTGATCAATTCTGCTGTCTTACAGATGCTAACATGTAGGCCCAGAGAGGTTGCTTGACTTGCTCAAAGTAACACAGCATGAGAGTGAAAGGGTTAGGCTCCACATAAGGTTTCTTGGCTCTTACAATATGGTTCTTACATTAAGACAAAAACAAACATTAAAAAGAAAAAACAGCTTGTCTTGTTTTGCTCTACCCTCACTTTTTCAAATCCTTCCCTCTGCACCAGATCTCTCCTTCTCTCTCTTTTAAAAATTCATTAATTTGTTGCTCCAGCAAATATTTATTGAGGCACTATAGTGAAGTAAGTTGCATTCAGGGAAGAGTCAGGAATTTAAGAATAAACAAGAGTTAAGCAGGGGCTTCCCTGGTGGTGCAGTGGTTAAGAATCCACCTGCCAATGAGGGGACATGGGTTCGAGCCCTGGTCTGGGAAGATCCCATATGCAGTGGAGCAACTAAGCGCATGTGCCACAATTACTGAGCCTGTGCTCTAGAGCCTGCGAGCCACAACTATTGAGCCCATGTGCCACAACTACTGAAGCCCCCGTGCCTAGAGCCCATGATCTGCAATAAGAGAAGCCACGGCAATGAGAAGCCGCGCACTGCAATAAAGAGTAGCCCTCGCTCTCCACAACTAGAGAAAGCCTGCACACAGCAACAAAGACCCAATTCAGCCAATAAATAATTAATAAATAAATAAATAAAGCTCATCTCTAAAAAAAACCAAAAAACAACAACAACAACAAAACCACTATGTATTAAAAAAAAAGTTTAGGAGCAAGAAAAGAAAAAAGAAAAAGAAAGGAACAAGAAAAGGAATAGCAAAAGTAAAAAGCAAGAGAGGGGAGAGGGAAGGGAGAAAGGAAGAAAAGAGAAAACAACATTATTTGAGCACATTCTATGTGACAGGCACTCTTCTAAGCATGGTACATGTATTTATTTAAACCCAAACACAGAAACCCTATGAGGTAGTCACTTTCATTATCCTCATCTTACAGACGAGGCACTTGTGGCACAGAGACTTGAAGTTAATTGCTCAGAGTCAGACAGCTGGAAGGTGGCAAGGCCAATACATAAACCTAGCAGATCTGGCCTGAGACCTTGCTGGGGCCTATGGAGGTATTTGTGTTGAAATGTCCTCCAGTTGCCCTGATGTCCCCTGGAAGGGAAGCAGACGCCCACCGTAGGCACGACAGTGTTCCTGAGAGTCTTTCATCATTTTTCTCCATTGTTGTTTTCTGAAGAACCATCCTCACTTGGTTTGCCATGGACCCTCAGCCTCAGGGCATGAAGAGAGGCCTGCATTGCACCTAGGACAGTGGACAGGGCAGCCCGGAAAGGTCATGTGATTTAGAGCCAGGAAAGCAGGGACTTAGCTGTGTGCCTGCCACTCACTAACTGTGACATATGACAAGTCAATTCACCTCTTCAAGTATATGGCTCCTCTTCTGGAGAATGGGAACAAGTCAGTTCTACCTTGTGTGGTTTATAAAATCAAAAGGCAAAACCAAAGACAAATTAAACACAGCCAGCAACCCTCCTCTGCTTATTTTGTGTAGAAGTTTGTTTAAAGAAAGAAAGAAACTGTGTGGGAGGCCTGAATTTAGGATGGGGATGATGGAGAGAACCCAAAGAGGAAGAAAGGCTTAGGAGATGAGCTTTCTGCGGGTAATGCTAGTAGGATGGGTTGTTTTGGAAGAACTAGAAAGGGCCCAGGTGATAGTTAATTGTCTCTGGAATAGATGAATGGTTACAGTCATTCATTCATTCAATAAATGTTTATTGAATGTCTCCCATGTGCCAGTCACAGCACTAGACACTGGGGCACAGTGGTTTATAGAACAGACATGGTCCTGATTTTCATAGAGCTTGCCGTCTGCAGAGAGTCAGACACTGAACAAACACACACAGAATTTAAATGCATTATTATAAACGGTGACATGTGCTAGGAGGCAAAGGAAAAGAAGAATTTTCTGTAAGAGAGGAAAACAGCATTGAGCAGGTGGGGACACACCAGAGGACTCAATACCCTACCTTCCGCATTCTCCCCCTACCACCCTCACCACACTGCCCCCACCCCCTACCCCCCACCGCCCACCAACTGCTATTCAAAACATCATTGGCCTCTGCTCCCTACAGGTTTGTACGATCTTGGTTCAGTGAGTATCTTAGTCCATTCAGGCTGCGATAACAAAATACCATAATCTGGGGGGGCTTATAAACAACGCATATTTAGTTCTCACATTTCTGGACGCTGGGAAGTCCAGGAGCCTAGCACTGGCAGATTCAGGAAACGCTTCCTCATTGGTGGCCGTCTTCTCACTGTAACATCCCATGGGGAAAGGGGCAAAGGAGCTTTCTCAGGCTTCTTTTTATAAGGGCACTAATCCCATTCATGAGGGCAGAGCCCTCATGACCTCAACTCTTAATATCATCCCCTTGCAGGTTAGGATTTCCACATGTGAATTTGGGGGACACGAACATTCAGACATAGCTATGAGCCGTCTTTTGAACGCTGAGAAAAACATGTGCACCTGTCCCCAGGCGCCAGGCTGCTTTCATCATCAGTCTTCTTTGATGGGGCTTCCTGCATATCATTTTTATTCCTACTTCTACAGATTTAAAAAAATGTTCACAATAGTACAATGACTTATCTAAGATGACACAGCCCGTATGACTGTTCTAGGACTCAAGATGCGTGCTCTGAGGGAGGGTGACATAAGAGATCCTGACAGTATAGAGAAGGCAGAGGGCATGCCTGATTTAGAATGAGGATAAGTGAAGTTCTAACCCTTCGGAAGCTAGAAATAGGGACAACAGCCATTCTCTGGAAGGCCTACAACTGGTTCAGTTTGAGTGACAAGAAACAGCCCTTCAAACCCAGAGGCAGGATTTTCAGATCTCTAAAGGGAGCTGTGGTCCGATGGAGAGGAAGGGGCTTTTCCTAGTACTCCTGTTTCTGGAGGGACAGGGCCTCAGCCACCCCCATAACAGTGCAAGCCAGAGACCCGGGGCTTCAGGTGGCCTGGCTAAGTTGCTCCCACACAACTGCAAAACAACACTCAAACAAAAGAAACAGAGTGTGAAGGGAGGCTCCAGGCAGAGGTCAGGTCCCCAAGCCAGCCCCAGCCCTGAGCCGGCCCGGGGCTAGGGCCCTCCCCAGAGCGGCTTCAGAGGCCTGCAGCGGCCGGCCCTGCAGTTCCCAGATGCGGACAGTAGGTGGCAGTGGGTCGTGAGAAATCCCGGTCCTCGCCGGGCCGTGGCTCCGGAGACCCAGCCGGGAGAAAAACGTGGCTGGGCTTCGGCTGCGAGGGCGACAAACGCCCCCGGGGTGGGGCAAGGGGGCTGTCCCGGGACCCGGGGCTCTGCCCCAGCCGAGGTCAGCGAGGACCTGAGAGGCAGCGCCTGGAGCGGGACATGGCGGGCTCCCTGCGGCTCCCGGTGCCCATGCGGCTGTACTGTCACGCGGACCCCTTGGGGCCCCTGCACCCTGGTGAAGGCCCTACCCACTGACTTGCTAGCCAGAATGTGTGCCCGGCGTGGGAATTTATTTCCTACGCAAATAACTTTTTTTTTTTTAAACTGAAAAAGAAACTGCCCTTCGGAGAGGTTAAGGGATTGCTGTAGCCACGAGTCGGCTGGGGCTGTGCGGGACTTAAACCCAGTCCTGTCTAATGAGTCGGTGCTTTCTTCTCCTGTGCCAGTACCCAGTGGGGGACCCCCTTGCGAGAACGCCTGGGTGTAATGCGGAGTGACCTCGGGTCTGCCTTTAAAACTTTTGGCTCAGCCACGGTGTGGCCCTGGGTCGCTTCTTGACTCCACTCTAAGGCAGTGTCCAGCGAGGAGAGGAGCTGCGATGGGCCCTGGGTGGCCTTCAAGCGCCCTAAATCGCTCCCCAGTCCCTAACTGCATACCTTCCCCCTTGCCCAGCAACCTCCCGGATGTCTCCTGAGCCAGGACCATGACGGACCTGGCCCCACCTCTGTCTGTCTCCTCTAATAAGCAATACTGGCTCTCAGCCCCTCTCACAGCCTCTGACATTTTAAAGCACTTACTCTCGAGTATTCGTTGCATCTTTACAACCACGCTGCGAGGCAGGCAGAGAAGGGGTGTTTCTATTTACAAAAGAGAAAACTGAGGCTTCGGAGCAGTGATTTGCCAGTCAGTGCGTGGCTGAGCGGGCCTTGAACCCCAGGTCTTCCCAGCTGCCTCCCTCGTGCTCCACCGAGCGGGAGCAGGGGTGCTGGTGGCAAGAGCTCCCCTGCAGGCAAGGCCGCTTCGGCGCCTGCCTCTTCCACTCCCGACCGCGGGCGGGGAGCGGCGGACAAATTAATTCAAGCTATCTTTACATTATGTATAATGCTGCATGATTTTATTTTGCTTCATTCCCGAAATCTTTTACAGTAATTAGTAGCCGAGTAAAATATAAAAATTAATGCAATATAACACTTTAATGGTAATAATACACCATCCTGTCTAATTAATAAAATCTGTTGTTTCCAAGCACGATTATTTATTTGACAAATTGATAGCACACATCCTGTTCATACCCTCTTTCCCGGCTCCCATCCTTTCAGTTTATTGAATAAAATTGTAGCAGGAAAATAAACAGATTGTCTTCTGACCTGACAAGCAAGTGAGAAATAAACCCCTCACTCATACATCTCTAATTGTTCTCAACAATATTCTCTAACACATGTCCAGGTCGGTTAGAAATGAATCTCAATTTCTCCTTCCTTTTGTCTTCTCTTTTTTTTCTTCTTAATAATTGTGTATCATTATAGGGAAAAGAGATCTACCTCCCCTTTTTCTTTGGGTAGCGTTTGTATTGGGGTAGCTTAGAGAGATGAATTTTGTCACTGCATTCAGGGATTCTGACGGCTGGCTAACTGAGCAATTGCTTGGGCTCTGCTGAGAGGAGGTTCGGGCTGCTCTGAGCTACTGCTGCAGAGGAATGCTGAACCCACCTCCGAGGCAGCAGGAGGAGATCAGAAGCGGAGCAGGGAGGGAGTTCCCTGGTTGCCTAGTGGTTAGGATTCTGGGCTTTCACTGCCATGGCCGGGGTTCAATCCCTGGTCAGGGAATTGAGATCCCATAAGCCGTGTAGCTCAGCAAAAAAAAAAAAAGGAAGCAGGGAATAGGCTGAGGGGACTGTCACTGGGAGTTGGGAAAACAAAACCTGGAGAAGGGTTAGGGCAGGATACTCAGGCCTGGCAATATTTGTGGGTAGGGGCTGAAGAGCAATGTCCAGTGTTATCGTGTGTGTGGGTGTGTGGAACTTGGGATGAAACACTGATCTAATTACAAACTCGAATGTGTATTATTTTATGTAACACAGGGCCATTTTACATGCTGTGAAAATATGAAAGCATTGTAAGCTATAAATAGGGACTCCGAAGCAGAGATAGAGACACAGAGACAGATGGAGAGAAAGACACACAGAAAGAGCAAAACAGAAAGAGAAAGAAAAAAAAAAAAAGAGGTAGACTCACCATCTAAAGCTTGCTTTGCAGCATTTTTCTCTGAAAGAAAAATTGTTATGTGATCTGTGTTTGGGGGAAAGCTATGCTATGCCCAGCTTTCAAGCTGCATTTGCTGTAATAAAAAAGGAAAAAATCTCCAAGTGCACACAGGTGAAGAAAGTCACCCTCTCATGGAAGCTGGCCTTAGTACACAGGCAGAGATGTACATACCTGAACACACACACATGCACACAGGTGTACACACACACACACACACTACGGCCACTACGACATACAACAAATGCACACACACCCTGCTGAGCCCAGGTGTTGTATCAGTACACTCTTGCCACGTTGCTAAGACTTCCTGGGCCACCCTGCCTCCCCCTAAAGTCTCAATACTCTGATTTTATTAAACTTCTCCCACCTTTTCCTTTTGATTTACTCCCCCACCCCACCATCATGATGAGCTAATGCATTATCTTAATAATAATTTTTAAAAGAATTTAAATAAGATTTGCTTGACAGCATTTTCTAGTATCTCTGGACGCCCATAAAGTAGATGGTTACTTCAGGCTTTTTGCCAACACCCAGGTATACAGAAGGTAATTGATAAGTGCAGTTTGAGTACTTTACCGTGTATAAAGTGCTTCCCTATGAATTGTTTCTGGATAGTGGTTACTACACCCATTCTACAGATGAGGAAACAGGTAGCCTCTTTCTAGGAGGAAGCAGTTAAGGTATTTATTGAAAAATAATATTTACTGAGCACTTTCCACAGGTCAGGCACTATCTATACACTATATAGGCATCATTTCATTTAATCCTCACAATAATTCCATTGTTCAGTTATTACTCCCAATATGATAGATGAGGAGACTGATATTTAGAAGGTTTGTGTAATTTGTCCCAAATTATACAGTTAATATATGATAGGGCTTGTGTTTGAACACTCATCTGTCTGGATTTGCAGTTCCTGAAAGTCCCATCTCTGATAGTCACTGAGCAAGTAACATTACTGGGACTCAGTTTCCTCAACTATAAAATGATTACAATTCTCACCTCGTGGGATTGATATGGTGGCTAAAGGAGACTAGGTATACAGATATAGAGATATAGTTATATATATATATATAAATACATATATATATATAGGTATAGGTATCTATCTATCTATATATATCGTGCACATCAGAGCATCAGGCATGCATTAGGAGTTTAATAAAATGCTTTTTTTCCCTTAAATTTTCCTTTTGTCCCTATGTCAGCCACTCCTCCAGAAACTTCCTAAAAGATAACTCAGTGGGCTGGAGCTGTATGTAGTGGCAGTTCCAAGTTCCAAGCCTTGGTTTTACCATTTGCAAAGCAGGGAATGAATGAACAGCTTTTTGTGAAGACAAAATGAGTTGAAGCATGAGAGGTCAGCACAGTGCCTGGTATACAGTTGGTGCTAAATAAATATTTGTGAAAGGAAAGAAGGGAGGGAGGAAAGGACCAGGAAAGTGGTGCCCAGGTGCTTGGGAAGAAACTGTGCCCCAGGAGCTCTCAAGGCCTGGGGCCCGATCCCAGCCGGGCTTCACCAAGCATTGGGTAGGAATGTTCCAGAGGATGGTGAGTGTACTGCAGACCTGCTCAGTGCCATCGATCAATATGTTTTATGATGGATCTAATTAAGCTCTCTAACGAGGGATCACAAGATGACAATTTATCCCAGAGCCATCACTCATTAAAATGCTATTTCAGGAGATGACATCGTTCTAGCCTTAATTTGCAGAGTTTGCGTGACTGGAATCCCTTAAGAGCAGAGATGCCCCTTGTCATTTTCTCATCACCTCTGGGGTAAAGGGCTCAGAGGGGCCCCGAGAGGCACAGGAATTTGTCAGGTGTTGTAACAGCTCAGGCCCCACCTTCCCTGCTCTGGCCCGCTCCCACCAGCAGGTGGTGAATCTCCGAGGGAAGGCAGGCAGCCTGTGCTGTGCAGAGGCCCACTTTCAGAGTCAGAAGCTCCTCCGATGTCTAGTCATGTTGGCTGAGGAAGTGACTGCTCCTGTTGAAGCCTCAGTTTCCTCATCTGTAAAGAAGTCATATTGATGTCCTCCCCTTCCCCCATCTCATATAATTGTTTGCATGATTAAAGGAGATCATGGAGAGCTTTATAAAATGGTGGAAAGAGCACAGACAATGAAGTGAAAGCCTCTAGATCAACACTCTGTTCTATGACCCACTAGCTGTGTGACTCTGGACAAGTTACTTAGTGTCTCTGAAACCTGTTTTTTGTTTTGTTTTGTTTTGTTTTGTTTTGTTTTCATGTGCAAAGTGAGTCAATAGTACTGTCTACTTCAAAAAATTGTTGGGAAAATTTTAAGAGTTTTATATTCAGCTCGGTTTCTTAGGATCCCAGGGATAAAGAGATGAAGAGACATGGCAGTTTCCTGAGGGATCCTGTCACAGCTTAATATCCGCAGAATAATATCTACACCAAGGACAAGTTACAAACCCAAAGAGGACCTGATTAAGCCGTGCTGGCTATATTCTAGAAGACATAAGAAGAAGTGGCATTTTAGCTAGACCTTGAAATAGGAGAGTTTATTCAGTTGAAGAACAGAAGAAAGGGCATCCCAGGATGAGGGAGCAGTCAATATAAGCAAAGAGCCTGTGGTGGAGAAAGCTGCAGAGAGGAGTGGTTTGTGGGTGAATAAAGGAAAAGAAGCCGAGAGGCGCAAGCAGAAAGCAGGTTTTTCAGGTCCTTGAATGCTATGCAAAAAAAGCATCTGAACTTTATTAAAACCCTGAAACCTTACAAAGGATGACTTTAATGAAATCTCATGACAGCGCTCGCATGTCAGAGAAAGAAGGCAGATTCTGGTGCTTCTGCCGACAAAGGTGGCTTGGAACCTACAGAGTGAACCTCATCTGTTTGCCGTGACCTGGAAGACCACAGCCCTGGGTACAAAGTGCCATAGCCTTCTGAAGACCACACCAAGAAATCAAAATGGCAATGGTACCTTGAATTTGGGACTGCTTTTCTTCCGAAGAAGGAGACTAGGAAAAGGAAACTGAATTAGTTGAGCTGCTAGCGTGCAGCAGGGATGTGGCATTTAATTCTCATAACATTCTCAATTATGTGTGCTTGTCCCCACTTCCCAGATGATGCATTCAAGTCTCAGAAGAGGTCAGAGGCCTTCCTAAGGTGACCAGCTAATAAGAGCAGAGCCAGGATTTGATCCATGGTCAGCCAGTCCCAAAGCAGTGCTTCTACCACTGCACGCTCTCTCACCAAATGTTTTCACAGCTGAGACCTCCGGTTTGGGCAATTAATCTCCATTTTTCAGAGGAGGATACTGACACACAGAGAATTCTCCAGAAAGCATCTTGCCCATGGACACCTTACATCAGATAGCTTTCTGATAGAAAACAGAGATAGAATTCTGATCTGACAGCAATGGTGCTGAGGAACGTGTTTTCCTGAAACTCTGGGACAGAATTGATGACCTGATTTCAATCTGTCTTTCCAGAAGCCATTTGCCTTTGCTCATTCCTGACTCCAAGGGCAGATGTGACCACTCTTGGCTCTTTGATTTTTGAGGGGGTAGAGATATGGAGTTGAGCCACTTTCCTATTACATAATAAAATCATTCCCTTAACAAAAAAAAAATGTTGGGGCTGGGGAGGACTCACAGTTTCCAATTCAAGTGCTTTTCAAAAAAATAGAGGAAAACATAGTTAAAAATATATGAAGAAAGAATGCACCCCTAAATGTGAAATTGTTCAGAAATAGGTATCTGTAATAGGATTCAAAGTGTTCATGACAGCTACTACTTACACTGTTTAAAAAGTTGCAATTAGTACCAAAAGGCTTGGATGAAGAAAACATCATATCACAGGCATATTTATAAAACAACTTCCATCAGCCAAAGGAAAAATGGACAGAACTCTATTACAAGCTTTTTATATTTGAAGAGCAATTTCTAATAATATATCTAGAAGCCATTTCTGAAATTGACTTAGTGTGCATGATCTGGGATTAATGTTTTCTGCAAAATCACATGCTCGTTGGGACGTAAACATTTTGCACTTCTGTTCCACCTCCTGGTTCAGAAGAATGCACCTCCAATGTGTAAAATGATCTATCAAAATTAATTGTGAATGCCCTAATACAATCAAGTCCACCTCATTAGGCAAACATTTAAATTATTAAGTTAAATAGTGGGATATTTCAATATAATCTTGTTATGCTATTTTTATGGCAGTACAAATGCTATCTACAGATGGGCTCAGCTTCCCAGCCTTGCCACTATTGTTGATAGCACTTACCACCTCCATCGCCAGATTTCACAGCTGTACGACATAGGTCCAGTCACAGGCACTTTCTCACTCCCATGTAATTACTGATGGAGCACCTACTATGTGCTAAAATTTCAAAGCTAGAGAAGACCTTCAGGATTATCTAGTCACCTCGTTTTGCAGATACAGGAACTGAGGTTCTGAAAGGTTGGGTAATTTTTCATGGATCACACAGCAAATGTGTGGCAGAGCTGCATGAAGAATCCTGGCTTCCTGACTCTGCATCCAGCCCTCTGTTCTCTTTTTCACTCTTCTGAATTGGTTTCCCTGTCCATCTCCCTCTCTAATTCAAATAGAAATATAGAAATAAAATAGATCAGGTTCATGCTGGACATATTTTGAATAATTAGTCTTTTGCAAAAGGACTCTTTTATCCCCGCCCCCCCCCCCCATACCATACAAGATATATTCCCAACCTGGTTGTTCTTCTCAGAGCTTTAAATAGCTTGTCCTTTCCAAGTTCCTCCAGCCAGCAAACAGCTATTCATCATTCGATATTTCCTTGAAGGCCAGCCCAGCAGAGACATGTTTGCAAGAAATAAGATCTGGATGTCTCAGATTCCAGCCCCTAAATTAGTCTCTGGGTATGTGTATGTTGCAGGGAGGAAGAACAAAGAGGAAACAAACAGGAACTGAAGCAGGCCTGAGGTCCAGGCATCACCAGGGGCTGGATGCTCATATTGGGATCCAGATAATACACAGTCTGGTCCTCACCAGAGCCACGCTCCCCTTCCCCTCAAGGGAATATGTCCACGCTCCCTAAAGATTCAGCTTTCACCCCAGTTCTGAAGGCAGATCTGAGGAACCTCTAGACCCTATCCTACTCTTTGTCAATAAGTGAAATGAAGACCTTCCCTGTGTGCCCTTTTCAGTGTTTGACTCATGTGTGGACACAATTCTCCTTTCCTTTTCCCTGGGGCATGACTGAGACAGGGATAGAACTACCAAAGACATTGCCAAGGGGAACTAAGAACAGAGGGGATCATGAATCTAGATAATCCACCTTGCAGAGTTGAGCTGGTTCCCTGATCCAGACCCCAGGGCTGTGTTATGACTTGCATGAGTCCTGGTGGGCACTTTTGCCTCCGAGGGGAAATTCCCCTGTAAAACATTAAAAATTTTAAAAACTTCAAATTGTATTTTGTGACTACATTAATGTAAGAGGACTATATTAATACTATGAAATAAAACTTTTTTCAACATAAAACTTTTTTTCTGATTTTAAAAGAAATTAAAATGTTTTTGTGAGTCCCTCCCTAATGCCCCCTGGGCTCTGGGCACTGAGCCTACACTGTGGTTAATGGTTAAACTGGCACTGCCAGGCCCAAGGGCATGAGGCTCGAGGAGAAGAGAACCTCCCACTCTGCCTCCATCTGGTGGATGAACATCAACCCCAACAACCTGGAAATATCTCACTTCTTTGGTTGTAGGCAAGAGGGAAGAGATTTATCTTCTATTCTCTCGTTTCCCATTTCATGTCTGGGCACAGATTGAAAATCATGGGTGGAGGAAGATGCCACCCTCTTTCATATAAATCAAACTCAGGTTCTCCAAGGTTATCACTGGAGGAGGATAACCTTTATTCCTTGTCCTCTCAGTTTGATTCCCTCTGCCACTATCTCACCGGAACTATGTGAAGACACATTCTTCACGTACTAAAATGCAGCTCAGTCCGGGTTTGAATAGTCAAAAAGACCTTCCCAAGGGAAGCAAACACAGAGAAAACTGAATTCATGATACAAAAGGAAGGGCACATAAGAACAGAAGATGTTTGTAGCTATGACTCAGCAGAGGGACCTGGGTAGCCTTTGTTTAAAGGGCTGTAGGAATTGAAACCTTGCACACTACCGGTGGGAGTATAAGTGGGTACAACCACTTTGCAGAAGCATTGGCAGTATCTGCTAAAGTTGTCACATGACCCAACTTTTCTACTCCTAAGTACTACATGGAACCATATGAAACTGCCGACATTTGGCTGATTTTGATTTACAAAAAATGGCAATTTAATTTGATTCAATCTAACACATAACCAACAGAAATGCATATATACGTTCATCAAAAGTCATGTGTAAGATTGGTCGAGCAGCACTATTCATAGTAATCAGGCACTGGACACAGTGAAAACCCCATCAACTATAGCATGGATAAATAAATTATGGTTTGTTCATAGAACAGTGCATGCAGTGAGGGTAAATAAATCAGCACTACGTACAACAAATTAGATGGCTCTCGCGAACACAATGCTGATTGAAAGAAGCCAAACACAAAAGGGTATATGCTGCATGATTCATTTACATAAAATTCAAGTGCAAACACTACTAATCCCTGTTGTTAGACGTCAGAAAGGGATTACTGTAGGAAAAGGGGACTAGGTATCGACCAAAAAGGCACATGAGGGACGCTTTCTTGATCTGAGCACCAGTTTCATGGGCGTGTGTACATTGAGAAAATTTGCCAAGCTACATGAGTTGCACATTTCTCTATATGTGCATTTCCCCTTCTTAAAAAGTTTAGGTAAAAAAAAATAAGTAGCCTGCAGAAGGACTCAGGCAGCTGTTGGAGCAGAGACAACACCAGCTGGCTTCAGGGGTGCCTGCACTCTGCCCTCCAGTTCTTGTTTGTGCCTTAGCAAATATTTTGACCATTATCTAATACAGGCTCTGTGCCAACCACTTCACAGGCTTTATCTCACTTAATCCCCAACTTAACATCACAGTGGACCCTATTATTTTTGTTATTTTGAAACATTTTGTATTAAGTATAGTTGATTTATAATATTATGTTAGTTTCAAGCATATAGCAAAGATTCAGTTGTATATGTATGTATTTTTTCAGATTCTTTTCTATTATAGGTTATTACAAGATATTGAATATAGTTCCCGGTGCTGTGTAGTAAATCCTTGTTGTTTATTTTACATATAATAGTTTGTATCTGTTGATCCCATACTCCTAATTTATCCCTCCCCACCTCCCTTTCCCCTTTGGTAACTATAAGTTTGTTTTCTATGTCTGTGAGTTTGTTTGTGTTTTGTAAATAAATTCATTTGTATTATTTTCTAGAATCCACATATAACTGAGATAATATTTGTCTTTCTCTGTCTGACTTGCTTCACTCAGTTTGATAATCTCTAGGTCCATCCATGTTACTGCAAATGGCAATATTTCATTCTTTTTTATGGCTGAGTAATATTCCATTGCATATATGTCCCACATCTTCTTTATCCATTCATCTGTTGATGGACACTTAGGTTGCTTCCCTGTCTTGGTTATTGTACGTAGTGCTGCTGTGAACACAGGTGCATGTGTCTTTTCAAATTAAAGGTTTTTGTCTTTTCAGATATATGCTCAGGAGTGGGATTGCCAGGTCATACAGTAGCTTTATTTTTAGTTTTTAAAGGAACCTTCATATTGTTTTCCATAGCGGCTGCACCAATTTACATTCGAGGTGGATCCTATTATTATCCCTACCTGATGGATGGAGAAACTGGGGAAAATGAGGCTTGGAGAGGCTAAATATTCACTTAAATGCACACAGCCATGAGAAACCAGTATCTGATGCCAGGACTATATTCCTTCCGAGCCCTCACTCTTAATGTCCACACTCCAGAATCAAAGTAATCGGGATCACCCCAGACAATCGAACGTTACAACTCCCTTTGATTTGCGTCCAGATCCTGCCTATTCGAATCCTACTTTTTCTCACTGGTCCCTGTTCTTGTCCTGCCCAGCAGCATGGCTACCCACAAACCTGTAAGATCCCTCAGAAGGGGCCCGGGACGTGCAATTGGGGAAGTCACTTGCCCAGGACAGCAGAGAAGTGGTTTCCCCCTTGCTGCCTGCTAGGCCAGGGCCAGCCAGCCCACAGGCCCTCAGCATCCCTGTGGGTTATGCCAGGGACATCCCAGCTCCATCTTCTTGTGCTCATGTTCGTTTTGGACTTCAGTTCTGAGTATCCCTTTAAATGTTTCTGTGTTGGTTTTACACGAAAATATAATACGTGGAAAATTAGGGCCATGGGCCACAACAGAGGCAAACTCGGCTTCTGCCTTCTCTGACCACAAACTCAACCTTGCCTGGCCCCGGATCTTTCCACAGCACTGTTCCCATTCCCTGTGAGTGTGGGAAGAAGTGCCAAGAAGAAAGGCAGGAAAGAGCACTTCCTGCGTGGACTGCACAAATCCATTTACGTAGTCTTTCCCTTTAATGCACGCAACACCCCTGGGAATTGGGTATCGTTACCCTCATCTTATTGCTGAGGAACCTTAGGGAGGTTAACTGTGAGGGCTGGTGTTTTCCCTGGCATGTGATGGTGAGGCAGGGAGAACCCTTGCTCTCTCATGGTCTGAATTCAACATTCCCAGAGCCCCTGCATTGAATGTGGACACAGAGAGCTCGCTGTCTCGTGATCTTGGTGACATTTGCAAGGCACATGCTGGAGCACATAGGAGGGAGCCAGCACTTCCTGTGAGGGGCAAAGGAAGCGAGATATTAGCAGGTGGGCATTCTGGGTTCCAGCTCGGCCACTTACTTCATGTGGCCTTGGAAAAATTACTTCCCCTGCTGGCCCTGAACTTCCCCATGTGGGCAATGAGGGATCGGGATGTATTAATATCTGCTGGCCTTCCCAGCTCTAGTCCTCTTGTATCAGTGAGGAGATGCTCTTGGACCTGGACCCTGAGGTATTGGTACCAGTAGGGAAATACTCTAATTTTCCCCTAGAATGGGAAAGGCAGGAAGGACCTTGGCCCCTTGGTGCCTGGCTCAGGTGGGGGTCTGAGTAACAGAGACAAGCGCAGGCCTGATCTGGTAGGAACGGGAGACGTGAAAGTCCATGGGGCAGTTGCAGGATCTGTGGGCTGGGGCCCACCAAAGGCATGGGGTCCTGGGCAGTCAGAGGAAGGGTCACGAGGTGGGTCCTGGAAGGGGAATTAAAACAGCACCAGATCCATGCCCACTTAGTGCAGCTCCCTAAGGTATGTGTTCAAGTGCTGGCCCCCGTGCACCCCAGCTTAGAACTCAGGCGTTCTTACTCTAGAATACAGCTTTGAAGTTGTTTGCAAAATAATACCTGTATGTTATGAGCATGTTTCTGAGTTATGAGACAAGGAGCTTTCAATAAATGCTGAAAGAGGTTAGGCACACATGTACGCATGTGCGCGCACGCACACACGCAAAGTGAGGAACCTCTCTTCCAATTCAAACACATCCCTCCTCTACTCCCACCACCTTTCCCCCTTATCCAGGCCCTCGTCATGGGTGTCCTGGGCTATTGTACTCACCTCCTATCTGGTCTCTTTGCCTCCAGCCTCATCTTTTCCAATTCTGTTTCCACAGAACACTCAACTCCTTCCCCTTCCTCAGACTCAGCTTTATCAGCCTTCCTTGACTTTGCATTGTCTGTAGATAAAGTTCAGAGTGTTTGGGTCAGCCTGCAAGGTTTTTCCAAATGTGGTCCCTGATTTCTTCTTAAGCCTCTCTCCCGACAATCCCCCTCCCTGTGCCCACTTAGCTATAATCACATCCTGTGATATCTCAGCTCTACAACTTACATATTCTATTCTCTCCGGTGGAATTCCCTGCCCCTGTAATCTGTTGAACTCTTAGGATGTAAATACCATGAGAAAAGGCTTAGTCTGTTTCATTCATTGTACGATCCCAATACGCAGTGAGTGTCTGACACACACAGACACGCAATAAATATTTGCTGTGAACAAATAATTGATTGAATGAATCCTTCAGGATCTAGATCAAGAGTTCCCACCTCTTGAAGCTTTCTCTGCCCCCATGGTGGAGGTGGTCATTCTGTTGGATCCGTATCTCACTATATTGCAAATATTTTTATATTGTATGTGACATTATTCGGTGACAGCATATTTGTCATTACTCTATGTCACTGGACTGTAAACTCTAACTTCATAATCAAAAACAATTTGATTATGTTTTATATCTGCAGTACCCAGACCAGAGCTTGGCACCTACAAGTTGTTCCACACAAATGTCTCTTAAATGGGTAGGAAAATGAATAAATGCCCACTCAAACACAAATGCAAGCCAATCTTTGCCCATCAAAATCCTATCCATTCCTTGAAGTCTGTCTTAATTTCTACTTCCTTCATGTATCTGTTCCTTGGCCCTGATATAATGTGATTTCCAGCTTCTCCAAGTTTCCCTGGTGTTTTGTCAAACCCACTCTTGTGGACTGATTTCATTCTCCCTTGTGCTAAGAACTTATCAGGAAGCTCTCCCCTACTCGTCTATACACCCTGTGAACCCTGACGATGCATCTGTCCTGTTCTATATCCACCCTTACTCTTGCCTGCTAAGCAAACCCTAGCACAATGCTCAATGCTATGATACATTTCCATGGGTTTGCTGTTCAATTGAATTGCATTTTTTTCCACTTTTTGGTTGGATCTACAACTTCTTCTCCTTAGACATGTGACACCTTCAACATTTTACAAAATCTTGCTCTACAAAGAAGAAAGAGAAAGATTCACTGGCCAGTGTGGAAGCTTTGTGGGAGCATTCTTCTCTTTGCATCCTTCCCATGCATACACCTGTAACCAAAACTGCTCAGAGGAGAACCAGCCAAACCCCCCAGGGAAACTGACACAGCCAGGCATTCACACTTCAGAAAAAATAAAGATTTTCAGAACAGGAAAAAAATCATTATAGGCCACAGCCATCGCACAGTGAGAAGCACTAATTATTCTGTGTAGCCTGAGTTTTTCTTAGTAGGCAAACTCTTTTGAATATTAACAAATATTTATTTAGGAATTAATAATTGACATCTATTAAAGCATAATTTATGGAGAGTGAATTCGTCTTGGTTTGGGTTCCCACTGCTGGGCTACATCTGGCTGCTCCAGGAGTGATTCTCTTTTGTTAAAAGCAAGATGCAGGGGGAGAGCTTGAGCTGGGAACAGGGACGCACTTCAGTGGCTGCACAGAACAAAGTGCAGTAGGAGGGCACCAGGTTAGGACTCAGCCCTGACACTGCCACTCCTGTTCGTGTGGCCTTGGGAGAGTTCTTATCCTCCAGAGCCTCCCTTCCAAGGCTAAGAAACAGTCATCTTTATGTCTACCTTTATTGAGATGGACACGCTTGGTTGCAAGTAAAGGAAATTATTTTGAGTTGGCTTGAGCTATAAAGAGGAATTTGGGTAAGCAGCTGGATCGTCTCCTGAAGCCCTGCCCAGGCATATGGCTGGGCCTTAGGAGGCCCTGGGAGCCAGGGCTGGTAAGCTCTCAGCTCACACTCTGGCTCTCACCTCCGCTCTTCTCCATGGGCCTGTTGTTCTCATCTCTTCTTTGGACTCCATGACAAAAGCTGCCTCCTTGCAGCTCCTGAGCTTTCCTGAAACGGGTGCTGCATAGAAGACAATGTGAATATCCTGTTTTGTCCCCATTTCTACCTAGCTCTGAGTAGTGCTGGCTGCTTAGTGGGGAGGTGTCACAGCCTGTCACACGGCCAACCATGGGCAGGGGCACAGCGTCATGTTTACTACATCTCCTTTCAGGTACCACTATTCATTCATTCATTCAACAGCCATTAACCAAGAGCCCACTGTGTGCCAGGCACTTTCTGGGTGCTGAGCAGAGAAGGAGGCAGAGAGGTGTGTGGCTCAGAGAGGTCACTCTTGCCCCTGAGAACAGGTCATTCCAAGAGAAGCAGCGTTGGCAGACAATGAACAGGAAATCGCTCAATCATCTAACTCTGCGAGGCTGTGTGAAAAGCACAATGAAAGCGCTAAGTCTTTGTAAAATTATAAGAGATTATTATGTTATTAGACATTTTTAGGGAAAACTAATAAGAAGTTAGAAAAAGAGGATATGGAAGAAGGGAGAGAGAAAGCAAGAGAAAAAGGAAAGTCCACAGAAATAGAAACAACAAAGAGATCGATTTTGGACCAATATAAGACTTATTTTTATACTTGGAGGCTTTGAAAATTAAAATGAACAGTGGTGAGTTCTCCATCACTGGAAAGTATTCAAGCCCAAACTAGATGACCTCCAGTCAGGGCTGATTCAAAGATCACTCATAAACTGGGTACGAGATGGATCGGGTGACTGAAAGGTGCTGTCCCATCCCACAGTTTTGGGAACCAATTTGCACAGTCAAATTCAAGGTCTTAGGAGATGCCACACCTCTGGCCTTCAAGGAGAGAGGCTGCCTGTCACTTTCCCAGCCTCCCAAGACAAGAGCTTACACCTCATTTTAACGTTAAATAAAAACAGCATTTCATCTCCTCTGGAATGCAAAACTGTGAATTTGAGTGAAATATGCAGTTTTCATTATGTTAAAAGATCTACTCATTACAATCAGGATAAGAGGATGTGAATAAGACAAATTGATCACCACTTTAAATGTATTAATCAGCTTGCAACTCTTGTCACCAGTCAAAACAGAACAGCCAGACATTTATTCTGTCTCAGTTGTGTTTTAGAGCCCATTCCAGGGGGTCACAGGATCAGTGAGCCTCCCTATTCAGTTTATGGGCAAGCAGTCTCAACACATCGCAAAAGTTCTTGCTCACTTACAATTTGACTAAGAAAACACAATTGAATAGATTTATTCATTCTGCAAATATTTATTGAGCACATACTATGTGCAAGGCATTGTGTAAGGCTTTGGAGATGTAATGGTAAGTCAAAGCTGGCCTTTGCCCTCCATATTGTCATAGTTTAGTCAGGAGGCAGTTGTGCAAGCAAACAATTGCAATAAAGAGTAACTGGGGCTAAATCAGTGGTCAGCATGAAGTGCTATAGGACTAAGGACTAGTCTGGAGTTGGGGTTGTGGTTGGATGCGCAGGCATAAAAAGGATACTCTGTACAGATCTGTTGAAGATTTAGGTCTGGAAAGGAATGAAGGCTTTAGTGAGAAGAGAGGCCAGTCCATCTCCAGAGTTAGATCTCAGAGGTACAATTAAAGAGGCCCAAATACTAAGTTCAGGAAGGACATGTCTTCTAGTCTGGTAGGGGAAACTTTGACTGATGTCTATGTTGGCTGATCTACCACAAGCAGCCCAAAGGAGAGCCAGGAACCTGGTCTCAACCCCTCCCAGGCAGTGCCTTAATTCTCTCTCTGTCCCTGACATAATGGCCCTTGGACTCTGTGGGCTAAGAGAAACGAAGGGTCAGGACCTAGGATCATCGACACAGAGAGGCGAGCTGATGGAAGGATTTATTCAAACAATAGGAAGAAGGCCAGTTTCCCAGAAAGTGAGCTTTTGCGGGGAGGTTGGACTGGGAGGAAGTCTAGTGATTGGGCTGGGTTAAGACCCAGCAGGATTCCCAGCCCTGAGACAGCCTCCCTTCTCAGAGAACACTGTATCAATTCAAGGATTCGGGTGCAAGGGAACCCGGAGCAGAGCCACTTGCCAAGCCTGGGGCAGCATGGCCAGAGTCAGAGCATGCCAAGAACCAGGATCCTTTGTTCAACACCAGCACCTTCGATGCTCCATGCCTGAGAACAAGAAGGCAAGGCTGAGCTGAAATGTGTGGATAACTCACCCTTCCCTGAAGTAGTAGGAGCTTCAAGAACAGAAAGTCTGGCATATAACCACCATCTCCTCCTTCCAGTCAAGGCCAATGCTAAAAGGAGTGTCTAAAATCCTGGAGATAGATCCATGGGAAGCCTGGTAGCTACATGAATTGAAACACTTCGGCTTGGGGCTGGGGACTTAGGTATCAATGGGAAAGTGGGGAAGGGAGATGGAACCACCCAGAAAGGGGGAGCAGCCCAGGAGATTTCTTCAGCTGCGTTTTCTCCAAGACTCATGGAAAACATACAGGAGCTATTTGAGGTCAAGAAAAGCCAGGTATCTTCTGGCAGGATCCACTTTTACTCTAAGCTAACCATGAGGCCAAACAATCAAGCCGCTGAGTTGAATTTTACGTTACTGATATATTTTTTTTAACTTCCATTATCTGCTGTTGACGATTCCATTATGAGGTGGGAGAGAGGTGTAAACTCGATCAAGGGGCCTCTGGAGCAGGGCATTTATCTGGCTTTATGAGCCTGTGAGAGACCATAATGCATGTTTTATGGGCCCATTCTCATTTTTAATCTGCTTTGATAAGATCACTATGCTAGAAGGATACAGAAACTCACTGGCAGGCCCAGCTCAGGACAGAAACAATGATACTGGCTTGGGAAGGTTTTGCTCCTGAAGGTACGGCCCATGAGGAATTCCCTGTATGTTGACTCTTAGGATCTTACTCAGTCAGGGCAGTCTTGTCCCATCTTCCCAGACACTCCTTCGTAAGATCCTGGGTGATGACAGGCGTGAGAGGGCACAGACCTCAGACTGTGACAGAGAAATCGCCTTAACCTCTCCTTCAGGACATAGCAGAATAGCATTTTCCAATGAGTAGCATATGTAGAGAACAGGAGAAAATGGAATTCACAAGCATAGGAACTGACAAGGTTCTAGGCACAGACTTCTGATCTGAGCTCTTAGAGTCAAAGGTTAATTGAACCCCACCACCCCGAGCCTTGACCATCTCCAGTCATCTGCCATCTTCGATCTCCCAACCCTATTCCCTGCTTCAGTTCTCCCAGTGGAAGAGGGAGAGAGCACCAGTGTTGTCTGAGGCAGGGGCAGCTGATTTTCGATCAATCCTAACATGCTCCCCACAGTTACCTGATCTCCTCTGCAGTTAGGATAGTTAGGATGGCTCTGCATGCCAGGTCCATAGGCTGGGTGTGGAGTCATTTGTGTTGTTTCCAACTCAGAGCTACTAAGAGAGCGTGTGAACTTTCCACACTCTCTTGCCCTTCCTCAGTGTAGGAAGTGAGGACCGGCAAGATATCAGAGATGAGCAGTGGGCATAGTTATCCCCGAGTCACTGTTGGAAAAGTGCCTCCAAGAATGCTGCCTGACCCATATGGCACTTGGTTGAGTTCTGTCACTGAGATTTGGGGACTGTTTTTTCTTGCTGTCTGAGTTATCCTAGCCCAACAAATATACCAAACACCTTCTATGAGCCCAGGACATCACTAGGTGACTTCCTACAAATTATCTCGAAACAATCTGATGAATGTCTGCTCCAGAAGAGTTTTGACCTGGTACAGTTCAGGGGTGAGATGAGATTTCTACGTCCTCCAAGATCCCTTTTCCTGTGTTCCTCCAGATTTCATGCCAGAACCCCTGGCTCTAGAGACTCTTGGGTTTTGCCTGTTTTTAAGGATTCTTCTGAGAATCTAAGCTATTCTCTTGACCACCTTTTGCCCTGAACTTGACAGTCTCTGGATGCTGGATGAGTCCCCATTTTACTGAATTTAGTTTACTAGAAGGTGACCAAAGAGCGTTTAAAATATTAGCTTTTCAGTCAGACAAACCTGGTTGCAAACATTAGCATCATCAGTTTATTCACTCAAAGCTCATAAAATGCTGTCCACATCCAGATGCACATCTCCAGCTTGGACTCTTTACTCTAAACTCCAGTTCCACGTAACCCACTGTCTTCTTGGCATCTCAAACATAGCTAGAGCTCTTTAACCCCAGAGCTTCCTCTAGGCTCCCCCTTCCCATTCAATGGTGCCTCCATTAGCCTGGATGCTCAGATCAGAAGCATCCTTGAATCATCCCTCTCCCTTCTCACCTGTAGTCTAACCATCACCAATTTCTATAGATTCTATTCCAAATATCCCTTGAGTTGTTATGTGCATTTCTACATCCACTATTCTGGTCCAAGTTCCAATTCTCTCTCACCTGAAATAGATAAATAGCCACTTTACTGTACTTCTAATTGTCCTCACTCTATTCATTCTCTGCTCAGAAGCCAAAGGACCTGCTCAGAATGTATTTATGCTTTAAACTGTCTTCTCATGGGTGGAAATCCCAAATTCATGTGCAGCCCTGAGTGAACTGTGTACCCTCTGCTGACCTCATGATCTCCTCTCTTTCTCTCTGTACCTGTCATGTCAGCCTTCTTTCCATCCCTGATCAGTTTCTCAGATGGGCCCCATCCTGCCTCTACCTGGAGTACTTGCTTGCTCCTGGCCCGACCACCTTCTATCATTCTTTTAAAACTCAACTGAATTTGCAAAGCAGAAATAGTGATTCAGATGTATGGATGCTGGGGGCAGGAGGGGGGACGGGGGAGGTGGGATGAATTGGGAGATTGGGATTGACAAATACACACTACTATGTATAAAATAGGTAGCTAATGAGAACCTACTGTATAGCACAGGGAACTCTACTCAGTGCTCTGTGGTGACCTAAATGGGAAGGAATTCCAAAAAAGGGAATGTATGTATACATATAGCTGATTCATTTTGCCGTACAGCAGAAACTAACACAACATTGTAAAACAACTATACTCCAATAAAAATTAATAAAAAATAAAAAAAGTAAAACTCAACTTACATGTCAGTCTCTCAGAGATGCTTTCCCCAAACTCCTGATCTAGATTTGGTCCCCCAGTATAACTTCTCATCACACCCTATACTTTTCCTTTATTGCAGTTCATACCTGTGTATTTATTTGTGTGTTTATTTTTTTAACATCATCCCTTTGACTAGACCATAAGCTCCGTGGAAGTGAAGATTACCCACAATGTCTGGCACACAGCACGTGCTCTGTATATACTGTTGAATAGATGAAGGAGTGTTTATTGAGTGGAAGGCAGGTGCTGCTTCTACAGGGGGAGCTTCAGGGACTAAGGTGTACATATACAGGGACCCTACTGATAAAAACGCTCTGAGAAGTCCATATTTATTTACAAGATATCAAAATGAGAGGGCTTTGATATAAAAATAGATTATTTTGGACAAAGGCTTCTTCCCAGGAATCATTCAATAGCTAACATTTACACAGAGCTTACTGTGTATTGGATGCTGTATGTGAATCAACTATTCATCCTCACCAAGACCCCAGGAGGTAAAGTCTGCTTTTGTGTCCATTTTAAAACTGGGGAATCTGAGACAGAAGGAGTTAGTGACTTACCCAAGGTCACACAGCTAGTAAGTGGCAGAGCCAAGATTCTTGCCTGAGCTTTCTGTACCCAGAGAGTGCTCTTAGCCACTTCATGCTATTCTAGGAAACGTCTCTTGCTGCTTTCTAAAATAGAAGATGACTGACAAATGAATTTTAGGCCCACAACTCAGATAGACACCAAAAATAGGGATATATCATCAGAATCCTCAGACAGATCGTGAGATGCAGCTAGGACACAGCATTTCCTGATGCTGTCAGGAAGCTTGGGAGACCTGGGAAGACCTTAATGTGGCCATCGCTAACTCACTGTGTGACATTGGACAAACCACTTTATTCTCTGAAGTTTTCTCAAATTTACTACTCTAGAATTGTGTGCTTGACTAGGGAACAATATTGAATAAGTCCCGACTCTCTTTTCATTCATTCCCAAAAAATTAACCAGAAGCACCCTTTTTTTTACCCAATCATTTATGTATAGAGCAATAGTTTACAAGTGAATCAGAGAGGGAGAGACCGAGGCAGAACTGAAGAAAGAGAGAGGGTGACACGAGAGGATGAAAAGAAGGGAACAGAAGCAAAGAAGAGGAATAAGAGGACAGAGTGAAACTGAAAAGACAGGAAAAGGTGAACCACGCTGCCTTCGCTGTGAGCTCCCAGCGACAAGAAGGCACACACAAGTCTGCAAATTGACTCCATTGCTTCTCGCAGTGTTGATGGCCATCAGAGGCTTTTGACTTGCTCTGAGCCAAAAGAGAGAAATAAAAAAGGATGATTTAAAAGCCACAAACAAGCAGAGCAGAGATTGCAGATACAGAACAATAAACGTCCTAGTCAAATTGCCGATTGGAGTATCTGTATTAGGCCGCGTTTGTAGTCTCCGTGTGTAGAGCGATGGAGAGCCTAGATTGTGGCCGGGGAAGTCACACAACAATGGGGCCTGATGTTTTGTTTCCACTTTTCAAAGGCACTCCTTTTTTTTCCCTCCCTGTGATAAGGCCCAGGAAATGGTTAGTGACATGCTCGTGGGAACCTATGGAAAAGAATACACACCGTATCAATGGCGCAGCGGCCGGCCCAGGAGCAGAGCGGGTGGGTGGGGGAGCGGCAGGCTCCTGGCGTGGGCTGTGGCGGTGAGATAGCATTGAGGAGGCCGCCCGGAGCCGTGCGCCCCCAGTCTGGGGACCGAGCCCCTTTATCCAGCCAGAATGGGTGGAAGGCCAGACAATGTAGCGCTATATTTGGTTTGACAACAAAGGGCCCTAGAAAGATTTGATAGTGCAGGGATGGCCGGGAAGGCGGTGCAGGATGCAGCACAATAAGAGCTTTGCAAAGGTATTTAGCCAGGCCCTTTATGCTAGGAACGTGGCAGGGTTTGGATGTCGGCGTGATGTCTAATGGCTTTTGTCTGGACCAGGGTTCTATTTACCAGAATAAGGTCCCTGGGCAGGGCTGACAGAGGTGCCAGGGTACTCCTGGTGTCCTTACACTTAGGAGCTACCTGAAGTCACAGTCCACAACCTTAGTCCTCTCTTTCCCCTGAGCTCAGGCTCCAGCAGGCCCAGAAACCCCCAGGTCAAGGGGAAGTCTAAACAGGAAGAGCTGGAGCCATACTTTTGCAGGCAGTAGGCCATCAAATGAAACTTCCCAACAGGAAAAAGGCAACAGTAATTCCATTCTGCACCAGGTGTCCCACAAGGAGGGGGAGGGACGAAGATGCAGATTGGGAAGGGTAGAGCAGAAGCTTTCGAATGGCGTTGTTTACAAAGCCCGGTCTTCCTGGGAGTTCCTGCCAGAGAGAAGGCAACAGGAATAAGATTCCAGGCCCTGGGTGATAAAGCTGGCAAGAGTCTGGAGAAATAGCTCTGGGATGTGCATGTGTTGCTGTGGCGGTGGGGGGTGCAGGTGGGGGTGTTTCAGGCAGGACTTATGCCGCCCTAGACCCTGGGGCCTTCTGGGTGGAGGGGGCAGAGTGAAGAAAGCAGCCCTAGAAATAGAGGGAAGTGGGGTCAGGGGGGCAGGCTGGCAGACCAGAGAAGTGTTCTGGACCAGAGGTGTGGGAATGGGGGTTCCACGCTGACATAGTTAGGGCTTCTGTCCTGGGAAAAGGAGCATCAGTGACTATTTTCAACCTCAATTCTTTTTTTTTTTTTAATTTGAAAGCTAATGCCTGGCTGCCCACACACAGATTCCAAGAAAGGAACGTGGCAAGCAGAAAGGGGATGAAATGTAGGGCTGGGACAGGACCAGAGATGGCTCAGTCTGCTTTGGCAGGTGACCTCAGGGGTCACGGGCCCATTAGACCAATCCTGCCCTTGTAGCTAAAGTCTGGAACAATGTGGTATTGCTCAAGACCAGGGGAGATTCTGGTCTGGGAGCACTTTCTTCCTATTGTCCTCTTTGGGAAACAGGATTAACTTTGTGGACAGAGCCTGGGGCAGGGGTTCCCACCCCACCTGAGGCCTACCAACCTTCATACACAAAGGGTTTACTTCACTCCTAGGTGCCAAGTGTTATGCCGGATACTAGAAATAGAGCACTAATCTCTCAGTATCCACAGAGCATTGGTTGTAGGACCCCTAAGTAAACCAAAATCCACGGACGCTCCCTTATATGATGTAGTGCAGATATTTGCAAATAACCTCACATATATTTTAAATCATCTCTAAGTTAATTTATAACATGGAATACAACGTAAATGCTATGTAAATAGTTGTAAATACAATGTAAATGCTTCATAAATAGACTGTACGTGGCAAATTCAAGTTTTACTTTTTGGAACTTTCTGGCATTTTTCCCCAATATTTTCAATCCATGATTAGTTGAATTCATGGCTGCAAAACCCATGGATATGGAAGGCCAACTGTATTGAACTTCCTAAGCCTGGCTCCTGAGTCCAGAATAATAGGGAAGATAATGGTCTAAACACATAATGATCAAGACAAAATCAGATCAGCAGTTAGAGTAGCTCAGAGGAGGGAATATCAAATTCTACCAAGGAAAGCCCAAGAAGTCTTCATGGGAAACATGATATTTAATAAAAGTGATCTAAATCTGTGTTATGAGCTAAATAGTGTTCCCCTCTCAAATTTGCATGTTGAAGTTCTAACATCCAATATTTCAGAATGTAACTGGATTTGGAGATAGGTTCTTTAAAGAAGTAATTAAATTAAATGAGGTTATTAGTATGGGCCCTAACTCAATATGACTGGTGTCTTTCTAAGAAGAGGAAATATAGACACAGACATGTTCAGAGGGAAGATGAGGTGAAGACACAGGGAGAAGATGGCCATCTACAAACCAAGGAACAAAGCCTAGGAGAGATCTTTTCCTCATGGCCCCCAGAAGGAACCAACCTTAATGACACCTTGATCTCAGACTTCCAGCCTCCAGAACTATGAGAAAATAAATTTCTGTTGTGTCAGCGATGCACCCTGTGGTACTTTGTTATAACAATCCTGGAAAACAAATACAGTTACCACCCCAAAACCCTGTGATATTCTTTGAGGGAAGAAACTCTTCTTGAAGGTCTGGCACTGTGCTTGGCATATAATAGGTGCTTAGTAAATGCTAACCCGAAAGGGACAGCAGTACGCTGTTAACTATATCAGTCTCAAGTAGAACATGCACATCACTGTCCCTAAACAGTGCCCAATTTTCCATCTCAGTTTCCGTTATCCATCCACAGTCAGTAAGTCAGTCAGTAATTTATTTAACACATATTGAGAACTAATTATGTATCAGCTACTGGATGGTACAGTGGGAGGAAAGGCCCTCTTGGATGAAACATTTCTCCCTCTGCTGCTCTCATATCAAGGGATGTCTCTCACCAGGGTCGCATCTCTGTCTGCCACAGGGCCCATGCTCCAGGGCAGGGTTGGCACACTCTGGGCTGAGCTCCGTGGCCCAGCCAGGCCTTAGCACAGGCTCAGTGGAGGGCTGAGGTAGCAGGCACAGGAGCCTGAGGGCACCGATCAGGGCCCTGGCCGGAGAGGCATTTCAGATGTGGCACCGAGTGAACTCTGTGAATTTCTTCTTTCTGATGCTGGGGAGTATTCCTGTCCTGGGGTGAACCTAAGGTCTGACAGGGACAGACCTGTGGATCCCCAGGATACCGTCAGGAGTTTCAGTTTCTAAATGGCAGGCATCCAGCTGCTGGGACAGCTTAGTAATAGGAAGGATGTGGAGCAATTGTGGTTGTTAATGAGGAATGGGGAGTCAGCCAAAAGGCACTGTGGCGGCATCTGCCATAACACTTCCTACAGCTTTGGAAATAAATCCACATACATGCACACACACACGCATGAGTACACACCAACATATGCTCTCCTACACTTCCGGGAGCATGCACCTAGGGGAGCATGTAAAAGATGCGTGTTGACATGGCACTTGCACATATCACACTGGGCAGGAGTCCTGGGCACAATGCACGTACAGAGCCGTGCATGCTCCTGGGCTCACATACAAGCACTTACCTTTCAAAGCATATGTTGACACATTAAAAATGAAGTCCAGCTAATGTCTGGGCTATAAAAGTTGCATAAGAGTTACTACAGGACATGAAATTCATTTCTCATCAGGATCTGTATCTTCTTCAATGCTTCCAAAAGTCCCTCTGGGACCAAAAGCTAACACAGGTTTTTCACCATTTGGGTTAGAGTTTCCTTGTCTTCCCTATAGGTCTTTGAGGAAAATAGTTGGAAATTGTCCTCAGTTCCTTTAAAAGACGTAAAGTGCCTACCAACACTTACCACCATTATTTATGATTTTTAGAAACAGAGAGACAGTGTGATGCAAGTGCAAGAGCAGTGGACTGGGAATCAGAAGATTTAGATCCTTGTTCCAGTTTTGCCTCTCTCTTGCTGGAGTATTGGTCTGGATCCAGGAAGGCAAGTTTCTCCCTACTCCCATCTCTGATGGCTGTGAGTATTCTAAGGCTATGAACAGGCTTGAAAAGGAAGAGTGCCATGTTTGGTTAGTAATGTCAGACTTAGTCTCAAAATAAGGATGATTCTGACCCTTCTATTTCTAATAGTCTCTCTCTAAGTATACAATATAGCCATCATTACTCAGGAACTAGAAGAAAAGAGCTCAGTCTACATCAAGTCGCTTCTCTATGGCACTGCCAACTCATAGGTCAAGAGAGGGAACACACATGCACCTCTTTCTTCTCTCCATCCTATCCTTCCAGCTCTTCTTTAGGCTTAGGAATCCTTTGAGTCATTAATATTTTTTTTGGTTTTGTGACCTGAATGACTTTTACTGAGGCTTTACCACAGAGGCTGAGTTTATCATCTCTGTATTTAAATGGAAAGATGCCCCCAAGGACTCCTCAAAGCTATCTATTAAGGACCCATCTTGTGGTTGCCAAGAGAGGTGGAGGGCTTCCTGCTATGCGATTTGCACAACACAGCTCCCACTCCAACTCTTTGAAGCAGTGTTCGCCTCCTGGATCTGACAGCAGTTTTGGTCTCTGAACAACATTTGTAGCCTCTAGGCTCTGGTTATGATTCACATTGATGGGAGAATAGGGAGCAGAAAGACTGGACCCCTTGTGATTCTAACTATACCAACAGAAAAAGGCAACAACAACCAAAAAATCCAGTTCAGACAGACCTAGGCCTTAAATTCTACCTGTTGACATACCAGCCTTCCTCCGCTGGGTCAAATGGCTCCTCAAGAGTAATCAAGATGTTCCAATGTGCCAACCACTGTACTAGGCACTGGGTACTTTATATTGCTTGTATCATTTAATATGTTCCACATGCCTATTAGCTAAGTAATACCTGCATTTTTCAAGTGAGAAAGCTGAAAAGGGAGGCTGAGTTAGACAAATATGAAATAGTGCACCTGGAATCAGTACCCACATTGGCCTGACTCCATCATGACCTACTGCCACTGGGTGGTATCACTGCAGATTCATGAAGGCTGCTCTGGTTTACCATTCTCTGGTGGAGAGCACACAGGTATTCTCTACAGGCATTTCCACCTGGGATCAAAGCCTCTTAATCAAAATTCTTCCTGGAGCAGTGTGGACTTGAATCTAAACAGAAAAACCTTGAGAACTGAACTACAGGATGGATCACCAGTCGGGTCCAGACAGGCCCCTGGGTAGTGCACACACAAGACAGATCCAGACACCCTGAAAGACAGTCTTTGAAAAACAAAACAAAACAACTGATATTGTCACCAAAACTTATAAAAGGCTATTCGGAACTTGTGACCTGAACCCAATCAGGTCAATTGCGTGTTAAACTAAAACACACACATGTTACATAGTTTACACAAGACCCCTAATCTCATAACATAATATTCAAAATAAGCAAAATTAAATCCAAAGCTGCTCAGTGTCTGAATAAGTGGAAAAATCTAAACTCACAGGGGAATAGACATGGAATAGACCGCCAATACTCTACCATGACAAGACATTGAGATTATCAAAGACTGTGAAGCAGCCATTATAAAAATATTTCAAGAAGTAAGGATGAGCAGTCTTGAAACAAATGGAAATATAGAAACTCTTGGGAAGAAATAGAACACTTAAATAAGAAACAAATGGAGATTTCTGTAACATCTTACAGAAAAACCCAAACAAACTTTTGGCCAACCTAATACAATAACCAAAAATACAATAAACAAATACAATAACTAAAAATAACAACTCACTAGATGAGCTCAATACCACAAAAGAAAAATCAGTGAACTTTAATATAGATCAATAAGAATTACCCAATTTGAAAAACAGATAATAAAAAATGAAGAGAGCCTCAGGGATATGTGAGATAATACCGAAAGGATCAGCATTTGTGTCATTGCAGAAGAAAGTGGAACAACATTTTTAAATTGCTGAAAAAAAGGAACTGTCAGCTTCAAAATAAAAATATCCTTTAGGGATGAAGGTGGGATAGAGAAATTTGTTGCCAGCAGATTACCTTAAAAGAATTGATATAGAAAGTTCTTTAGGTGAAAGGAAAATGATACTAAAGGGAAACTTGGAATGTCACAAATAAGAGAAAAGCAACTGCAGTGGTAAATATCTAGCTAAATATGATAAAGTATTATTCTCTTTACTTATTTAAAATATGTGATGTTTGAAAGTTAAGGTCATAACATTTTTGATGGGGTTTTCAATGTATGTAGATATAACACTGAAAACAACTGACATAAAGCGGGGAGGATAAGTAACCTTTATGGTGATAAGGTTTCTACATTCCACTCGATATGGAAAACATTGATTCCAAGTAGACTGTGAAAAGATAAGTATATATGCTTTAATTCCTTGGTAACCACTGAAAATAAATATACAAAAATATATAGTTAAAACATAATAGATAAATTAAATTGAAATATATATTTTTAAAATTTTCAAACAATCCAAAAGAAGAAAAAGAGAAACAAAATAAATCTGGGGTAACAAATAGAAAACAAATAATAATATGGTAAGCCTAAATCCAAACATATCAATAATTACATTTAAATGCAAGTGGTCTAAACACACTAATAAAAATCAGATATTATCAGAATGGATTTTTTAAAAAGACCCACATAAGCTGTCTACAAGGAATTTACTTCATATATAGTAATATAGGAAGGTTAAAAGTAAAAGAATGAGGAAATATACACCATGCAAATACTCATCAAAGAAAGATGGAATAACTATAATAACATCAGACAAAGTAGATTTAATAACATCAGACAAAGTAGATTTAAGAGCAAAGAAAATTACAAGAAGTATAGAAGGATCTGACACTGTAATGAAAGTATCAATTCACTAAGAAAATGTAACAATCTTAAACATGTATGCACCTACAAAAGAGCTTCAAAATATATGAAGCAAAAATGGACTGAATTAAAAATACAAATAAGTTCACAACTATAGTTAGAGATTTCAACACATCTCTCTCAATAATTGATAGGACAAATAGGCAGAAAATCAGCAAGAGCTGAATAACACCATTGACCAGCTGGAACAAATAGACATTTAGCAAACACTTCACCTAACAACAGAAGCCACATTCTTTTAAAGTTCACAAGGATCACACCATAAAATAGGCCATATCCAGGATAACTAAGTAAAGCTTCACAAATTTAAATCACTGAAATCATACAAAGTGGGTTCTTTGACCAAAATGAAATTAAACTTCAAATCAATACTGGAAAGATAACAGGAAAGTCTCTAAATACTTGAAACTTAAATAATATACTTCTAAATCATCTATAAACCAAAAAGAAGTCTCAACAAAAATTAGAAAATATTTTGAATTGACTAAATGAAAATGCAACATATCGAGATT
Source organism: Hippopotamus amphibius kiboko (assembly GCF_030028045.1). Classification (NCBI taxonomy): domain Eukaryota; kingdom Metazoa; phylum Chordata; class Mammalia; order Artiodactyla; family Hippopotamidae; genus Hippopotamus; species Hippopotamus amphibius. The sequence continues at coordinate 28,836,672 of NC_080194.1, read as the reverse complement.
TGTGAGATTCAGCTAAAGCATTGTTTAGAGGAATATTTATAGCAGTAGATGTTTATATAAGCAAAGAAGAAATACCTCAAATCAATAAGCTAAGCTTCCACATTAACTCAGAAAAGAGCAAAAATAAACCCAAAGCAAGAAGAAGAAGAAAAATGAAAAGCAGAAATCAATAAAATTGAAACAAAAAACATAGAGAATTTCAATGAAACTAAAACCTTGTTCTTTGAAAAAATAAAAAAATTAATACATCTATAGCAATACTGACAATGAAAAGAAATAAAAGACTACAAACTGCCAATATCAGGAATGAAAGAAACTATCATGACAGATCCAACAGACATGAGAAGGTTAATAAGTGTATTCTACAGACAATTCTATACATATACATTTGACAATTTAGCAATTTCTTGAAAACCATAAATTCACCCAAAATGACATAAATAATTTAAGTAGTCCTTTAACTCTTTAAAACTTTGAGTTCATACTTTAAAATCTTTGGAAAAAGACATCTTCAGGCACACATGATTTCACTGCCAATCCTAGCAAATATTTAAAGAATAAGTAGCACAAATTCTACGTACTTTCTTCTAGAAAATAGAAGAGCAGAGAAAACTTTCAATTCATTTTATGAGGTCCACATTACCCTGACACCAAAACAGACAAAGACATCACGAGGAAAAAAGTTTAAAACCAATAACCCTAATGAACATAGATGCAAAAATCCTAAACATAAAATTAGCAAATTGAATCAAAATGAAATATTAAAACCATGATCAATATCACTTATCCTGGGAATGTAGGACTGGTTCAGTATCCAAAAATTGATCAACATAATACACCTTATTAATGTTATAAAGAATAAAGACAATATGATCCATCAATTTGACAAAATTAAGCATCCAATCATGATTAAAAAAAAACATTCAGCAAACTAGGGACTAGGAGTAGAAGGAAACTCTCTCAACCTGATAAAGGTAATTTGCAAGAACCTACTGCTATCATCATGCTTAATGGTGAAAGATTGATTGCTTTTGTCTAAGATCAGCAAGAAAAGGAAGGATGTCCACCTTCACCACCCCTGTCCAACATTGTTTTGGAAGTCTTAGCCATAGACATACTAAGTTAATGGACTGGAACACTTGACATAGTGAAGATGTCAGTTGTCCCAAAATTGATATATAGATTTTATGCAATTCCAAGCAAAATTCCAATGGGAATCTTTGTCAATACAAACAAGCTAAGTCTGAAATTTATGTATAAACACAAAAGAACTAGAACTGCCAGAGTAATTTTGAAAAGAGGAATAAAATTGGAGAAATCACATTACCTGTTTTTTAGATTTACTATAAAACTATTGTAATCAAGACAATAGTAAAGGGAAAGAAATAAACACAATTGAATGGAATAGAAAATTCAGATATCGGTGCACACAACTATGGCTAATTTATTTTTGACAAAAGTACAAAAGCTACAAAAGAAAAAAAGATATTATTTGCAACAAATTGCAGCAAGTTTGCATTGAAATGATTTGAAGTCCATTTACACACACACACAAAAATAGAACCAGTGAACTTAAACCTCATACATTATACAAAAATCAACTAAAATTGGATCATAGATCTAAATTCCAAAAAAAACTAATAAAATAAAATAGAATAAAATTTAGAGGAAAAAAGCTGTGTGATCTTGGTTTTGATGATGAGTTCTTAGACATGAAGCTAAACATTCACTTTATAAAATAAACATTGACAAATTAAATTTCATCAAAATTAAAAACTTTTTATCTGTGATAGATACTGTTGAGAAAATGAAAAGACAAGCTATTGACAGGGAGAAATTATTGGCAAATCACAAATCTATCAATGCCATTTTATGCAGATTGTATAAAGAATTCTCAGAATTCAAGAGATAATAAAAAAAGAAAAGGGAAAGAAAAAAAAGATAACAAAAAAACCCAGAATTTTAAAATTAGCAAGAGATGTATGGACATTTCACTGGAAAGGATATACAGATTGCAAATAACAACATGAAAAGCTATTCAACATCATAGCTGTTAGGAAAATGCAAATTAAAATCATGATAAGATACCACTGCAAACCTATCAAAATAGCATTAAAAAAAATCTTGCCAATGTCAAGATTTTGTGAGAATTCAGAGCAACTAGAACTGTGGGAATACAGAGCAACTAGAACTGTCATATATTTTGGATGGGAATACAAAATGGTATAGCGCTCTGGAAGTTTGGCAGTTTCTTATAATGTTAAACATACACTTACCTTATTACTCTTAAGTCCTATTTCTAGCTGTTTACCTTGTATAAACTTATATTCACACAAAAACCTACATGAGGATTTTATAGTAGCTCTGTTTATAATCACCAAAAACTAGAAACAAGTCAAATGTCCTTCAACAGGTAAATGAATAAACAAACTATGGTACTTCACTCAGCAATATGAAGACATGCACTATTGATACGTAAAAAAACTTGGATAAATCTTAAAATTATTATGCTGAGGAAGAAGAAGCCAATCTCAGTAGCTTACAAGCTGTGTAATTTCATTTATATGATAATCTCAAAAAGGCAAAGGTACAGTGATGGAGTACAGATAAGCGGTTGTCAGAAGTTGGGAATAGGAGGAGGTGACTACGAAAAGGTAGCATGAGGTAATTTGAGGGAGTGGTGAAACGGTTTTGCATCTTAATTGTGTGGTGGTTATATGGATATCTACATGTGTTAAAACTTTACACCAGAAAAAGTCAATTTTACTGTATGCTAGTTTAAAAAAAATTAAAATCTATATTGAAAATGAAGAAAGATGTAAAAATAGTGATATAAGCTTCCTTCTTGAGAATCTAGACAAAGCAAATTAAATCAAAATTAAAAAGAAGGAAAATAATAAAAACGAGATTTTGCTTAAATAGAAAATGGACGAACAGTAGAAAAATCAGCAAATTCAAACTTTGTTTTTTTAAAAGATTGATACAATTGATAAACTCTTAAGAAGACTACTAAAATAAATAAATAAATAAAGGAGAAAACCCCCCACAAACTACTAGTTTCATGAATAAAAGGGAGACAACACTGCAGACCTTAGAGACATTGAAGAAATAAGAAAATTTTTTGTCAACAAATTCAACCACTTAGGGACAATAAATAAACGTCTTGAAAAACTGACTCAAAGAGAAATGGATACAAGAAGTAATAACAAATCTAAATTGCCCTAAATTGTTTGCATAATCAAAAAACCTCCTCACAAAGAAAACTATAAGCCCAGATGATTTTACTGGTGAATCTTATTGAATATTTAAGGAAATTAAAAAAAAAACAATTTTACATAAATTCAGAGGAGGAGGCAACCTCTTCAATCTGACATAGCAAGCTAACATTTTAATGATGAAGTATGCTCACTTTTGCCCTAATATTAGATATCCGCTCTTACCAGGATATCTGTTCTTACCTTTCAATTCAAATTGTACTATAAGACTAGCCAGTGCAATAAGGCAAGAAAATGAACTAAAATGTGTAAAGTTTGGAAAGGAATAGGTAAAACTATTTTTTTGCACATGAAATGATTGTGTACATAGAAAACACTATGAAAATCTACAAACAAAACTACTGAAACTAATTTAGAAACAACATCCAAAACAAAATGTGATAAACTACTGCTATAACCAATATAAACAAATTTCAAAAGCATTATGTTGTGTTAAAGAAGGCAAACACAAAGCATACATATTGCAAAGGAGGCAAGAATATACAATGGAGAAAAGAGCCTCTTCAATAAGTGGTGCTGGGAAAATTGGACAGCTACACGTAAAAGAATGAAATTAGAACACTCCCTAACACCATACACAAAAATAAACTCAATATGGATTAAAGACCCAAATCTAAGGCCAGACACTATAAAACTCTTAGAGGAAAACATAGGCAGAACACTCTTTGACATAAATCACAGCAAGATCCTTTTTGACCCACCTCCTAGAGTAAAGGAAATAAAAACAAAAATAAACAAATGTAACCTAATGAAACTTAAAACCTTTTGCACAACAAAGGAAACCATAAATAAGATGAAAAGACAACCCTCAGAATGGGAGAAAATATTTGCAAACAAAGCAATTGACAAAGAATTAATCTTCAAAATACACAATCAGCTCATGCAGCACAATATCAAAAACACAAACAATCCCATCCAAAAATAGGTGGAAGACCTAAACAGACATTTCTCCAAAGAAGACATATAGATGACCAAAAAACACATGAAAAGATGCTCAACATCACTAATCATTAGAGAAATGCAAATCAAAACCACCGTGAGGTATCCTCTCACACCAGTCAGAATGGCCATCATCAAAATATCTAGGAACAATAAATGCTGGACAGGCTATGGAGAACAGGGAACCCTCCTGCAGTGTTGGTGGGAATGTAACTTGATACAGCCACTATGGACAACAGCATGGAGATTCTTAAAAAACTAAAAGTAGAACTACCACATGACCTAGCAGTCCCACTACTGGGCATATACCCTGTACCACAATGTTCATTACAGCATTATTTACAATAACCAGGACATGGAAGCAACCTAAATGTCCATCAACAGATGAATGGATAAAGAAGATGTGGCAGTGGAATATTACTTAGCCATAAAAATTGAGTTATTTGTAGTGAGGTGGATGGACCTAGAGTCTGTCATACAGAGTGAAATAAGTCAGAAAGAGAAAAACAAATATCATATGCTAATGCATATATATGGAATCTAAAAAAACAGTGCTGATGAACCCAGTGGCAGGGGAAGAATAGAGACGCAGATGTACAGAACAGACTTGAAGACACGGTGGTGGAGGGGGGGAAACTGTGACAAAGTGAGAGAGTAGCATTGACATATATACACTACCAAATGTAAAATAGACAGCTAGTGGGAAGCTACTGTATAGAATAGGGAGATCAACTCGATGATTGGTGATGACCTGGAGGGGTGGGATAGGGAGGGTGGGAGGGAGGCTCAAGAGGGAGGGGATATGAGGATATATGTATAAATAGAGCTGATTCACTTTGTTGTATAGTGGAAATTGGCACAACAGCGTAAAGCAATTATACTCCAATAAAGATGTGAAAAAAAAGACTACATATTGTATGATTCTATTTATATGACAGCTAAGAACAGACAAAAGTAATCTATAGTGATAGAAGTCAGAGAAGTGGTTAGGACACTCTTGGAAGTTGAGTGTAGGGAAGGCAAGGATTGCCTGGAAAGGGGCATGAAGGAATAAATCAATTTTATTTCTATATATAAGAGATGAACAATGGGAAATAATTATTTTAAAGTTTACACTAGCATGACGAAACACCAAATTTATAATAATAAATCCCCCAAAAGGCATGCAAGGCCTCTATATGGAAAACTACAAAAAAAAAAAAAAATGCTGGCAGAAATTAATAAATAAATATAGCTATTTTTACCATGTTTATGAATTGGAAGATACAATATTATTAAGCTGTTTGTAATCCTCATATTGATCTCTACTGTCAACATAATGCCATTTGAAATCTGAACAGACTTGTTTTGAAGAAGCTGACAAAAGGATTCTGAAATAAATATAGAAATTAAAAGAATCTAGAATAAGCAAAACAATCTTGAAAAATGAAAAACAAATTTGAAGGACCTACATTAACTTTCCAACTTATAGTAACACTACAGTAGTCAAGACAGTATGGTTTTGGCAAAATAATAATCTAATTTGGCAAACACCTAAGGAACAAAATACAGAGTTCAGGAATAGACTCACACTTAATAAACTACAAGTAGAATTCAAAGGGAAAAGAAAAGTATATTTTTCTTTGTTTCCTTTGTTTACTTACAAATAGTGCTGGAAAAACTAGGTATCAATATGGAAATAAATGAACTTCTATTCTCACCACAATCCATACATAATAGCTTATTTGAAATTAATCACTGATCTAAACTTGAGTGAAATAATAAAACTTTTAGAAGAAAAAATAGGAGAAAAATATTCAAAGCCCTGGAGTAAAAACGTATCTTAGATAAGACATAAAACACATGAACCACAGAAGGAAAATATTGGTAACTTGGACTTCATCAACATTTAATATGTTTGGTTTTTGAAAAACAACATGAAGAAAATGAAAAGGAAAGCCACAGACTGGGAGAAAATATACTTCTAATATGTATATCAGAAAAAGAACAAATATCTAGAATATATAAAAAAATGCCTGCCATGCAATAAGATAAATAATCCAACAAAAATGACAAAACATTTAAACAAATCATCACAAAAGATCGCATGTGAATGGCAAATAAGCATATAAAAAGATATTCAACAGATAAAAACGAAATTGGAAACCATAATGAGATATAACTACACACACACTAGAATGAATAAAATTTAAAAGACTGACAGTATCAAGCATTGCTGAGGGTGTGGAGCATCTGGAACTCTCATACTTTGTTGGTGGGAGTGTAAAATGGTACCACTTTGGAGAATAGTTTTGTGGTCTCTGATAAAGTTAAGCCTACACCTACCATATGATCTACCCATTCTGCTCCTAGATATTTACTCAAGAGAAATTAAAACGTTTGTCCACAAAAGACTTTTGCAAGAACATACATAGACGTCTTATTCATAATAGCCCAATATTGGAAACAACCTAAATGTTATTCGACAGTTGAAGAAATAAATAGTGTATATTTATGATGGATAAACACAATATACAAAAACAAAATGTAATAAACTACTCATATACCCGACATAAATGAATCTCAAAAGCATTATGTTGTGTAAAAGAAGGCAAATGTAAATGATACATATTGTATGATTCCATTTATATGACAGCTAAGAACAAACAAAACAAATCTATGTGATAGAAGTCAGAGAAGTGATTAGGATATTCTCTTGGGAGTTGGGTGTAAGAAGGTAAGGATTGCCTGGGAAGGGGCATAAGGGCGCTTTCTGGGGTGATTTAATATTCTATATCCTGCTTTAGGCGATGATTACTCAGGTGTACACTGTCATCAAAATTCATCAAACAGAATACTTGACTTGTGCATTTTATTGTATGCAAGTTGTACCTCAATAAAAGCTAAAATACTTTTTAAACTTAAAAAATAGTGATAAGGCATAGATATTGATATAGGTATATATGTACTATTAGATAAATTTATGTGTGCTTCAAAATTAATATGAAATGAGCCTCAGGCTATTCTTTTTTTTTTTTTTTTTTGCAAGTTTCCTGAGTAGTTAAAGCTCAAACAATCTGAAAAGGAAGTATGATAGGTCTTCACCAAGCAATATTGCACCTGGGTAGGGCTGTGTCCTGGCAAACACACCATTTCTGAGGTGGATAAGACTGCCCCTTGTTTGGTCTGTCAAATCCTTAGACCAGGCTGCAGAAACACTTAGGGGTGAAGGAGCCCGTAGTGTTTTAATGTGAATACCCATGCACATTGATGCTTTTGCCCCAACTCACTGCATCTGAATTCTGCTGAATCCTCCTTCTGCATTTCCCAGTGTTGGAAGTGAAGTAAGGAGGGGTGAGATTTTCCCAAGTTTGGGATTGCTCAGAATAGCCCTGAGAAGCATAACTTAAGAACAAAGGCTTTGGGACAAGACCAACCTGGGTTTGAGTCCTGGCTCCATCAATCATTAGCTTTATGAAATCGAAAAATTTGTTTAACTTTTCTGAGCTTCATTTTTCACATTGTAAAATGTTAGAAAAATTGACCTACCTCATAGATCATAGGTCTGTTGTGAAGGGTAAACAAGATAATGCACATAATATGCTCAGCACAGTGCCTTGTACAGACAGGGTAAACACTCACCATATGTCCTTATTACACATGAGTAAAAAGTTTATTAAATGGGCTGGATAAGGTGGCCTGAAAACAAGAAAAAGTGCTCTCTCCCCTCTCCCCTCTTCCTCCTCTCTCTCTCCTTCTCTGTCTCTCTCCCTCCTTGTCTCTCTGTGTCTCTGTCTTTCTCTCTCCCTGCCTCTGTCTCTCTCTGCCCACAACTCTCTTCAAACCTCACTCTAGGGCACAGGGTATTTATTCAGTAATGCCCTTGGCATCATCACCAGTGGAAGTGAGGAGAAGAAAGAAGCAGTGGGAAGAGGGAGAAATCAAGCTGTGATGCAGAACCAAAGACTGCCATGATCAATCCCACGGGGATCCCTGGAGCTAGAATTAGTTTTCGGAATTTTCAGAGTTGGGTTAGGATAGTCGTGTCTTTATGCCTTCCCATTTATCAGTCTTTGGAAGAGGTGAGGTGAGGTGGTTTTCCATAGCTGAGGCAATCCCTGAAGACTGCCTGCTGACGGCCCTCCCAGCAATGAGTGCACCAGGTCCTTCATTGCAGGGACACCTGGGACAACTCTCTTGTATTTTGTTCCTCCACACTCTTGCATTTTGTTCCTCCACACTCTTGCTGCTATTTCCAGCAGCTCTCCTGGTCATGGAACCAGTTCCTCTTCCTCTTCCTCCTTTTTCTTCTTCTATCACTTTTGGTATCCAAACTTTTATGAAGGTGGGAATTAAAGAGTACAAACCAATCAAGATCAAATCATTTGTTTTTTCAAGCTCCTTCTAATTAAGATTTCTCCCCTGCCCCTTCCCTGGCCTGAATCTTGGATTGGAGACCTGCAGGCTGGAAGGGGGTCTCCAGCCCCTCCTCGCTCCTTGTTCCTTGCTTGCATTCCTCACTTCATCTCCTCCTCTACTTCCCCTGGTCCTCCAGGTCCTCTCCTCTGGAAAGAGTCTTGTGGCACCTGAAGGCAGTATAATGTTTGAGGTAGCTGTTTTCAGGAAGGATGCTCCTGAAAGTGCAGGGCATTTTTGAAGGAGAAAAGGGAAGACGCTGGTGGAAAAAAGAACAGCCCAGAGGTTCAGTGGGTCTGGATCTGATCCTAATTCTGCCACATACCCTCACCATGACCTGCAATTCCAGGGCTGGATAAAAATCAGAGGTCATCTATCACTTACCCCTCTTTGGACCTTAACGGTCCCATCTCTAAATGGGGTGCTAATATGGTGTGAGTAAGTGGTTGCCTGTGTGTGCATCCAACTCTGTAATTCATTGGCTTGTTAAAACTAAGGCAGGAGCAGGGCTGCTTGTGCGCTGGCTGGCACACATGCTTGCCACACACTGGCACACATTCTCT